>NC_092225.1:61775107-61950107 GCF_036320965.1 Panulirus ornatus | reverse complement strand
ATATATATATATATATATATATATATATATATATATATATATATATATATATATATTTTTTTTTTTTTTTTTTTCATACTGTTTGCCATTTCCCGCGTTAGCAAGGTAGCATTAAGAACATAGAACTGGGCCTTAGAGGGAATATCCTCACCTGACCCCCTTCTCTATTCCTTCTTTTGGAAAATATATATACATACACATATATATATATCTTTCTTTTCTTTCATACTACTCGCCATTTCCCGCGATAGCGAGGTAGCGTTAAGAACAGAGGACTGACTAGGCCTTTGAGGGAATATCCTTACCTGGCCCCCTTCTCTGTTCCATCTTTTTGAAAAAAAAAAAAACGAGAGGGGAGGATTTCCAGCCACTGCTCCCTTCCCTTTTAGCCGCCTTCTACGACACGCAGGGAATACGTGGGAAGTATTCTTTCTCCCCTATCCCCAGGGATGATATATATATATATATATATATATATATATATATATATATATATATATATATATATATATATATATCTTTCAAACTATTCGCCATTTCCCGCATTAGCGAGGTAGCGTTAAGAACAGAGGACTGGGCCTTTGAGGGAATACCCTCACCTGGCCCAATTCTCTGTTCCTTCTTTTGGAAGATTAAAAAAAAACGAGAGGGGAGGATTTCCAGCCCCCCGCTCCCTCCCCTTTTAGTCGCCTTCTACGACACGCAGGGAATACGTGGGAAGTATTCTTTCTCCCCTATCCCCAGGGAATATATATATATATATATATATATATATATATATATATATATATATATTTTTTGCTTTGTCGCTGTCTCCCGCGTTTGCGAGGTAGCACAAGGAAACAGACGAAAGAAATGGCCCAACCCACCCCCATACACAATGTATATACATACACGTCCACACACGCAAATATACATACCTATACATCTCAATGTACATATATATATACACACACAGACACATACATATATACCCATGCACACAATTCACACTGTCTGCCTTTATTCATTTCCATCGCCACCTCGCCACACATGGAATACCATCCCCCTTCCCCCTCATGTGTGCGAGGTAGCACTAGGAAAAGACAACAAAGGCCCCATTCGTTCACACTCAGTCTCTAGCTGTCATGCAATAATGCCCGAAACCACAGCTCCCTTTCCACATCCAGGCCCCACACAACTTTCCATGGTTTACCCCAGACGCTTCACATGCCGTGATTCAATCCACTGACAGCACGTCAACCCCGCTATACCACATCGATCCAATTCACTCTATTCCTTGCCCTTCTTTCACCCTCTTGCATGTTCAGGCCCCGATCACACAAAATCTTTTTCACTCCATCTTTCCACCTCCAATTTGGTCTCCCACTTCTCGTTCCCTCCACCTCCGACACATATATCCTCTTGGTCAATCTTTCCTCACTCATTCTCTCCATGTGCCCAAACCATTTCAAAACACCCTCTTCTGCTCTCTCAACCACGCTCTTTTTATTTCCACACATCTCTCTTACCCTTACATTACTTACTCGATCAAACCACCTCACACCACACATTGTCCTCAAACATCTCATTTCCAGCACATCCACCCTCCTGTGCACAACTCTATCCATAGCCCATGCCTCGCAACCATACAACATATATATATATATATATATATATATATATATATATATATATTCCTATGAGTCCACGGGAAATGAAACACGATAAGTTCCCAAGTGAACTTTCGTGTAATAATCACATCAACGGATGAGATAAAAGAAAGAAATATGTCAGTTGATATACAACGAAGAGACGTAGCCAGGACGCTATTTGGTAAACAAGTGACCTTGACAAAAGTTTTAACTCAGATACGAAACAAAAGTGGTCTCGACAGTGAAACCTGAAAAATCCCACTTGAACCGCTCATTCCACTTTCTTAACCTTTCCTCTGTATATAAGGCGAAACTTACCCATCCTGTACTTTTATTCCTTCCATATATAATTCACAGAACCATCTTCCATAATGGTTCTGGTTCCCGGCTGCTGAACACCACTGCCCAATTAACGTTGTAATTGTAGAAGTTGCAGAGTTCATTGTAACGTACGCGATTGTGTCTCCTCTTTGACTCAGGTTTTATCGTAGCGCTTTTCACGTCCTCCTTTACCACATAATCAAACCCAAGCATTATATAATGAGTTGTACCAGTTGGGGCGATATTGTCAATATGTGTGCTACTATGTGTGAAGTTAAGATTTAGTGATAATAGTGACTCAGTTCCCTTGATCCTAGAGAGCCTAATAGCACGATGCCTTAGGAAAGGAAGTTAACCCGTATACGCTCTTAGAACTTGTGTTTCCTTGACTCTCTGTCTTCATGGGTTACCAATTTTCCCCAAGTCGGTCTCTCTATAACTGACATCACCCCCCCCCCTCAGTGTGTGTACGTGTGCGAGTCCTAGTGACGTAAACCAGATCTGGTATCAACCATCCAGAGGGAATAATGGAACAATGGCTGGGAGATTCCCTGTGTCATGAGCCTTTTTGCAGACATTTAAGCTCCCTGATTTTATGTCAAGAAACCTAGCTCCTGTGCCCAGTCTCTGAACGTGGATATTACT
Organism: Panulirus ornatus; assembly: GCF_036320965.1. Taxonomy (NCBI): domain Eukaryota; kingdom Metazoa; phylum Arthropoda; class Malacostraca; order Decapoda; family Palinuridae; genus Panulirus; species Panulirus ornatus. The sequence goes on along the minus strand of NC_092225.1, from coordinate 61,947,507 downwards.
CATGCGAGTCATAATGAGTGTAGCAGATAGTAAGACACTGCAGTCTGTCTCGGGTCAGCCTGCTACGATTCCCTCCAGCGTGCAGTCCCAAAGAGACGACGTGATCGAATTCCTCTCGACGGTGCAGGAGGAGTTTGTGGTGAAGGGTGACAAGAATCCGACCATCAAACAGATTGCTGTCGTGATGATGGAGGTTGTGTTGAAGGCTTGGGATACTAAGTCTGGTGAGGTGGAGGGGAAAATATTTTGAGAGTGATGAACGTGTAATGGACACGGAAGAAAATGGTAGTATGGAGAGGTCAAATAACGTAGGAGATCTTACAGAAAATTGAGAACATACGCCATGATGTACATTGATTGATTAAGCTGGAGATGGATATGATGAACGGGTATCACAAGGGATTCGAACGGTTCAGAACACATTTTGAGGCTTTATGTACTCATATGCTGCAGACGAGAAAGAGATGAAGCAATAGAAAATATTTGGGAAATACAAAACAAGGGGACAAAAGCTTAGTACTAAACAAAGCAGAAGAGTTGATATACGTGGGAGGATCTAGCAGCAACAAAATAGAAAAGTTTTACAGGAAGAGTTATGATCCAACTCTTACATTCAGTCGACATGGTGGAGCTGTAAAACCCCGAATGATTCGTCCTTCACCCAGGGTCCGCACAACACTACGTAGGTACCTTCCATCCATGGTCAAGTTGTGTACGGGTTCTCACATCATTGACTAAGCTGAATTGTGCACTGTCAACACTTCACTGCCAGGATAACAACCTCAAAGAAGCGACAGACGACAACAAGCAACGCGGGGGGAGAGAAACACTTGGAGTCCAGAGGAAGACATTCGGAACAAAGGCGAGAGGGAGACTCGAGTTAACGATGATGGTTTAGGATGATAACACACTCATAAATACTGAGGACGCAGGAGTGCCACGCAGGAGTGCAATTCACAAAGCTGAGGTTTTCAGCCTTTTCTTGACAAGTAGTCTTTAAGTGTCAGTGTCGTACCTCCTGGGATAAGCAAGGTAGGAAATAGATATATGACGTGTTTGATCGTTTCATGCATCACATTTTTTTTCAATCTAAGTTACATCTATAATATTGTGAAATACTGATGATTCACTTCACATTCGTCGTACAACCTATGAATAAAATGATGGTTTCAGTGAGGAGATTAATGGTATTTTCGCGACTCAAATCGGGATTCATTCCTGGGGCTGTCTTGCCAAAGAATAAAACAGTTGAGCCTTTAAAGTCTACTGAATACGACAACCATATCATAACATATATATAGACTTGGAAATCCAGACCTCACGTTTGTAGGTTGAAGGAATGGCGGAGCCCGTAACCCGAGGGTTAAGACTCGGTCATTCCACAAAAGAACCTCACAGACGATTCTCCTTCATATGAATCACGGGCGCATGGGTCGTTCTGATAGCCGCCGTATTGACGGTGACTGGATTCTCTGAAAAGTTCCTCGTCAAGCTCCGGCAAGATCGAGATAATAGGAGTGTAATTCGTTCTGAAGTATCATCAAGATCCACTGGGTCAACGAATGTTTCAAACATTTCGAACTACCCTTCTCCCCCAGCTCTATTTATGATCAAGAATGCCATCACTTGGCCAATAAAATCAAGAACAGGGTCATCACTGCTAGAATTTGCTGAGGTTGCTGGGGTTTATTTACTTATCTTTATAGTGACGGCTGTGACATGGGGAAAATATGCCCCAATCAAAGGCCATCTGGGGTGAAAAGGAGTAAAGTGAGAGAAAAAGGAAGGAAAGATTCAACATGATTCCACCGTTGTTTGTAGACCTCTTTCTTAAAGGTGGAAAATTTAAAGGAAGAGAGAAACACGAAAGTGAAAAAAGAGAACTTCATAGCTCAGCTGCCCAAGGGCAAGAGGAGGTACCATAATGGTTAAACCTCGAGGGCTCGTCCCCACACAGAGGTGGTAGGCAGTACAGGCCAGACGAATGCCTCGGGTCTGAGCCTCTGAGCCTTGTAGGGGAGGACACAATGCAGAAAGCTCATGAGAATATTGGCCAAAATATGACCTGTAGAACAGAGAGCGAGGGACGCATTAAATGAAATGGTTGAAGACAGGTCATGCCAGGAGAATTAATTAACGGAAGGCTTTTGATTCCACTCTGGTTAATGGAGAGGTGGAGGAATACCCATCTATTATGTGAGCAGCATTCCATACTTGGGAGAATAAAAGCCCTGTAGGTATGAAATACCTGCTCAAAGGGAAATTAATTACGGCATATACACAACACTCCCAGGTTTTAGGAAGCAGACTTTGTGATGATGATTATGTAGGGTTTCCAGATATGACCAGTTTGCTGTTATTAAAGGTTTTATTTTGGTGTTTTATAACTGAACAGAGGGAAACGAATAACTCGTACAAAGAGGTGTAGGGAGAAATTGGGTTGAGCACTTTTACTTTGAACAAGGTTACTGCTTCCTCAATTCTGAAATGCTAGATATGTCCAGACTGGAAGAACTAAATTTGTTTGGGACGAGAAAGATAACTAGTTCTCAGGAAGAAGGAGTAGTGGGAAAGTGGGTAACGAAAGTCTGTAAAGAGGAATCATAAGTAAAAGAGTGAATAGGGTAGGAGGCAGAAAAGAGAGGTCTTTTGTAGAAGAGAGCAGGTGATAGGACAGAGCCCTGAGGAACACCAGTCAATCGGATGAGGGAAGTGAGGTTGAAGGTCGCTCCATCAACGACTATTGCAGTGGAACGGAGACGGGAAACTATGCGTGAGGAGGTGGATGGTTGGTCGGTTAATTTGGCTTTAGGTCCATCACATGCTTGGGTTATTAAGACTGTCAACATCACCATTTAATCACCAACCGAAAAAAACGCGCACATCTTCAGACGTTCAAAGGTATTCTCATACCACATACACTTTGATTGTGTAAACGGCCCATGGAAGCTGGGAATCATGAGAAGCAAAGAAACCAAAGTAGATGTGACCATGTTCAAGGAACTGAGATACAGTAATCACATAAGACGAGGCGGCTTGAGGGTGAGTCTAAGCTGTGAGAAGCTGGGGAAATCGGATTGCTCAAGGTATGTACCTGGGAGTGAATATGGAAAGGCTGGAACCATAGGAGCTTACATGAGCTGCTGGGTAGAAGAGGAGGAAGAGGTCCCTAAGGGTTGTACTGAGTGTATGAAAAGGAGAGGTCATTGTCCAGGTGTAACGACGGAACGCTAACTACTGCACCACAAAGGTGGTCTGATCGTTTTGTAATTGATATTCGAAGAAAGAGAGAGAGAGAGAGAGAGAGAGAGAGAGAGAGAGAGAGAGAGAGAGAGAGAGAGAGAGAGAGAGAGAGAGAGAGAGAGAGAGAGAGAAGAGAGTGCAGTCTTATTGGAAGGGCCCACCAGGGTGCGCCAAAATGGTTCAAGCATATGGAGGGAGTGAATGAAAAGGACTTAACAAAGAGGATCTATGCGTGGGAATCAGAAAGAGCGAGGGGAAGGGGAACACAAGGAAGAGACGGGAAGATGAAATAAAGGAGTCTCTGGGGAATCAGTGCTTAAACATTTAGGAGGATATGAGGAGCGTTTTGGAAAGAATAAAGTGGAGCCGTGTGGTATGTGGGGGATGACGTGCTTTCATTGGGCTAAACCAGTGTATCTGAAGTGATCAAAATAAACCATGGGCTGTTCTGCGGGGCCTGTCTGTGGATAGTAGGATTTGGTGTCTGTACATTACACACGAAAGGTAGAGACTGGATATGATACAATGATGCTGTTGTTAGTTTGTTTCGCACGCTGCTTCATGAGGGTGGGAAAAAATGAATTAGGTATGAGTACCAAATTTCAGTAGCAATGGTATTAGTAGTAGTAGTAGTAGCAATGATAGTAACAATAGGTAATGGTAATAGTAGTAGTAGTAGTAATAGTCTTTGTATCATTATTTTTTTCATTGTCACTTCTATCATCAGTACCATTGCCCTTGTGACCTTTATAATCATGATTAACATCAATTCAAGAATTCATTGTTATTTTTCATCAACTGCAACCTAGTTTAATGTACAGGTCACATACCTATGATGCATGGCACGACAGCTAAATGACCACGCAATATTGTCCACGGTCTGCAAAATAAACATTGGCCGCGTACACCTGCAGGAACGGTCGTCGCATATTAAGTGGCCATCAGCTAATTTCATCCACAATAACGTTCCTAGTGTTTAAACGAAGGTTACCTGGTCGACGCTCGCAGCCAGGGGATCCGAACCTCCATTCATTGCATGAGCAAACGCGATCAGGGCGCAGGATATAAGCTTCAGCCTATTAGACTTGTAATAATCCTCACGGCAACATATCGTTGACGCCGACATATTCCCTAACTCAGGTCACCACCTGCAGTTTCCTGTAACTTGCTATATGCTCACCTCGGAGCCAGAAGCCCGTGAACGTTTGCATCTACATAGAGAGACGCTACCACACATTCCTGACGCCGTGTGAACCACATCCTGGTGAATTTTTGCATCTAAGTATGGAGACGCTACTGAATATTCCTGACACCGTGTGAGCCACATTGTGCACGTACACTTTTATGTTACTTGATGTTCCCCAGATATCTGGTGCTCCTCATCCTGTGTATGTTGACGCCGAAGCGCTCTGGATATTCTTCCTCCGGGCTGTACTGCCCAGTGTTCTGGCGTCAGGGACCTGAGGTAATCATCACAGAGCAATGCCCCAGGAGTTCCTCTGGACATACACACACTCCTGACATGGAGGTGACACTCCATTCTATATTACAAGGTGACCCACAAGTCTCCGAGATGCATGTATATTGTCTTATCAAACTCGATGCCAAAGGAGATGGGATTATTCACTAGAGGTCTCAAGAACTCATCCCGCTGGTACTTCGATAGATCCATTCGTCACAGAAGTTGTTGTACAACAATTCAGAATACAGTTTCGATAGTTTCTCTTGAAGGGAATACACCGAGTCGTCCTCCTCTGCTCGGCGTTGCCTCTACTGTTGACTCGTGTGTCTCTGGTTCATGTTGGTGGAAGACACACTGCTTCCCAGGGTACTATGGAAACACTTGCAGTCCTGTAGCACTAACTGACTAGCGACTCATTAGCATTAAACCAGTTTCTGCATCGTGTACAAGTCTTCCCAGCTTCAGGTCACAAGTACCCCAGGTTCAATGGCCTTTCGTCCCGCACTGTACAAATATTAATGTTGTTAGGCCCCCTGGTGTCCCAGAGGAATTCCAGTCTTGTTAAACACACACACACACACACACACACACACACACACACATATATATATATATATATATATATATATATATATATATATATATATATATATATATATATATATATATATATATATATATATATATATATATATATATATATATATATTTATATATATATACTGAAAGAGATTGGAAAAGAAGTTTAAGAAGATACTAAGCGTGACTGAGTGTAGAATGGCGAGATATGTAGAGCGTGCAGGAATAGGAGATTCGCTGTGGATGGGCCACACACCAAAGGTATGTGGACGGTCAGGACAGACCATAGAGACGTCTATTGGGCTTGAATGTGGATAGGCGTCTCTGTTTTCGGCGCATTATATATGACGGCTGGAGTGCGGGTGTGAGCAAATCAGGCCAATCGTCCTCTGTTTCTGTCGATATCTCGGAACGCGGGAATCTACGAACAAATAGAATAAGAAAAATATGTAATATATATATATATATATATATATATATATATATATATATATATATATATATATATATATATATATATATATATATATATATTTCTTTCTTTCATACTATTCGCCATTTCCCGCGTTAGCAAGGTAGCGTTAAGAACAGAGGACTGGACCTTTGAGGGAATATCCTCACCTGGCCCCCTTCTCTGTTCCTTCTTTTGGAAAATTAAAAAAAATCTTAGTCGCCGTCTCCCGCGTTAGCTAGGCAGCGCAAGGAAACAGACGAAAGAATGACCCAACCCACCCACATACACATGTATATACATAAACGCCCACACACGCACATATACATACCTATACATTTCAACATATGAATACATATACATACAGACATATACATATATACACATGTACATATTCATACTTGCTGCCTTCATCCAATCCCGTCGCCACCCCGCCATACATGAAATAGCACTCACCACCCCTCACCCCGCGAGGTAGCTAAGAAAAGTCAAAAAAGGCCACTTTCGTTCACACTCAGTCACTAGCTGTCATGTGTAATGCACCGAAACCATAGCTTCCTTTCCACATCCAGGCCCCACACAACTTTTCATGGTTTACCCCAGACGCTTCACATGTCCTGGTTCAATCCATTGACAGCACTTCGACCCCGATATAACACTTCGTTCCCATTGACTCTAGTCCTTGCACACCTTTCACCCTCCTGTATGTTTAGACCCCGGTCGCTCAAAATCTTTTTCACTCCATCATTCCACCTCCAATTTTGTCTCCCGCTTCTCATCGTTCACTCTACCTCTGAAACATATATCCTCTTTGTCAATCTTTCCTCACTCTTTCTCTAAATGTGACCAAACCATTTCAACACACCCTCTTTTACTCTCTCAAGCACACTCTTTTTATTACCACACATCTCTCTTACCCTTTCATTACTTATGCGATCAAACCACCTCACACCACATATTGTCCTCAAACATTTCGTTTCGAACACATCAACCCTCTTCCCTACAATCCTATTTATAGCCCATGCCTTGCAACCATATAACATTGTTGGAACCACTATTCCTTCAAACATACCCAATTTTGCTCTCCGAGATAACGTTCTGGCCTTCCACACATTCTTCAACGCTGCCAGAACCTTCGCCCCCTCCCCACCCTGTTTCACTTCCGCTTCCATGGTCCCATCCGCTGCTAAATCCACTCCCAGATATCTAAAACACTTCACTGCCTCCAATTTTTCTTCACTCAGACTTCCCTCCCAATTAACTTGTCCCTCAACCCTACTGAACCTAAAAACCTTGCTCTTATTCACATTCACTCTCAGCTTTCTTCTTTCACACACTTTACCAAACTCAGTCACCAACTTCTGCAGTTTCTCACCCGAATCAGCCACCAGCGATGTATCATCAGCGAACAACGACTGACTCACTTCCTAAGCCCTCTCTTCCACAACAGACTGCACAGTTGACCCTCTCTCCAAAACTCTTGCATTCACCTCCCTACTACCCCATCCATTAGCAAATTAAACAACCATTGAGACATCACGTATCCCTGCCGCAAACCGACATTCACTGGGAACCAATCGCTTTCCTCTCTTCCTACTCGAACATATGCCTTACATCCTTAGTAAAAACTGTTCACTGCTTCTAGCAACTTTCCTCCCACACCATATACTCTTAATACCTTCCACAAAGCATCTCTATCAACCCTATCATATACCTTCTTCAGATCCATGAATGCTTCATACAAATCCATCTGTTTTCCTGAGTATTCTCACATACATTAACAACTGATCCACACATCCTCTACCACTTCTGAAACCACACTGCTCTTCCCCAGTCTGATGCTCTGAACATGCCTTTACCCTCTCAATCAATACCCTCCCATATAATTTACCAGGAATACTCAACAAACTTATACCTCTGTAATTTGAGCACTCACCTTTATCCTCTTTGCTTTTGTACAATGGCACTATGCACATATATATATATATATATATATATATATATATATATATATATATATATATATATATATATATATATAATGCCTCAATCAATAGGAATCGAACCATTGCCTACAGAGTGCTAAGTCTTTCTGTGGCACATTTAGGAAATCTTTATCAAAATCAGTTCATATTTCATCACCGTCGTTTTGAATCCACCATAAACTTTTCATTTCTTTTTTATCTTCAATGAATCGTCTTTGGCGTTCTTGATTTCCTAAAACTCTCTCATAGTTTTCATGATCTTATTCTGAGAGTAATCTATCTTTAATTTATATGATAATTCTTTCCTCGATTTTTCGTTGAGTTTTCGTTTCAGATGCTCTACATATCTTCTTTTGGTGATATATTTTAATCTAATTTGTGTGTGTGTGTGTGTGTGTGTGTGTGTGTGTGTGTGCGTGTGTGTGTGTGTGTGTGTGTGTGTATTTTTTGTCTTGATATTCTAAGACGTTTCCTTTTCCTTCTGAATGTTGTTTTCTTTTCCTTTGTGTACCTCGCGTTCCAGTTCCTCAGCCGATCATTGTATCCAGAATGTCGTCTGTAATCTTGTTTGCATCATATTCTGAGCATCTTCGAAGCCTCTTCCTGAATCTCGCAATCTGCAAACTTAGCTGAATAACATCTTCAAAAAGAGTTTTTCTCTAAAATAATCTGTTTTGAAATTTTCAGCTTCTAACACTCAGTTTTACATTTTTTTCTTAGAAAATTCCTATGTTCTTGGATGACTGTAGTACATAATGTTTGGTCACCATGTTAGAGATTCCCAGTATAGAGTGAAATTGTTGAGCGTTCTCGTATCTGAAGTGAAGATATGGTCCATTATGGTTTTATGGTCAAACTGACCTGTGGTCTATGTGTACTTTGGAAAACTGATTTTCTTCAGGAAACAGTTCATAGCAGATACACTGTTTCTTCACACCAGTCTACTAATCTTTCACACTCTTCACTCTTTGTTCGTGAAAGGGCCCGAGTATATCATACATGTCATATATCATTGCCAACTCCACCACTCAAGCCTCATGGTATAATCATCTTCCTTTGGTCAGGACTAAGAAATATTTTCACGTTACGCATCCTCATCAAATCTCTCCTTAACCTGTTTGGTGTGACCTTGTTGAGGTGCGTAGACCTGGGAAATATGAGTTTTCACCGTGAGCCTGGATCGTCACCCTCATGATATTTATAGGTATCAGTTGCTCCTACTTAACAGTAGGACCAACTGATATGTATAAATACCATGGCTTACTTTCCATCTCCTTCTTCACTATACATCAGATCGTAATGGTTACCAAATTCCTATACATCTCGTTTTTCTTATATTTCTCACTTTGTTTTTTTGTCAGTCCAAGATTATCGAGATTTCTCTCCTTCGTAAGATGCAACACGTCATCAGGTTATCTTCTTTGCTTGTAAAAGTACTCACATTAAATGTTCCAATCTGTAATTTATCTTTTTTCGTGCCCAAGTCGACGTCAGAGAGGGATGTCTAAATCTGAGGCTTCTTTGAGTTTCTTATGCTGGAGGTTACATTGTTGGACTACCTAGGCCTGTCACCAGCGGTTTCGCTCACGGCTCCGGATAGAGAAATCCCAGGATGAAATAGGGATCCCTCATACCCAACCCGAGGGACACTTCCAGTAAGGGAAGTATCTATAGTCATAGTTACCCCAGGACCAATTTCCAAAGTGGATAGCCTTGTCGAATGCAAAATTTGTAAACAGTTCCCTTTCCTCTTTACTCAATGAACTTTTATGAGAGGCGTGATGCCAGATCCGAGCACCACCATCCAGTAACGCATGTCTACCAATGGCGTCTTAGCTACGTCTCTTCCTAATATATCAATTGGCTGTTCTACGTCTTCTGTCTCATTCTTGTATCCTAACGGTGTGATCATTAGATGAAAATGCACTTGGAAACATATCGTGTTTCATTTTCCGAGTGGTTATCAGCAAACACGAGATCACGCGCACCTCTGTGACCTCTTGCAATATATATAAGTGCCTCCCATGTTTGCACACACAAATACATATACATATACTCCAAAAGTCCGTCAGCGATATATACATCCACCTTGCACCAGCAGGTGTTCGGTAATAGACACTTAAGAACAAGACGACGAGTGTCGGGTTAATGTGTTAAGGTACAGCACTTCGATCCTGGCGAATAACAGGCCGTACATCCATCTACATACCCAGGAGTTATGTGGGGTATATGTGGAGTTATGTTGGGTATATGTGGCGCCTTCTTGTTCCTCAAGTCAGACACGAACTAGACGAATGTGTTGGGTATGCGTGTTCCTCGCTATGATGCAGAGAAGCAGTTTTTCTCCCTATACTTACCGAAAACTTGTGCATACACAGGAAAATTGAATGTTGAGCTAAGACCGGCGTCTAGCCGCCCTCGGCAACCTCGTTCAAAGTAACAGATTTCTCCGAGTGACGCGCGCCAGTTGACGCCTGTTTGTTAACCTTGAGTGCCTGACGCTTCAGGGCTCGAGGCTCCGGTGTAATTTGATTTTCCATTGTGCCACGTCTGTCCGTAGAGTGTTGCGTGTATTTGCTCTGTGTAGTGTACTGGTGTGTCTTATAACTTCTGTTTTTCTTTTACATAAAGGATTCACGGTGAATGATACTGTGAAATGTTTGTTCAAGAATTCCATACAAGTATGTGGTGTTTGTTATAGATAATGTTTATGCATATTATCTATTTCCTCTACCTGGCTTACCCTTTGCCTCTACCTGCTTAATTCATCTCTCGCCTACCACAGCCTGGTTTATATCCCTCACCTCTCCCTTGCTGGTTCGTCCCTCACCTACCAATGCTTGGTTCTCCCCCCACCTCTCCCTTGCTGATTCGTACCTTACCAACCATTGCTTGGCTCAACCCCCACCTCTATCTGCTCAGTTCGTTCCTTATGTACCCCTGTCTGATTCACCCTTATCTCTTCCTTGCTGGTTCGTTCCTCATCTACGACGAGTGGCCTCATTTGCACTTCCTCATACACTGGCTGATTCATCCCTCATTTTTCCTGTGATTATTTTTACTTCATCATTTACATTGAAATAACACAAACTCAGAAAAGAGAAAGGAGACTGCATCCTGTGCCTTCGTCAGGATGAAAGGTCAGGGGCATCTCCTGATGGTGCAGCTTTACTGTCTCGACTGCTCTCAGAGGCATAGCCTGCTCGTTGACCATCTCGATCGCCTGGGTGAACTTCTCGTTGACCACCTCAATGGTTTGTGTAGACTTCTCGTTGACCACCTCGATGGCCTGTGTGGACTTCTCGTTGACCACCTCGATGGCCTGTGTAGACTTCTCGTTGACCACCTCGATGGCCTGTGTGGACTTCGGGAAATAATGTGAAACCAGGAACTCCAACTGTAGGTATGTCTAAGGAAGGATTTGATAAAACTAGAGAATAAAACTTTCAGCAAGGAAGTGAAAATCCGTCTTCAGACATGGGATGGAGGACACCCGAGGGGCGTCGGATACGCCAAGTCCAGCTTGAAAAACGATGCGAAGTTTCCAGTAACCGACGACAAACCTCGTAAGTCATGGGTCTCTTACAATGGATTGGTCCTCTGCAGTGAGAGAATGACTGAAGACCTGTGACCTGATTTTCAAAGGGAAAAAAAAAAGATAAAAGATAAGAGATAAAAGATAAAAGATAAAAGTTCCTGAAGATAATGCGTGTGGCCAGAGCATGATAACTCCACCCGCAAATTCGACAGAGGTGAAGTGTAGAATGTCCAGTTTATCTGCACTGTTCACGTAATTACCTGTCCATTACTCGTCTGTCGAGCTGTGTCGGTTGCACGTTTTCCACTGGGGGAAAAAAAAAGGAAATCTCGCTAAGACTAGAATACAAAAGATTTCCCTGAATGAACTCGACAAAAATATGTTATATACTGTACATCATTTGTAATGAATGTGTACAAATGTAAGATTAGAAATGATTTTAAAAAAATTGAAAAAAAAAGATATGTACATGAGCAAGGGAGCTGCATCTGTATTCAGTGTAAATGAAATCGTCTTTATTTTAAATGACAGTCGAGTCTGAAGCATTACTTGATAGTAAGGGAATGAACAAGATGAGAATTAAAAAAGGAGAGGCAACACTTAGTATATCAGACAGGACTGCGGATAAATCCTATGTTAGCAAACATGGAAGGTTTCCACCACCTGAGCTGTAGGTATGTGGAGTAACGAGGCAATGGGAGGCAGCTGAGTATCATGCCAGTACACAGGAGGGAATGTAGGTGAGATGTAGCAGTTTAGGAACATGAAGGTTTAAGTAGGAGGTCATGTATGGCCAGGTGGGTGACCGTGCAAGACGTATTGGATTCTTTATGAAGGAGTCCTCCTTCTCCAAAGAATCATTATCAATTATTGTTCTGAATATAATTGTCATTATTATCATTTTTATCAAATATCATTCTAGTTATTATTATTATTATTATTATTATTATTATTATCATTATTATTATTATTATTATTATTATTATTATTATTATTATTATTATTATCATTATCATTAATGATATAATCATTATTATTGTTATTATTATTATTATTATTGCTATTATTATTATTATTATTATTATTATTATTATTATTATTATTATTATTATTATTATTATTACCATTATCATTATTGATTGCTCCGGTGAGAAGCGATGTAATAAACGATACTATTGTTCTTTTCTCTTTTACGAACGTTTCAAAATATATGTGGAAATTTGACCTTAAAAGAAAATGTTTCAAAGTTACTCATGTAAATATTAAACAAAAAAATTCTTAAAGGCTATTCTAGAAAGGGAACAGCATTTTACAAAAGTCAAAATATTTGGGTTGTGAATTTTCTAACGAAGCAAACATTTCGTTGATATCTATACCATATTAATAATACTCGATCGCTGTTTCCCACGTCAGCGAGGTAGCGCCAGGAAACAGAGAAAGAATGGCTCAGGCACTCATAAACATATACATAAACGTTCATACACGCACATATACATACATATACACATATATACATATACAACTTATACATATATACATATACATGTATATACACATACACAGACATGCATATATATATACATGTACATACCCATACTTGTTTGCCTTCATCCATTCCTGGCGCTACCCCGCTCCACGGAAAACAGCATCGCTACCCCCTGCTTCAGCGAGGTAGCGCCAGGAAAACAGACAAGATTGGCAAAATTCGTTCACACTCAGTCTCTAGCTGTCATGTGTAATGCACCGAAACCACAGCTCCTTATCCATAATCCAGGCCCCACAAAACTTTCCATGGCTTACCCCAGATGCTTCACATGCCCTGCTTCCTGGTTCAGTCCATTGATAGCACGTCGACCCCGGTATACTACATCGTTCCAATTCACTCTATTCCTTGCGCGCTTCTCACCCTCCTGTATGTTTAGGCCCCGATCGCTCAAAATCTTCACTTCCACCTTCAATTTGGTCTCCCGATTCTCCACGTTCCCTCCACCTCTGACACATTTCGTTGATATTCTACAGAATATCCGCACACTATTTTGATACAGAAATTAAGACGAAAAACAAGAATTCTGTTTTAGATGACTGGCATGGGTGACCGTGCCTGTGGTAGGATGAGAGGAATGTGTGTAACTAATAGACGTAACTAACCTAGCTGCACATATACTTTTTTTGATGACTGTAATGAATCTTTCTTTTCTAGGGAGCGACGACGGCATGACAAGAAATGGGAACCAGCTCGATATAGAGAGATGATCAAGCTAGTCAAAGGAAGCATTATGCTGGCCAGGGTACAAGAGACAGCAATGCTGCAAGGTAGCTTTGCTAAGCAGCAGTTTTGAGGGACAGCTATGTTAGATACCAGTGCTGAGAGGCTGCTGTGTTAGATAGCAGTGCTGATAGCTTATCTTGCTTAACAACAATTTCTTTGTAAAGAAAATGGACGGTGCATCTGTAACATACGCGTTACGTGCTTAACGTAGATTCTGGCGTAGTCATTACTTGGATGGCGATGGTCAATAGACCCAGCAGCTCAGAGTGAATGGCAGTGGATAAAAGCAATCCGTTGTCTGTGACATGTGGCGCAGAACTCATCTCAAGAAAGCAAACCTCCAGGTGGAGAGAGAGAGAGAGAGAGAGAGAGAGAGAGAGAGAGAGAGAGAGAGAGAGAGAGAGAGAGAGAGAGAGAGAGAGAGAGAGAGAGAGAGAGAGAGAGAGAGAGCTACAGGGGACTCCAGGAGCTAACTCTCTCTCTCTCTCCTGGAGAAAAAAATAGATATTTGTAATCTGGGAATTCCTAGTAGTATACAGAGGGATTAGGGAATGGATTTCACAACCAGACTCATGTTCTATTTCTGTCACTCTCAATGGCAGAGAGCAGAGGAAACACGAACATGTAGAAAGCATCAGTCTGTTACTCTGACCTGGTAAGGGATCTCTGTGTTATGTTAAGAGTCTCTATGCCAGGTTTTGAGGTCTCTGTGACAAGATAAGGGTCTCTATGCTCTGTTATGGAGTCTCTGTAACATGGTACGGCTCTCTATGCCCTGTTATGGGTCTCTGTGACATGGTAAGTGTCTCTATGTACTCTGTTGTGGAGTCTCTGTGACATGGTAAAGATCTCTATACCCTGTTATGGGGTCTCTGTGACATGAAGGGTCTCTCTGTGGCATGGGAAGGGTCTCTATGCCCAGCTATGAGGTCTCTGTGACATGGTAAGGGTCTCTCTACCCTGGTAAGGGGTGTTTGCGACATGGTCTTAGATCAGAAGCTCAGTTTAGTAGTTTCATTAATACTGGTGCAGAGTTGAGTCCCACCACCAGCTACAAGTTGAAGATAATCCCCCAGGGATACGGCCCACAACAGTCAGCTAACACCCACGTACCTAATGACTGCGACGCGCACAGGGACTATGGAAGTAAGCAGACGCGTCCATCTGTCTCGCCCTGCCAAGGATCTGAACCCGAGATCTTTCGGGTGTGAGCCCGCACGCGCAGAGGGATTAAGGAACGGATTTCATGACCAGACTCACGTGTTATTTCTGTCACTCTCAATAGCTGAGAGCAGAGGAGACACGAGCATATAGTTATAAGGGTTCAGTCTGTTTCTCTGTGACATAGTAAGGGATATCTGTGACATAGTAAGGGATTTCTGTGGCATGGTGAGGGGATGTGTTAGAAATGTTGACGGAGAAAAATGGAATTTTTTTGAGGATTATTAAATGTAATACTAGAGATTTTTGTCTTCATTTTCCGTTCCCTGGGAAACATCAGGTGTAACCTAGGAGATGGCACGCTGGGTCTGTGTACTGAGGCATGCAGCAAACACCGGTCTGTGGGATGAGGCAGACAACACGCACAGGTGATTGCAAAGAGGCTCATAGCACAAACAGGTCATTGTAAAGAGACAGATAACACAGACAGGTCATTGTAAAGAAGCTTTTCTCGTACAGGTTATATGCTGAGGCAGGTAACACATACAGGTCATTTTGGAAAGGATCACAATTTTGCGCGTGATCAAGATATTCCTATGAGTCCACGGGGAAAATGAAACACGAAAAGTTCCCAAGTGCACTTTCGTGTAATAATCACATCATCAGGGGAGACACAAGAGAGAAATATAACAGTCAGTTGATATGCATCGAAGAGACGAAGCTTCGTCTCTTCGATGTATATCAACTGACTGTCGCCATCGTGAGCGTTATCTGCACCTCAGAAAATTCTCCTGCGTTTGTGGTCAGACATCGTGTGTCGTCTGGTCTCCGTCGTTCATCGCTGCATCAGGTCCCGTGACTAACTTAGGACGATCCACAGCTAAGACAGGTCCTGTGACTGATCTAGGACTGTCCAAAACTGCGAAAGGTTTTGCGACGAACGGATGACCGTCAACAGCAATGCCTTCGAGTGAAACCACAAACAAACAAAAAAAGACCGAACTTAAAAGGACAAACATGCTGGTCTCTAGAAAGAGGATAAACGTGCTGGTCTCTGGAAAGAGGAAAGATGCGCTGGTCTCTGGTAAGAGGGACAGGCGTGCTGGTCTCTGGAAAGAGGAAAGATGCGCTGGTCTCTGGTAAGAGGGACAGGCGTGCTGGTCTCTGGAAAGAGGAAAGATGCGCTGGTCTCTGGTAAGAGGGACAGGCGTGCTGGTCTCTGGAAAGAGGAAAGATGCGCTGGTCTCTGGTAAGAGGGACAGGCGTGCTGGTCTCTGGAAAGAAGAAAGATGCGCTGGTCTCTGGTAAGAGGGACAGGCGTGCTGGTCTCTGGAAAGAGGAAAGATGCGCTGGTCTCTGGTAAGAGGGACAGGCGTGCTGGTCTCTGGAAAGAGGAAAGATGCGCTGGTCTCTGGTAAGAGGGACAGGCGTGCTGGTCTCTGGAAAGAAGAAAGATGCGCTGGCCTCTGGTAAGAGGGACAGGCGTGATGGTCTCTGGAAAGAGGAAAGATACGCTGGTCTCTGGTAAGAGGGACAAGCGTGCAGGTCTCTGGAAAGAGGAAAGATGCGTTGGTCTCTGGTAAGAGGGACAGGCGTACTAGGCTCTAGCAAGAAGAGGTACTTGCTCGTCTTTGGTAAGATGACAGATGTACTGGTCTATAGAAAAAGGAAAGATGCGCTGGTCTCTGGAAAGAAGGAGGACGTGTTGGTCACTGGTAAGAAGACAGATTAACTGGTGTATGGTAAGTGATTTACTGGTGTATGGTAAGTGCTGGCTTCCTGTTCTTTATGAAACGCTTTGCTTCTTATGATTATATTCCATTTAATTAATCCAACACCAAGTGTTACTGGGCTCCGCTTGCAAGAGCTTATACTCCGAGTGAAAAGTCAGCTTTGGCGAGTACAGTCTCTTTAAAGAACTTATCACTCCAAAGGAGCCTACACTTCCCTGCTTACAAGAAGTAGTGCAGCCTTTGTGTGCAGGAACCTTTAGAATGGTTCTGGGTAACAACAGGACCCTTTCGTGGGACCTGGCTGTGGCTTCGCTGCGTTACATATGACAGCTCATGTATGTAGAAATCGGTCGTAGGGTAATTATGAATAATAAATAAGATAATCCATTATCAATTCTTTCCTTTATGTTGTATAAGAATGTGATTGTTCAGTACATCCATTGGAAGGGTTGAGGAATGAGTGATTTGCTATACATATCACCGTTGTTTAAGGTGTTGTGAAGCTAACTGTTGTCCATGAGGCTAATTTGGACCTCAGTCACAATAGACAAAATTAATCTAATTCTGCCTTGAACTATAGAGGAAGAGTAATTAACTTTTCGATTCGTTCCTTTTCTTTTCAATCCGTCATCTTTATAATCTGAAGTACATTGTGTGCTCAGTGGTGAGGTTTTCGTCACCAAGTTCGCCCCAAAAAAACCCTCCAGCTTCAAAGCGAGTGGCCTGACCCAGTATTTCAGAAATTTAATTACCTCCTCCTGTATTAGAATTTGAAACCTACGTTGTTCGCTCCCTGATGCTCCGGGCCACATAGTGCCTTGTTGCCCTCACCTGCCTGTGTGCGGTTGCCATGGAAACAGGGAAACAAATTTACTACGATGGAACGCAAAATGAATATTAATGTGGCGAGTTGGTTAATATTCTAAGTGATCCATTGCTGAGACCGTTTATGAGGTTCCCTCACCCTGCCTTTACTCCCAGACACTGGGTCCCTCACACTGTCTCTACTCCCAGACACTGGGTCCCTCACCCTGCCTTTACTCCCAGGTACTGGCTCCCTCACACTGCCTCTGCTCCAAGATACTGGCTCCCTCACACTGCCTCTACTCCCAGGTACTGTCTCCCTCACACCGCCTCTACTCGCAGGTACTGGCTCCCTCACACTGTCTCTACTCCCAGATAGTGGCTCCCTCATACTGCTCCCAGGTACTGGCTCCCTCCCACTGCCTCTACTCCCAGGTACTGGTTCCATCACATTACCTCTTCTCTTAACCACTTATCATGACTAAAACGACAGATAACATCTCTTTACTTTTATTATTCATTTCAGCCGGAAGCTTAATACAATTTCAATAACTGTAAAAACAATGTTGATTCGTATTTCCATTTTTGGAGGGGATGGGGCGGGGCTGGGCTGGGGGCCTGCCAATTTTGTACTATGTCGGATGGATGCATAAAGAATAATGTTTGGTGTGGTAAAGCGGGGGAAATACAGGGCTATTTTGCATCATTCTGAAATTACTTTATTGGTTTGTTGCTGAATTACATTACCGTCCGCTGGCGTTGCCACCTGTTGCATCCATAACATAAAAGATGGTAATAGGGAAAAGGATAAAAACATTCCCACGTGAAAGTGGCAATTCTCTTAATTATGTCCTTATATGTACTACCATTTCTTTTTCCCTTTTTCTCAGGTGATTATCTGTCTTACTTCGACGCGGTTGCAAAGTACAGACAGCTGGTAACAAAACACAGCCAAGGTACTGTTCTTTAAACAGCTGGTAACAAGGCACAGGTGGGACAGTGCACTTCACACAGCTGGTAACAGGGCAAAGCTGGGGCAGTGTGCTCCCACACCAGCTGGTAGCATTACAGTTAGGGCAATGCACACCTTGCAGCTGGTCACAAGGCATAGGTGAGGAGGCAGAATAGTCCCTACAGGTGGTAACAAGGCACTCCTGGGGTAGCGTAGTTCCCACAGCTGGTTTCAAGTCATGACTCAACAAATGATCATCCACACACCAGCTGTGAGTTACGTCATTCCTGAACGTGTATTCAACCTGTTTTGTCATTCCTTTATATTTCGATTTAAAAAAAAAAGACTGAGATGATAAGAATTAAATCCATGTAATTGGATACAAACGTAACGCTTTTTCAAAGTAATTGTTGTAATCGCTTCTCTTACGCATGTGCAGATCCTGCAGTCGTCTCAGGTTACGTTATGTGACGTTAACATCTCGGTGCACAGATATTCTTCTTTGCAAGGGTTATAGTAATTCCTCACACGTCTACAGTGAGTTGTGGTTTTGAATGGTTTTTGTAACATCCTTAAACATGTTAGAGGTGAAACATTAGATAGACACAGGGAATGAAGAATAAAGGTGTTCAGCGTGTAGCTGATCACGGAACATATACATTCATGTGGTTACGACTGCGTGGACAGGGACTACACATGATCCCTAGCTACGCTGAGAGAGATCGAGACATCCCTGATGTTCGTGGTGGAGTTTCATAAGCCTCGCTTGGAGTGTGGGCTGTACCGATGGGACACAGGTGGCTGGCTCCTGACAAGCTTACCCATACTGATGGGGGACACATATGGGGTGGCCAGACTAAGCTCGTTACGTTCCTCTCTGGACTAGACGCTGTTCGTACTCCTTTATGGGCGTGGGGCAGCGGATGAACTGAGGAGAGGAGATGAAACACTGATGATGACGATCACCTCACGGACCTCCAGAGCAATTCTCTGATCTCCACTGCCGTAGAGTGTAAGCTCCAGAGATGTGTGGCAAGCGGCAGCCCAAACTTCGAGTAGCAATGACACTTCAATGGTTTAACACACAGCTTTGTTCCTGGCTTTCCCCCAACTGTTCCAGCACACAGCTTTTTTCCTGGCTTTCCCCCAACTGTCCCAGCACACAGATATGTTCCTTACTTCCTTTTACTGACCTACGGCATATCTTGGACGATGAGACTCAAAACCACATGAGAGTTGTGCTCAATCAGTTGTTTCACCTTCATTGCCCTCCTTCAGAGCTCTGAAAGGAAGAAAAAAGACAGTGGATCACTCAGTCATTGAGATGCCAACACTCATACATCATCTGACACCTAGTCTTGCGAGGAAGCTGTAGCCCACTCATAATCTCTGACCTGCTCCATGAGGAAATAGCATCACGCCAATAGCGCCACGTCCTCAGACACCAGCCAAGTCTACGAAGAAATAATGGCATCCACCCACATAAACTACCATGGTTTACGAGGAAACAGTGGCCCCCCGCTCACAGGCTCTGGCCTGGTCCACCTGGAAATAGCCTCACCAAAATGCCAAAGATACCAGTGCAGCATCGTCCATGAACACATTAGCTAGATGTGTTAGAGCTTAGTTACCCGGTCTCAAATAAAATCATAAGATAAAGTTGCTGAGCTTACGTTATTTTTCGTGTTGGTTGATGAATTGAAGTTAAAGCTAAGTAACGAGAAATAGAAGATGAAAACTGATGATTGGCGCTACAGAGTGAAGTGTTGTATGGCAACTCCTGACAGTTTCGATCAACATAGCAAACTCCTAACGTCTGCTGATGCTGCAAGAATATTGAGATTCGAGGGAAGCCTCCGGGGATCATGGCTACACTATCCAAGAGCGCTACACCTTGAGGAACAAATGTGATGATAGTGGACTATACAATACAAGACCAAACATTTCAGATGATTTTGATGAAGGAAATGAAAACGCGGAAAATACGAGGACATACCAGATATATATATATATATATATATATATATATATATATATATATATATATATATATATATATATATATATATATATATATATATATACATATATATATATATATATATATATATATATATATATATATATATATATATATATATATATATATATATATATATAGATAGATAGATAGATATATATGTATATACATATATATATATATATATATATATATATATATATATATATATATATATATATATATATATATATATATATATATATATATATATATATATATATATATATATATATATATATATATGAATATGAGCTTGTCTGTCAACATATAAGACGCTACAAATCATGAAAATTAGTCACTGAAGAGAAGTGTCTCTGACCCCCTAAAAACAACGGAAGTTATATTCACACAAACCTCCCTCAAGATGGGACTAAACTAGTGCGATAAGGAGCTGCGCTTAGCCTGAGACGTACAGTGTGTGAGGATGGCGCCTGGTGTTGGGGAGGGCGCGGAAGTCATCAGTGCCGACGGGCTTGAGCTAGAGGGGTGAATAAAGCAAGAATATTCCTTATGCCTCCTTACCCCTGACACTCGAGGTCAAAAAGATATAAAAAGTTGATTCAGAGAAGTATAAGAAAAAAAAGGGAGAAAAAATGTTCAGATTATTCAAGAACTATATTGTAGATGGTCACGGACGAAGGGTATTATCTGAGGTGATGCATAATGTTATGGTGAGATGATGACAAAGTGGACATCCAAGAAATCGTATTTGGAATCTCTTCTCTTTGGCAAGATTTTAAAGATGTCCTGTAGTGATTTTTTGATTTACAAGCTTCTGGAGAAATGATTTCGTCGGTGTATTCAATAGATATTAATGAAACTATTATTTTTTTCATCGATCTGTACTTTTGTAAATAGTACTGAAATGAATTATTGTTTCATATTCATACTCTCAGTCTCATAGGTTCGACTGTACGACCCTTAAGCATAATGGTACGATTCCATAGCAAAAAGGATTCTACCTTTGCGTATCCTGGTACGACCTTGTAGCGCGAGGATACGACCTTCGAGGATGATTACCCTGAAAGGTCATATCGAGAGATCGTCATAGCCAACGGTCTTGCTCAAGGATGGTAGCACCATAGTCAGGGTTCGCACCGTTGTATCCACGAGATTAATCAAGAAACTTTCATCTTTGATTACTCGACTGTGTACATCTGGATCTCCCCGACACTCTGGCTCGCGGAAGAGAGGGTGACGATATGCCAAATGCATATAGAGAAAATTCTATTATAGTTGATGAATACCGCACAATGCGGCATCAAGAGAGTCAATATATTCATGCTATATAGTTTAGATGCAATCCTGAATTGTTAGAAGCAAAGATGAAAGGCAAAAGTGCAGTCTTTACTATCTCAGATCTCAGGTAGCTGATCCATCTATGTAAATGGGAAAGGATTTCTTGGCGCTGGAGAGGGAGTTAAACGTAGAAATGAATTATATAGTTGTCAATGCGTAGGAAGCGTACATAAAATTTAAGTGTACGTTGAAGGGGTCTCCATCCTGAATCAGTTTTATAGCAGAAAATCGTAATGAGAATGGTGTTGGTAGTGTATTGGTACTTAGAATAGTGTCACAGAATCATTTTAGTGGACATTACTAAATTTATCCTTTGTCTCAGACTTAACTCAGCCTCTGTGTCTCATTCTCCCAGAGATATGAATTTATCTTTTATTTGGTCCCGCTTATTGTCCTTTGTTCAGAAGGGTAATGCTAAAAATTGTCCATATCCCCTCCTTTGAGGATTACAGATTCATTAGGTATATTCTTTCTTATTTCCATGGAAAGAATGTCATGTCATTCACATTCTAAATTCTCTGAATGCAATTTACAGTATGATTAGTCTTGTGGAGAATGTTTCTAACTAAAATGAAAGAAATTATTTTCGTCTTGATGCAGGGTAATGGAGAAAAGTTATTTGCATCATGATGGTGTGTCGTTCATGTGAAGGAAAATTCTTCCTTGACAAAGGAGGGTCGTGAATGAAATTTTTCATCATGAACCAGGATTATGAAAGAAGTTTTCCATCATGAAGCAGGGTCATGCGAGTACGCCAGCCTTGGACCAAAGATCTCCCCAGAACAAAGATGGAGGCGGAGGGAACGAGAGAGTTGACACGGTAGTCGTAATTTAGTAGAACTTTAGAAGATTACGAGAGCGATGCAAGAACTCCGAAACAACAATATTGTCTCCGAGAGAATAGGAATATTTGAAGGAGCCACTGTCAAACCTGACACGACAAGGTATGAGTTCCCAGGCGTCATTTCTCTCAGGCAAGAACCATCATATCACTTGATTTAACACAGTATTAGTACTCACACCTCCATAGAAGATTTTGATACTCTATCGTGACTGACTTAGAGCGACGTAGATATTAACAAAACCATATCAAGGAAAATATGAATCCTGGATCATAAAGTGAAAGTATGTATAATGATCTTTATACATGAAAGTCAGAAATTTAACTTTCTCGAAGTTAGTAATGAAGAGAAAGTTTCTAAGTTTACCTAAGTCTCTAACAGCGGCGGCAACACATCAGGGTCCGCAGGTTGTGTCAACACTACGCCGGTGTTGGCGTGAAGGTGAAAACTTGTGTCCAGCAGGAAGTCTGGAGTGCGTCGTCAACAACGGTAACGACCGCAGCTGTCGCAGTCCTCGTCTAGTGAATCTGTGTCGGAGGAAAGTTGTAGCTAATTGTTATGGAGTGCAGAGGACGACGCCTGGCTCAGGATCCTCTGTTGTACAGGGGGCGGGGGAAGAAGGGTGTTGTAGAGTGGGATGCAGGGCATAGGCTAGTGGTTGTGTTGTAGAGGGGGATGCAGGGCATAGGCTAGTGGTTGTGTTGTAGAGGGGGATGCAGGGCATAGGCTAGTGGTTGTGTTGTAGAGGGGGATGCAGGGCATAGGCTAGTGGTTGTGTTGTAGAGGGGGATGCAGGGCATAGGCTAGTGGTTGTGTTGTAGAGGGGGATGCAGGGCATAGGCTAGTGGTTGTGTTGTAGAGGGGGATGCAGGGCATAGGCTAGTGGTTGTGTTGTAGAGGGGGGTGTAGGGCATAGGCTAGTGGTTGTGTTGTAGAGGGGGATGCAGGGCATAGGCTAGTGGTTGTGTTGTAGAGGGGGATGCAGGGCATAGGCTAGTGGTTGTGTTGTAGAGGGGGATGCAGGGCATAGGCTAGTGGTTGTGTTGTATAGGGGGATGCGGGGCGTAGGTTAGTGCCTCTATTATAGAGGGGATGTTGGGTGTTATGACTAGTGGCAGTGTTGAGAGGGAGACCAAAGGCTTTGATTGAGTGAACTATGACCTAGTGATGTGTCCTGATGTACAAGAGAACACAGCTCCTCGTCTTCCTTGAGAGAGAGAGACATTAGGAACATTACATAAATAGCGTATCCCAATACATCTGAACTATGCAGTTCCTCTGTAACATCCAGCTCCAGGAAAAGAGAAATTCATTACGTGTAACACAGGTAACATTACTTGGTCTGTCTCTCGTGTCCTCTAACCATTTACAATGAGCCTTGCTTAGACTATAAGTATAGTGTGGGTCGACGTATCGGTGGCATTTGTATGTATATAGCTGAATTACTGCTATCAACCTGACAAATGTGAAGAGAAAAAGAAAACGAAAATCAAAGTGATATCTAACTTTCTATGTTGTATATCACAACCGTTTTCAATCATCTTTATCTCTTCATGAGAGTAATTTTCTTTATCATGTCTGGTTCTTCATTCGTTTTTCTAACGCCATTGGACAGAACAGATATGATATAACGATCCTCATTTTAATATCAAGCAATATACATTTGCTGACGCGCCGTTTGAGTTCTATTTGGCTATAACTTTAGACGCTCAAGTTTCGAGTGATTGTGATTGGCACCTTTGCATAAATGGAACTTCACTGATATATCTCGTAACTTATCTACGTGTCAAAATAATCTTTAAGACTATATATTGTCCTTCACGCGGCCGGTCAGATATATTTTATGAAATACTACGCTTGACATATTCGTAAAAGAATTGCAGTAATAACATCTACTTACGGTAAAAAGATTTTGTCTGTGAATGTCTGCCATTTTCGTTTTTCTTGCATATATCCAGTTTTTGTGTAGCGGGGTTTCCATACCCGCGGAGAGTTCTGCTCTCGAGATGGTCCTTGTTGATTTCGCAGCCCGGGTGACGGGATATGAAAACGCTCGTAGGGAATCTGGACAGTGATAGACGTGAGAATAGTTTGTCACTGCAGAACACCTCCCTCCCTCGCTGTCCTCCCCCCCAAATCTCTCTCTCTCTCTCTCTCTCTCTCTCTCTCTCTCTCTCTCTCTCTCTCTCTCTCTCTCTCTCTCTCTCTCTCTCTCTCTCTCTCTCTCTGAGTTCTCAAGTAAATGCCAAAACTACGTTAAGCTCCGATACAATTTCAATATCCAATCTCTCGTTTTCCAGCTTTTGTCTGTTAATGTTAAAGAAGAGCGCATTTCATTTACAATCTTCTTCTGTAAATGATTTAATTTGGTGCTAGTGGGTCAATACACGTAACTGAATTATAATATACTTTAAGTTATCATTTACGGTCAAACGATGGTGAAGTGGCAACTCTATTTCTCAAAGGTTGAAGTGTTTTGTCTTCCGAGCTTCTAAGTATGTAGATATTTTTCACTTTTGAAGAAGAAGAAGAACACTTCTGAGAACCACCGATTAGTTGCTTCCGTAGGAGCTGAATCCTTGATGACTACAGGACACTGCCAGGACCTGTCGCAGTTCCTTCACAGGATCTTCCCGTGACTGGAAATAAAAGGTTTGAGGACAATATGTGGTGTAGAGTGGTTTGATGGAGTAAGTAATGAGAGGATGAGAGTGATGTGTGATAATGAAAAAAGTGTGGTTGAGAGAGCAGAAGAGAGTGTGCTGAAATGGTTTGGACATAGAGATATATTGGTGGCCTTCACCACCTCTTCTCTCTTCACCAAACGACCCTCCCTGACTCACTTTGCACGTCATCCCGACCAAAACACCTGATATATGCCACACTATCATCAAACACATTCAACAATTTTTCAAAATACTCACTCCATGTTCTCCACACTTCATCACTATCTGCTATCACTTCTCTACCTGCCCTTTTCACAGATGTTCCCATTCGTTTTCTTGTTTTTCGCACATATTCACCTCCTTCTTCCAAAAAATCTTTTTATTCTCCCTACATTTTAATGATACTCTCCCACTCCAACTCTCATTTGCCCTCTTTTGCAACCCTTGCATATTCCTCTTGACCTCCTGCTGCTTTCTCTTGTACATCTCCCAGTCATTTGTATGCCTTCCTTGTAAGTACCGTCCAAATGCCTTTCTTTTCTCTTTCATTAGCGACTCTACTTCTTCATCCCACTACTCACAAAAATGTGTTTAACACTGAATATTTGATTATGAAATAATTATCAGTAACTCTACAGCCTTCATCAAGTTTGAAAACCACTCCACTTGAGATCTCACAGCCATCTACATGTAAACAGTTTACAGTGGTAAAGAAGAAAAACCTTGAAAAAGTACGGATAGAATGGTAATTGCAGATGGTCAAAATCATAGAGGGAATATCATCGAGCATAAACATGATAGAATCTTAATTCATAACGATTCATAATAAATTTCTTACATCTAACACTGTAAGTCTATATAGTTTCTAACTTGAAAAATTCCTGACGAATCAGAATTGAAGATATACATTTTGCACAATAAAGAAAATGACATTAGCTTACCAAACTTTCATAAGTCTGCATAATATGGCTTAACCTATTTTGTGCAGGACGCAGCTTTTACTGGTTCGCTGCTTCCTTGCGTGACACAGGTTTTGTCATTTTAGATATGTTGTTTTTAACCTTTAGATGCCAAGAGTGATCGTGTGACAACTTTTATTACAGGCACTGGAAGGTATCACGTGACAGCTAGCTTTCACAGATCTATATTGACAACCCACCAACATTCGACATTTGTGTGGATGTTAAGTGTCACTCACTGTGCTCACTACAGAGAGAAAAAATATCTAGAAGTAGAATATATATATATTCAGAATTGTATATATATATATATATATATATATATATATATATATAATATATTATATATATATATATATATATATATATATATATATATATATATATATATATATATATATATATATATATATATACATATATATATATATATATATATATATATATATATATATATATATATATATATATATATATATATATAGCGTACATTTATATATATACAATTCTGTGTGTGTGTGTGTGTGTGTGTGTGTGTGTGTGTGTGTGTGTGTGTGTGTGTGTGTGTGTGTGTACGCACTACAATCAGTAGCAAGGACAGGGATAGGTTATGAGATTTTCACTCAGAATCGATACACACTCCGATGACATCCGGTGACATCCATTTAAATCTTTACCACAAACTAACACATGGAATCTACATATACTGTCCACCCACATGTGCTCAGGATCGAACCCCTGAGGCATTTGAATGGCATTAGTGAAAGAAGACGGTCAGAAGATCTTGAATACAGAAGACGTAGTCTGGAATGGATAGCGTTCTTCGGGTCAGGGGCTGTGTGATGGTCTTTGTCACTGATTGTCATCCACAATGATCCAGGGTTCAGTAGGCTGGAATAGTTTATATCGACTTCATATGTTTGTTCAGGCTATAGAATTGAACGGTTGTCACCGGAGTGCCTGGTATCAAGTTAGAGTGAAAAACCTCATAATCTGGTCCCCGTTGGCCTATCCATGTCCACACACACACACACACACACACACACACACACACACACACACACACACACACACATACACACACACACACACACACACACACATGTATGTGCTTGATAAACATGTTGGAAAATAGCACAAT
This sequence comes from Panulirus ornatus, assembly GCF_036320965.1. Classification (NCBI taxonomy): domain Eukaryota; kingdom Metazoa; phylum Arthropoda; class Malacostraca; order Decapoda; family Palinuridae; genus Panulirus; species Panulirus ornatus. Next base: position 61,920,361 of record NC_092225.1, on the reverse strand, counting down.
ATCAGAAATGGCTCACATTCGCGAACAGTCTTCAGAAGGACTGGCGTTATCCCCTCACCAAGCCATCAGTGGACATAACACGACCATTCACACGATGAGGCACAGCGGATGATGAATATCCAGACGAGAATGTTTCCTTCTGCCAACCCGCCTTGATCCCCATCCATTAAAGCGTCTCTAAAGCGACTGTAGTGGATCGGATGGCTCCCTGTGGCTCTACCCTGATGAAGCATTTAAGTTAAAGGAAAGTCTTCAGGTCTCCCCAGACAAAAGCCTTTAAAAGGTACTTCTGTGGAGTTTTGTGAATGTTTAACAGAAGGGCACGAAAATCAGGAAAACGTTTTTGTTTTACTTTCTTCTGTCTTGATAAGACATATGGCTCAATAATCAGGAAAATGTTTTTGTTTTACTTTCTTCTGTCTTGATAAGACACATGGCTCAATAATCAGGAAAACGTTTTTGTTTTTCTTTCTTCTGTCTTGATAAGACATATGGCTCAATAATCAGGAAAACGTTTTTTGTTTTACTTTCTTCTGTCTTGATAAAACATATGGCTTGATAATTAGGAAAAACGTTTTTGTTTTACTTTCTTGTGTCTTGATAAGACATATGGCTCAACAATCAAGATCTTGGTTACCCTACTTGATTTATGATACTGAGTGTGAATATGTAAAAGTTTTTTTGTTTGTAAAGTGTAGCAATTTACTGTTAAGAATTCTGAATCATCACATATACGTAATGTGGAAATAAACATCTGTCTTGTTGCTTCTGGCTTTGGTCAGTCTACGTGTGAAAACGTATTCCAGACACACAAGCCAGACGTATATAGATAACTAGCTCTGGGAAATGAAAGTGGTGTCTGAACCCTGGAGACGGCAATGATGCATTATCTGTTCTCTAGAGAACGCAACTTCGCGTTTTCTGTCATTCCCAGTGGACAGTTTCTTGGAACTATTATCTAATACATGTTTACGTAAAGTACCATCATCCAACCTTATGCAAAGTTCGCACGTCATTTCCATTCCTCGAAACTTATTTTTTGGTATCCAGGTCTAGGACGAAAACCCTAGGATGATTAGTTCTTAAGCTTAATTCTTATGAAGGTCGTGTGGTTGGATTTACCCTCACTGTCATTAATTATCAACTGCAGCAACCTCTCCCTTCTCATCATATAGATGTAAGAAGAAACTGTATAGAAAAAAGCTTTGCCTGCAGTCACATCTTTCCCCTCCGAACCGTCCAAGCACTTGCACGTCGCTGCCAACTTTTGGAACCTGAATGAAAAATTCTTGTCAAGCAAGAGAAGTCTGGACTCGGTGGGCTGTGTATATCTCGCGAGAATATCAGATGAAGCATGCTTGACCTGTGTGTGTGTGTGTGTGTGTGTGTGTGTGTGTGTGAGGCTTGACGCCCTGGCGTAGGTTGGTAGATCGTCAGAACTCTCCATCTCTCAGCCAGAGGAATCAATGACCTTCGTCTTCTGATCTTGTGACATTGGCTCTGGCTTTTCTAGGACTGGTCGTACCGCCGATGGTGATATACACTTCGATCACGTACCATCTTCTTCTGTTCACTTTATAGCCGTTCCCTTGTATGTATAGTTCTACCCCATCCTTGATGCTGGCATAGCGTCATTCGTTCTTGAGCTGAGGTAGTGATAAAAAAACGTAAACCTGCCTGTTGGAGAACTTTGATAGCGATAGTGTTACAAAATAACAGCGCTGCATTCAGTGGACGGTGTGAACAAAATTAAGTTCACAGTAATTCCAGGGGAATAACAGAATAATAAGATTAACAAAGATTCCAGATGATATTCACTTTCTTACACCGGATTGGTATCACGTCACACACAGTAAGGGAAGTACGGTTTTTTTTTTCAGGTATGGACTGTATAACAACTCTTACATATCACACGATTAGATGATGAAATTGTTTTAGCAGTTGCAGAAATATATCTTGATTGCAGGAGTTTTCCCGAAACGTCTTGATGCCATAATGATGTAGAATATAATGGCTAACAGCAGCTAAAGGTCATTAAGCCAAAGTCATTATTATACCTGATAGCATATAGAATGCAGAAATGCACGTGTGGTTGGTTGGTAGGCTAGCTGTGTCGGGTTTAGAGCTATCAGGTACCAGGGTCAGTAAGGCCATGAATGGCAAGCTGCCACATCCACCAACCAACAAATCCTTGGCACCATCTGCACGTTTTAAGGATGATTCAAAGGCCACCGAGACTCTCACTGTAAATGGAGCCTTTGTGTACGTGTTGGGTGACCCCTTGAGGGTCATATCATGTCCAGCCCATCCCTTGGGTTACAGTAATAAGTCTGTAATAGGACCGAGGAGGATGAGGAAATACAAAGGAAGACAAAAGAATTCAAACAGCAAAGGACCATTTGGTCGCTTAGAGGCTGTATGTAATAGAGACATGAATACCATAGATCAGTGTGTTGAGTAGAAATACGTACATATTAAAGATAGCTGAACATTATAAGCTTTCAAGTCGTGGATTCGAGGCGAAACATATTTATCAAGTCTATTCTTAAACGTATCTATGGTACTGCTTTCAGCCACTCTAACTGGTAAATCATTCCATATGTTAACAGTAATGTTGAAGATTGGAGGTAAATCGTTTGCCCACAAGATTGTGACCATTACTATGAGTAAAATCAGAAGAATTGCTTTGTATTTATTAATGATGCTTGATATAGTCTGAGAGTCAGGCAACACTATCATTATAAAACAACTCGCTGCATGGATGTCCTATAACCGCATTAGTAAAGACAATACATGACTCTTCCATTGGGAAAGGTACATGTAATTGTTGATCCACAAGCCATGTTATTCTTGCTGTTCTGCCTCTACTGCAAACGGAGATCAGCATTTTCAATATGATGTCAAATGGGCTGGAAAATCCAGCCTAACATAAGTAGGCTGAGGGGAAAGAGCGAAGAGCAACCTCCCTTAACCTGAGGGTTAAGACTCCTTCAGATAAATCACGGGCCACGAAGTCGTTGGGGAGGTCGATGAATTATCCCTGACAGGTATCACCAGAAGAGGCAGTACAGACGTTGTGTGGATTCCTGAGACTGGATAGATCAGCCGAGCTCTTTCTACATGGAATGACTATGTCCTTGCCACAGGGATGTGTCCTGAGTATTACGAAGATCCAGTCAGTCAATGAGTTTTGTATATATCAAAATACCGTCTTATCTTCCTTCTTTCGCTTCCCACACCTCCTGTTCCATCACGAATGCATTTACCTTATTGACGAAATATGAACGCCGGCATCGTCATTCCTGCAAGGACTTATAAAGATAACTGGGGTCATTTCATTGTAATTCATCTCCTGTTAAGGAAATAGATGAATTATTGGCAACTATGCATGGGGGTTCTGGCCACAGACAGAAGATAGGACCCTCTTTATAAAAGTTTCCTCCAATGGTCTTTGATCATAAGTTGGAAAAAAAACCATGGGGATTGACGTAATGATTTCTTCTATTGACCTCTCGATATACTACATTACAATTAACGCGCTTTAAACAAATTCAAAGTAAAACGAGATATTTCTAAGAGCAAGACTAATAGAAAATACAATAGAAAGTAAAACTAGGCTTTAACACAGATTAAAAATATTGTTACGTTTTACACTCTAAACTGTATGTTTACCACGATCAAGGTATTTTCACCATTCCATTGGACTTCTTTAGAATGCGGCAGTTCACACATTCGAATCTAGAAAATTTATTGAAGGAAAATGATATGAATGAGACAACAGTCAAAACAAGAATTTTACAGGGACAAAATGTAATCTAAACAAAAAATTTACAAGAGCAAAGAAAATCATACAGCTATTGTTAGATAAAGAAAAAAGATGACAGATCCCGCAAACAACAACAACAACAACTACAACAACAACAACAACAACCACTACAACAAGATTCAACATGATTCAAGATGGTAGACTTTTCAATAGCAATTAAAACAAAGTAATTATGGGATCAGCTTTCATTCACTGTTCCGCTGTACGATCTTGAAAAGTAATCCATGTAATAATTTTGATACTGAACTTCCATTCATAAAACACTTCACTCTTTTTTACATCAACTGTGTCGCTATACGATCTTGGGATGAAAATCAAGTTTTGCATCGAATCCTTTAACTCTGACAACTCCTTTAACTTATTCATTCAGTCGTCGTCTGTCAATGTCCGTTACCGTTCGTTTGATACATGTGAAGCATGTTTCGAAGCCGTCCGAACCGGACGTGAGTGGTTCTGAATCATCTGTACCGGTTGAAGAGGGATGTGACGATATGACGACTGTCGCACAGTGAAATGTTTGTGACCCGACGACAAGGCGCGTTCCAGGAGGTACATATGTACCTGAGCCTCCTACTCAGATGTAACTGTTGTAGACTGTGTGCTGTGCTGTGTCTGACTCTCTCTGATACGCTGTGCTCCCTCAGTCAAGAACTGCTCAAAGGATTCGGAAATCTTTCCTCGATCCCTTACCAGTAGCTTCATGTTCCTCTTGAAGGGTCGTCTTCTGGCGTATTGGCTGTGTTTTCCTCTCTGATCTGTCTGCGAATCTCTCCTGTTGTTACAAAGGATCTGGTAAAGTTGAGGCTTCCTAAACTTTGAGAATGCAGTGTCTTGGCGTATGGGATCGACTGTGTGTCGCTCACTTATCTTATCTGCCATTTCTCCTGTTTCCCCCAAGGGATCCAGATCATCGTGTGTTCTTCTGCTTAACTGTTGCCAGTCTCCGGTGAATGCAGTTGATGAAGATCTTTCACGAGAAAGTGTGCTTTTATCGTTATTCTTTCTTAACGCACTTCACTATAATATTTTCCATGCACTTTCTCAGGAGGAGGTGAGGTGGGATACCGGGTTGTGGAGCCATAATCCCATGAAAGGAGGTTCCAGGAATTTTCATCTGCTCTTCCCTTTTAAGGACAGTCGGGAAGTCTTGTGTGCGTCGTGGGTTTACCTGTAGCTGCTGGCGTGGTTCTATCCAGGCCGGAATAGAAGCCGTGGAAGAGAGATAAAGTTCTGAACTCTCTGAAGCTTTGCTCACGGCTAAAGTGAACAGTTTCGATTCCAGGGATAATTATAGCTTGAGAAATATGGGCATAAAACCTACATCACTTCCTCACTGACCACCTTTTCCAGTTTAACGTCCCGTTTGGTGTTAAAGTAGATTGCTTGATTTTCTTTAAGACTTTACCTTCTTTCGTCTATTGATGATTATACACCCGTGGTGTAACTCTAAGCAAGCGGAGTCCGGTAACACCCATCATCCTTTTTCATTCCGCTTGACGACCTGTAGAATGGTCAAGGAAATGAATATAATCCTGTGATTGCTGACACCTTTATGAAGTTTTTTCACTCCTTTGTCATTCGATACGTCAGTACACAATCTTGGTGAGAAGTACCAAGTTTCGTGACGACTCCTGTCTATGATCTACCTTCTTGAACTAATTTTATTTGATCGCTCTCTGGTTGTCTTTGACAGTTCCTTTGATACTTCCAAAGCTTCTTTCGAACCCGTCCGAACCTGAAGTAGGTGTTTATGAGTTCATCTGTAACGTTTGATGATGAACGTTTATCGTTTGTGGCTGTCTTGTCTATCGCCAAACTGCGAGGTTGCTAGATGGTCCGTTGCATGAATTCACTGGAGATTTGTTTTGGATTTTAGATGTACGTGTTGTAGGCTATGTGATGAGTTTAACCCTGTCAGGCGTGTTATGCCATACCACTTCAGTATATCGACTTGGTGTTTACGAAGATCACTGCTCAAGTCCTTCATGAATTATTTTTGTTCCTATGAAATGACTGCTTACCTCTTTGGTGATTCTAAATGTAGCTGCAAAGAATTTGAAACAATTGTGCTTACCTCTTGTAAGATGATCTGGCATATTCGTTGTCTTTCTTCGCTATACTGTCTGCCAGTTTACCTGGTTCTTTGAAGGAATCCAAGTTAACCTCCTTCTCCTCTAGGATAATGGTATCCTGGCATGTTGGGTGTGTTTTCCTTGCGACGAACTTTACCGATCTCTCCTGTTATCTCAGATGATACAAAACAGTTAACTTTTAACACCTGTAATACGTTATTGGTTTTGAAACTCATAAGCGGTGTTCGAAGAGTCCCGAATGTCAAACCAATACTCACTTCTCTTACCGCTCTACGAGGGAAGTCGTCACTGGTCACCATCCTCCTGTTGAAAGTTATGTCCAAGAAAGAGTTCAGAATCACTGAATCTGAAATTAGCCGATTCGGTAACTGTCTGTCTGTTTCAGTCACTGTTGCATGATAGTTCAGCGATGATATCACACACTGGCCTACTTATTCTCCATGTTATATCACTACCATCGATCTCATGTATAGAGTCGTACATGGTCGGAATGTCCTATAAGACTACGAGGCACAGCCAGACAACTGTACAAATTTGACACGATCGTGGCAGCGGAATGGCCATGCGTACCGAAGTGAAAGGTATATATAATAAAAATAATGATACTTTTATGCTTTGAAAATGAACAGATTCAACGCTGGGACAAAAAATGACACTGAATCTTTTTATGAAATCAGTGATTTTCACTTCTATTTTTTTTCTCGCTGTAGGCACCTAGACTCAACTGTTACATTTCGAAGCACCCCTACTCCATGCCCTTATCAAAGTGGCGTCAAAAGGTACATAGAGCCAGCAACGGGTTGAATAACAGAATGAGTAGAATAAAACCCTTAAAGACTTAGCTGTATGTTCGAGTAGCCTTATGATGCAATTGCAACCAACTTAATTCACAGAAAAACAAAATCGTTGAATATTGCGACTTGTTTGATTTCAAGAATGTTTATATAATTTTTCGGTATATAATTACTCTGAAATAAGCTAGGAGATAAAAACCTACCTGAATCCATTTTGTTTTGCCCTGTGAGATAAGCCTGATTAGACTAACAGATCTCTTCATTCATTAAGAAGAATACTGGACAAGCACACATGCATTTCTTCATTTAATCTTTCCTTTTGGACACTTCTTTATGCTAGTGAGGGGAGAATCCAAGCTCTTACAGTTAAGAATGAGGAAACCTGCAGGAGGATCACAGGATACTCTCTTGCTGTTTGAGGTTATTGATCGTTTATTCTGTATCCAAAATGTGTCAAGAGATAAATTTGATGCGAAAACAATGTTAGGCAAATTATGCAATTGTTTCAATTTTCGCTGATGCACAAATCCTCTTAGTGACCAGACCACTGAAGGAACACAATCTGTACAAACTCCTACATAGAATATCCACGGTAAACTGACACACTCCAACCATTCAATCAAACTGGCGCATATAGCTTGACCTGTTATCGTTTTTTCAAGTTCTTTACGTCAAAAAAAAAAAAAAAATTGCTCTACAGGTTTACCATCTTCAGCATGAGTCATAAGCACTTGTCGCTCACCCTACTTCAGGTGCTGAAGATAATACTAGGACGTCACTCACTCTCACATCTATGGCCCTTCCATCGTGGAGTCTATCGCCCTTGCAATGTGGAGGCTGGTTGGCTGGTCGCTTGAGCTATAGACCTATCAACCGGCAGGGTTTATGGAACCACCAGCACTCGCTATGTTTGTGACCCATGACGCGGGGGGTCACTTTCACGGGGAGAAGTGTTCGTCCAGTTCATGAAAGAAAATTAGAAATATTTGTTTATCATACTTTGTCGCTGTCTCCCGCGTTAGCGAGGTAGCGCAAGGACACAGAAGAAAGAAATGGCCCAGCTAACCCACTTACACATGTATATACATACACGCCCACACACAGCACATATTCATACCTATACATCTCAATATATATATATATATATATATATATATATATATATATATATATATATATATATATATATATATATATATATATTTTTTTTTTTTTTTTTTTTTTTTTTTATACTTTGTCGCTGTCTCCCGCGTTTGCGAGGTAGCGCAAGGAAACAGACGAAAGAAATGGCCCAACCCCCCCCATACACATGTACATACACACGTCCACACACGCAAATATACATACCTACACAGCTTTCCATGGTTTACCCCAGACGCTTCACATGCCTTGATTCAATCCACTGACAGCACGTCAACCCCTGTATACCACATCGCTCCAGTTCACTCTATTCCTTGCCCTCCTTTCACCCTCCTGCATGTTCAGGCCCCGATCACACAAAATCCTTTTCACTCCATCTTTCCACCTCCAATTTGGTCTCCCTCTTCTCCTCGTTCCCTCCACCTCCGACACATATATCCTCTTGGTCAATCTTTCCTCACTCATTCTCTCCATGTGCCCAAACCATTTCAAAACACCCTCTTCTGCTCTCTCAACCACGCTCTTTTTATTTCCACACATCTCTCTTACCCTTACGTTACTTACTCGATCAAACCACCTCACACCACACATTGTCCTCAAACATCTCATTTCCAGCACATCCATCCTCCTGCGCACAACTCTATCCATAGCCCACGCCTCGCAACCATACAACATTGTTGGAACTACTATTCCTTCAAACATACCCATTTTTGCTTTCCGGGATAATGTTCTCGACTTCCACACATTTTTCAAGGCTCCCAAAATTTTCGCCCCCTCCCCCACCCTATGATCCACTTCCGCTTCCATGGTTCCATCCGCTGACAGATCCACTCCCAGATATCTAAAACACTTCACTTCCTCCAGCCTCTCACCATTCAAACTCACCTCCCAATTGACTTGACCCTCAACCCTACTGTACCTAATAACCTTGCTCTTATTCACATTTACTCTTAACTTTCTTCTTCCACACACTTTACCAAACTCCGTCACCAGCTTCTGCAGTTTCTCACATGAATCCCCCACCAGCGCTGTATCATCAGCGAACAACAACTGACTCACTTCCCAAGCTCTCTCATCCCCAACAGACTTCATACTTGCCCCTCTTTCCAAAACTCTTGCATTTACCTCCCTAACAACCCCATCCATAAACAAATTAAACAACCATGGAGACATCACACACCCCTGCCGCAAACCTACATTCACTGAGAACCAATCACTTTCCTCTCTTCCTACACGTACACATGCCTTACATCCTCGATAAAAACTTTTCACTGCTTCTAACAACTTGCCTCCCACACCATATATTCTTAATACCTTCCACAGAGCATCTCTATCAACTCTATCATATGCCTTCTCCAGATCCATAAATGCTACATACAAATCCATTTGCTTTTCTAAGTATTTCTCACATACATTCTTCAAAGCAAACACCTGATCCACACATCCTCTACCACTTCTGAAACCACACTGCTCTTCCCCAATCTGATGCTCTGTACATGCCTTCACCCTCTCAATCAATACCCTCCCATATAATTTACCAGGAATACTCAACAAACTTATACCTCTGTAATTTGAGCACTCACTCTTATCCCCTTTTCCTTTGTACAATGGCACTATGCAAGCATTCCGCCAATCCTCAGGCACCTCACCATGAGTCATACATACATTAAATAACCTTACCAACCAGTCAACAATACAGTCACCCCCTTTTTTAATAAATTCCACTGCAATACCATCCAAACCTGCTGCCTTGCCGGCTTTCATCTTCCGCAAAGCTTTTACTACCTCTTCTCTGTTTACCAAATCATTTTCCCTAACCCTCTCACTTTGCACACCACCTCGACCCAAACACCCTATATCTGCCACTCTGTCATCAGACACATTCAACAAACCTTCAAAATACTCATTCCATCTCCTTCTCACATCACCACTACTTGTTATCACCTCCCCATTTACGCCCTTTACTGAAGTTCCCATTTGCTCCCTTGTCTTACGCACCCTATTTACCTCCTTCCAGAACATCTTTTTATTCTCCCTAAAATTTACTGATAGTCTCTCACCCCAACTCTCATTTGCCCTTTTTTTTTCACCTCTTGCACCTTTCTCTTGACCTCCTGTCTCTTTCTTTTATACTTCTCCCACTCAATTGCATTTTTTCCCTGCAAAAATCGTCCAAATGCCTCTCTCTTCTCTTTCACTAATACTCTTACTTCTTCATCCCACCACTCACTACCCTTTCTAAACAGCCCACCTCCCACTCTTCTCATGCCACAAGCATCTTTTGCGCAATCCATCACTGATTCCCTAAATACATCCCATTCCTCCCCCACTCCCCTTACTTCCATTGTTCTCACCTTTTTCCATTCTGTACACAGTCTCTCCTGATACTTCTTCACACAGGTCTCCTTCCCAAGCTCACTTACTCTCACCACCTTCTTCACCCCAACATTCACTCTTCTTTTCTGAAAACCCATACTAATCTTCACCTTAGCCTCCACAAGATAATGATCAGACATCCCTCCAGTTGCACCTCTCAGCACATTGACATCCAAAAGTCTCTCTTTCGCACGCCTGTCCATTAACACGTAATCCAATAACGCTCTCTGGCCATATATATATATATATATATATATATATATATATATATATATATATATATATTTTTTTTTTTTTGCCGCTGTCTCCCGCGTTTGCGAGGTAGCGCTAGGAAACAGACGAAAGAAATGGCCCAACCCACCCCCATACACATGTATATACATACGTCCACACACGCAGATATACATACCTACACAGCTTTCCATGGTTCACCCCAGACGCTTCACATGCCCTGATTCAATCCACTGACAGCACGTCAACCCCGGTATACCACATCGATCCAATTCACTCTATTCCTTGCCCTCCTTTCACCCTCCTGCATGTTCAGGCCCCGATCACACAAAATCTTTTTCACTCCATCTTTCCACCTCCAATTTGGTCTCCCTCTTCTCCTCGTTCCCTCCACCTCCGACACATATATCCTCTTGGTCAATCTCTCCTCACTCATTCTCTCCATGTGCCCAAACCATTTCAAAACACCCTCTTCTGCTCTCTATTAGAAGTATATGTATACATTCATCAATTCATTATCAATTTACAGCGTAACGAATATTTCGGCTTTTTCAAACAAAATTTGCTTATGAAGCAGAACAAATATAGTACCAGAATATACATAGGAGTATAAAAATTTTTTTTCAGCATTTATACAAGTAGTTTAGTCTAGGATTTCATAGTAATTGAGAATGGTCAACAATACATTTCGCTCTAACGAAAATGAGAAATATATATATATATATATATATATATATATATATATATATATTTTTTTTTTTTTTTTTTTTTTTTTTTTTTTTTTTTTTTATACTTTGTCGCTGTCTCCCGCGTTTGCGAGGTAGCGCAAGGAAACAGACGAAAGAAATGGCCCAACCCCCCCCCCCCCATACACATGTACATACACACGTCCACACACGCAAATATACATACCTACACAGCTTTCCATGGTTTACCCCAGACGCTTCACATGCCTTGATTCAATCCACTGACAGCACGTCAACCCCTGTATACCACATGGCTCCAATTCACTCTATTCCTTGCCCTCCTTTCACCCTCCTGCATGTTCAGGCCCCGATCACACAAAATCTTTTTCACTCCATCTTTCCACCTCCAATTTGGTCTCCCTCTTCTCCTCGTTCCCTCCACCTCCGACACATATATCCTCTTGGTCAATCTTTTTTTTTTTTTTTTTTTTTTTTTTTTTTTTTTTTTTTTTTTTTTTTTTTTTTTTTTTTTTTTTTTTTTTTTTTTTTTTTTTTTTATATATATATATATATATATATATATATATATATATATATATATATATATGCATATATGCATATATATATATATTATACATATAGGGGATAAGGGAGAAATAATACTTCCCACGTATTCCCTGCGTGTCGTAGAGAGCGACTAAAAAGGAAGGGAGCGGGGGGCTGGAAATCCTCACCTCTCGTTTTTAATTTTCCAAAAGAAGGAACAGAGAAGGGGGCCAAGTGAGGATATTCCCTTAAAGGCTCAGTCCTCTGTTCTTAACGCTACCTCGCTAACATGGGAAATGGCGAATAGTATGAAAAGGAAAGAAAGAAAAAACAAATATATATATATATATATATATATATATATATATATATATATATATATATATATATATATATATATATATATATATATATATATACATATATATATATATATATATATATATATATATATATATATATATATATATATCAGTAAGACCAGTAATGGTGCATATCATGTAAGGGACGATCCTGCGTTGGTGGCCGAGCCTTCTGTGTGGATGGCGTCCTGTCATTTCCTCCTGCCGTTCGCTCGTCCCTTAGTCTTTTTCCTCCAATTTCCGGCCAGCGTAGGGCGATTCAGGCCCTCGTGCCAATGCTTCATTTCGCTCCAGTTTCCGTTCAACTTAGGTCATTTCCCCTTAATTGATCGAAAGAAGAAAAAATCCTACATTCCTAATAATGAAAAAGAAAATATCCAGTAAACATTGTACAGGTACTGTTATATTTTTCAATGTTTTCTAAAGATTTTGATCGACACGACGTAAGAATCTGTCTCTTTTTTGGCCTCTCCCATTCAGCACCGTCAGGAGGATAGCACATGAGAAGTATTTGGTAACTGGCATGAATTTATTCTTCATTCATCTTTCACTATCTCTCTGTCACTAACAGTCTCGTTTTTTATCCTGTATATTCACTGTATAGTTTAAATCCATCCCTCAGTTCTGCACATGTAGAGAAATAATGCAAAAGTACTCGTGTCAAAAATATACGTACTTTTTTTTTTTGTTACTTTTGAAAGTGTCAGTGAGGCCTGGCCTTGACCGAGAAATGGAGGGAAAAAATATAAAGTTGGAAAAAGAGCGAATGCTGATAAAGAATGTGAGGACAAGAGGGTAATAAATACAACGATAGTAGAGGGTGTAGGCAAAGAAAAGAATTGTAGACTAGATTAATATTTTGGTTTTAATTAGATATTAAAATGAGTTTGACTGATGCAAACACCAAAAACATATATTATATTCCAGCCTGATAATTTTCAATTAACGATTATCACTCGCTTGACCTAGATAGACCAAAGCTACCTGACCTTTTTTGTCTTTTCCTGGCGCTACCTCGCTAAAGCAGGGGGTAGCGATGCTGTTTCCTGCGGGACGAGGTAGCGCCAGGAATGGATGAAGACAAGCAAGTATGAGTATGTACATGTGTATATATATGTACATGTCTGTGTATGTGTATGTATATGTGTAAATGTTGATATGTATATGCATGTATATGTGTAAATGTTGATATGTATATGCATGTATATGTGCATGTATGGGCGTTTATGTAAATATATGTATAAATGAGTGGATGGGCCATTCTTTGTCTGCTTCCTGGCTACCTCGCTGACGCGGAAAACGGCGATTAAGTATAATAAATATATATCTGTATTCATATATATATATATGTATATATATATATATATATATATATATATATATATATATATATATATATATATATATATATATATATATATATATATATATATATATATACTTTTCTTACAAGCTATTCACCATTTCCCGCGTTAGCAAGGTAGCGTTAATAACAGAGGACTGGGCCTCTGAGGGAATATCCTCACCTGGCCCCCTTCTCTGTTCAAGTCTGCTTCTTTCTCTTGTCGTTAAAGCCTCTATGTATCTCAGATCGTCAGGGTTTTCTCGTTGCTTTCAAATTCTCTCCACAGAGCAGCAGAACATAGCGACGAGCAACTTGCATGGAAGCAGCGAGTGATGGTGACACACCAATCTGGGAAACGTTATGGAGGGTGTTGACACGCTGTGACAGCTTTATGAAGGCAGTGCGTTTGACGGCCGAGACCAGTGCACTGGTGGTGTCACTGCTAGTTAAAGTATGTACAGATGGCAGACATGTGTATATCCTCCACCCCAGTTTTCAACAAGTGTACGTACAGGGAACTAGCGCTCGTGTGTAATACTTCTTCCTACGTGTCCAGCATGCATATCGATTTTAGCAGCTAGACGTTCTTTGCTACATATGTACAACAGCATCACAAACTTGTCTGAATCGCTGCAACGAATGGTAACTCAAGTGGGTATGCGAGAGCGAGAGATCAATGGTATACGAAATACACTTGGTGTCTGATTCTTCTTGGGAGAGGAGATAAGGAGTCATGATCATTTTCCTCGTCAGCTTAGCAGTCTCGACACACGTGAAACCTCCTGCAAGAACTCTTGATTCGTCATCTATGAATCGCTCTTGTGCCTTGGAGTTGATGGAGTCACTTACAAATTTACAAAGATAATGTGTCTTTATCGGCAGAACCTTTCAGGAATAATAAATAAATTGGCATTTCATGTGCACCTCTTACTCATTATGACTCAGGAATAAGTTACCTATACCTCGCCATTGACACCCCATATACCTTACTAGCTTCATATCGTCATTTCTGTAGGTCTCAATGGTGAAGACATCATTATTACTTAATAAATTCACCGACAATCTTCTCTTTATCTGAAGCATCTTTTACCAGCCTTGGATCACCCAAACTCCTCATGACCCTCTGCTGCTGTTGGACTTGTGCATATATGTTTCATTGTGTCTGAATGTGAACCTATGACATACGCTTTGCCAGAGGCCAACGCACTAGAGCTCGCTTTCCGCACGATAATACCAATGACATCTCGCTAGCAATTTGCTTTTCTTTTTACCGTCTATTCCAATGCCTGGTCTGGCGAAATATTAATAGAGGGGTCTCGTGATGATCTACGGGCAGCAAGTTCCTCGTCATCAAGCGCTTCTTAGCACCTGTTTGCTTAATCACATGTTGTTGCACATATGTTACATACGCTGGTGCAATATTGGCGTAGTTGCCCCTACCTCCAAGTTTGAAGTAAGGTACTGACTAACTGCGTGCATGCAGGTGGACATCAAAATCTGAATCATGCTCTCCTTTAAGTACTCTGAGCATGACGGGTGTTGCCCTCATGAAATTGCTCCAGAAGGTAAAAGTTGCTGATTGACACGTGTTCATTGACTGAAACCTTTGCAACATTTGAGAGTTTAAATGCTCAGTGATTGACATGAAAGACTATTAGTCCTTGGCCCTATAGCTACGCTGAGGGTACCCTAAGCCCTAACCTGTGTTTTGAGTTTTCCACATTGATATCTCGCCCAGGTCTCTGCTGATGCTAATTTCAGTAGAGATAAAGTTTCCACAACCAACTTTACATTTCTGGCTTCCGTGTCAGTTCCTTCCCTTGCAACATGGGACGAACAAAGAAGACCACTACCATAGGCATGTGATAGCGGGCATAAACATGTGAAAAATGTTGTAGCAACAAGACGCCAACATCTGAAAAAATCTTGTTTGCCGCTCTTAGCAATAAAGTCCATGATGAGATGTGTTCCCAGAGTCGCATATTTACCTTGCCGGCCAGTGACTTCAGTCTGTTCCAAAGAACTTCTTGTGTCTTGGAGTATATTGCCAAATCTGCAGTCACAACTTTCTCTGCAACAACAACCAGCTTCTGTGGCGCTGCATTAATTGTCGAAAAGTCTGTTGGTGGAGTATGTACAAAAGATAGGTACCTGATGAGAGCAAACGGTTCATTTGCAGTGTCTGCCGTAGGACTGAAGCCACACCATGCGTTTACGGTGTCCGTTTCTAGTTGCTAGTTTCCATATCATATCATATCACAGGTGGGTGATGGTCCTGGACACAAGACGGTGGCTACAGAAATGAAACCAAACTGGAACGACCTACGCTGAAGTAACCGAAGCTGAACAAAAAATGCAATAAAACGGCAAACTCATGATTCAAAACCATTGAGATGATCCTACTCACACAACCGTATCATGATGAACTGAGTATCTGTTGCTGACTCTTCACTGTGCTCTTATCATATATACTTTGACGGTGATGTGTCAGAGTACGTTGGGAACATTAGTAGAGAATAAAAATTACGTGACAAAATTAATTCATGATATACAGAAGCTGGCAAAACTAACCATTAAGAGAACAACGAAAAAGGATCCATCAAGGACTTGAAAAAATAAAAAGCTTGCAATTCAACTTTTACAAAGAAGCCAAGTTTGGAGTAGTGGTGAGGTGTTGGAAAGTTCAAGCAAGTTGCGAGATGCAGGAAAAAATCATTTACTATAATAAATACTGACGGGTTTATATATATATATATATATATATATATATATATATATATATATATATATATATATATATATATATATATATATATATATATGTATGTATTACATCTAATATATATCATTATACTTTGGCGCTGTCTCCCGCGTTAGCGAGGTAGCGCAAGAAAACAGACGAAAGAATGGCCCAACCCACTCACATACACATGTATGTACATAAACGCCCACACACGCACATATACATACCTATACATTTCAACTTATATATACATATACATACACAGACATATACATAAATACACATGTACATCTTCATACATACTGCCTTCATCTATTCCTGACGCCACCTAGCCACAAATGAAAAGACAACCCCCTCCCCCCGCATGTGCGCGAAGTAGCGCCAGGAAACGACAACAAAGGCCACTTTCGTTCACACCCAGTCTCTTGCTGTCATGTATAATGCACCGAAACCACAGCTCCCTTTCCACATCCAGGCCCCACAAAACATTCCATGGTTTACCCCAGACGCTTCACATGCCCTGGTTCAATCCAATGACAGCACGTCGACCCCGGTATACCACATCGTTCCAGTTCACTCTATTCCTTGCACGCCTTTCACCCTCCTGTATGTTCAGGTCCCGATCGCTCAAAATCTTTTTCACTCCATCCCTCCACCTCCGATTTGGTCTCCCACTTCTCGTTCCCTCCATCTCTGACACATGTATCCTCTTTGTCAATCTTTCCTCGCTCATTCTCTCCATATGACCAAACCATTTCAATACACCCTCTTCTGCTCTCTCAACCACACTCTTTTCTTTCTATCACCATACATCTCTCTCACCCATTCATTACTTAATCAAACCACCTTTATCTTTTGCGGTATATACTGTAGCCTCCCTTTTCGTGTTCGCTATCGATATTAAAACTTTGCGCTCATCCATACCAAAATTCATTTGCCACTTATGATCCCAGTTCATCAGTTTGTCCATATCAGTTTGAAACTATAGAGCTTCTAGTTCATTTGTAGATCTGTTTCTAAACTTTGTATCATCAACGAATTTTGATATCTTGCATGAGTCAGGGTGACAGAAAAAAACACAGGAAGGAGCTGCAGTTTTACTGTTACATTTCAGCGTAAAGTCTTGTATAGGATAAACAAGAATACATTGTTTAAACGGAAAACAAATTTCTATCTTGCCCTGATTATCTGATGTCAGCTGCTGGCTCCGACTCCTTCGGTGATGTCACCACCAAGTTTTTCAGCCGCTTTTCACAAGCGGAGGAATCCTTCACGATGATTCATTACCTTATTTGTTGTTTTACATATATAGCCTCAACTGCTTCCTCATCCTTTTATCCAAACCTTTGTGGATTATCTTGCCTTCTCATTTCGGCAAGAGTCTATATCTATCTGTATGATGGACAAGGGAGTTGGAGATCTAATGCAGATAATACATCAGCTCTATGTTCATACTGTCTCTTCTGCAATCCAGGTTCCCACTCACCGTAATAAGATGTAGAGCATCCACTACACGGTATCCGGTATACTACACTTTGTTCGTTGACACTATCTCTCGTCTGCAGAAGCCAAACAGAATGACCAAAATGTAATATTCATGATGTTGGAAACACTATTGATCCTTTTATGAGGGAAGGTTATGGGGTCGCTGGAGAACTCACAAATGGTTTATCAGCAAACGTATCTTTGACAAGACCAATCAAACGAGTTTCTACTGCAGTTTACGAGCACAGTAAGATCATAGCAGGGGAAAGGAAGATGATTTAATGCCAGCTGTAGGGTGAGGCAGGACAGTGTGGCAACACCTCTTCAATTTACGTTACATATGGCTGTGAGTATGTGGGACGAGATGATCCAAATGTTATTGCACCGTCATATCCCCTCTCCCTCGCATATTTTGTCTGTTTTGTTATGTTCCCAGAGGAAAAGATAAAGCCTATATTGTTTTATCTTTCCTTTACAGAATGTCTCTCTGGCATATATTATTGAATGACATGCCAAAAAGTAAAGTTGTATACATACCTCTATATCAGCTTGGGAGGGAGTTGTATTGACGGGCTGGCGTGTGTGTGTGTGTGTGTGTGTGTGTGTGTGTGTGTGTGTGTGTTGGAGGGGATGCTGGCTGGCGGCACGGATCCTCATCCTCTATGTAAGCATATGATGAATGCAGGTGGTTTTATGTGCCATTACGTTTTACATACTCCCAAACACATCACACACTTTACTGTATTTTTCTGGTTTGCTGGATGCAAGTTCTCATATGTCGTACATATCATTTACATATGCTTTACACAAATACATATATTTTACGAATGATGTACGAAAAAGAAGGATATTACTGACATGAATAATTAAGAAGCATAACCCTATTTTCACTAGAAGTAAACAATATTACAAAAAAAAAAAATAGTTTATTTGACTGTGAAATAAGCCACAATATATGTAAATATATATATATGTAAATATGTAAATATATGTAAATATATGTAAATCTCGTTCTCCGCGGTTAACACCGGTTTTTATCTTATGATCTCTGGGTGACTGTGATGCCTGATACTTTTCTCAAGCTTTAGCTTCCTGGTGACATATATGGATAAGATATGGCGTCACACATGACCTGGGGATTCATACGAGGGCACGAAGGTTAAGAGCCACATTAGCAGCTTGAGATCACTCCACTATTCTCAGTGTTACGTCAAAATGGGAAGGTTATGCAGATGATGTCGTAGTGATTTCCAAGGGTATGCTAAGTCTTCAAGATGCTCCGAGCAGATGCAACACCAGACTAGAGGAAAAAAGGACTGAATCTTAAAACAGAGATTTTGAAGTCATGACAGTAACAAAAACCAAAGACGTCATGAGGTCTGGATGAAGGGAGTAGACTTCATTGACATCAAGTATCTAGCAGAATTTTTTTTTGCCCAGATGACTTCATGGGTACGTACATGGACAAGGAGTACCTGCTGGCATTCTGGTAAAATGAAGAACAGATTACAGTAAAACGTTTACCTATTTGACAGTCGCACTCGTATTATGCTGAAGTTGAGTATTGTACATAATAATGGCAAGATATATACTCGTATGTCAATGAGTAATTAGAAAACAAATCCAGAGATGACCAGCAGCATTCTACTTTAATTAATGGTTTCTGATATTTAAGAAATGCTAATACGTATCCTCCTCCTCCTCTGTAGTGAAGCAGGAGGTAAGATCAAGTGTCTGTCTATAGAAAATGAAGAGAGAGATGTAAGTGATGTTGCTGGAGAAGATATCAGAAAAGGCTATTCAAAGTATCTAAGGAGAATCCGATCTTGAATTGTTTGAAAGTGTAAACATGCAATTAGTTTCAGTCTCTGAAAATTGTCATGAGTCTCTGTGTGTCTCCCACTGTTTCTGAGTTATAAGAGAAAGCCACACAAAACGCCCCTTCGAAGGATGACCGGAGGGGAATCTCTATCCCTCCTCTCCTCTCCCTTGGTAGAACAAGAGGTTGAGCTCCTCCCTCCTCTGTCTTCCTCTGTAGATGGAGGGTTTGGGGGACCTTCCCCTAACCTTTCTTCTCCCTTATATAACCACCGGAGGGAAAGATCTTTCCCTCCTCAACTTCCATGCAGAAGGGAAGGGGTGGGCACTCTCTCTCTCCCATCATTTTATTAGACTGGGAAGGACGAGATAAGTTGAAAATGAAGTTCGATCACTATCAAGGGATACATACAAACGATGAAAAGTTACAAATAATCGGTGACCGTAAAGAGTCTCTTTGCACCTCATCGTCTCCCGTATGTAACACAAAGAATATAGAATATGGGAGTAATGATATTATGAGGAGGGAAAACACACTAAGAGACGACCAGGGATCTATACGAACGCAACCCTCGCTTTAGTTTAAAAATTTCGTATAAAAACAGTAATGTATTAAAGCCTATGTCATTTATCCGGATTACCTTTAGGATTTTAACTGACATATATATATATATATATATATATATATATATATATATATATATATATATATATATATATATATATATATATATATATATATATATATATATATATATATATATATCTTTTCTTTTTTCATACTATTCGCCATTTCCCGCGATAGCGAGGTAGCGTTAAGAACAGAGGACTGGGCCTTTGAGGGAATACTCTCACCTGGCCCCCTTCTCTGTTCCTTCTTTTGGAAAATTAAAAAAAAACGAGAGGGGAGGATTTCCAGCCCCCCGCTCCCTTCCCTTTTAGTCGCCTTCTACGACACGCAGGGAATACGTGGGAAGTATTCTTTCTCCCCTATCCCAGGGATTATATATATATATATATATATATATATATATATATATATATATATATATATATATATATATATATATATATATATGTAAATATATATATATATATCTTTTTTTTTATTTTGCTTTGTCGCTGTCTCCCGCGTTTGCGAGGTAGCGCAAGGAAACAGACGAAAGAAATGACCCAACCCACCCCCATACACAATGTATACACACACACGTCCATACGTCAACCCCGGTGTACCACATCGATCCAATTCACTCTATTCCTTGCCCTCCTTTCACCCTCCTGCATGTTCAGGCCCCGATCACACAAAATCTTTTTCACTCCATCTTTCCACCTCCAATTTGGTCTCCCACCTCTCCTCGTCCCCTCCACCTCCGACACATATATCCTCTTGGTCAATCTTTCCGCACTCATTCTCTCCATGTTCCCAAACCATTTGTGTGTATGTGTGCGTGTGTGTGTGTGTGTGTGTGTGTGTGTGTGTATTAGGGTGAAATCGCACTTCAGTAGTCCATACAATTTTATCTTACATGTAATTTTTCTATACATGTAGTACATGTTATGCGGAAATAATCCACCTCATCAGGTGCCGGTACTTAACAAAGTTATCTAGATCCCAACATCACACTTGAGTCCTGTCGTCCAGCACCAATCTGCACAGACCAACCACTGTCCACTTTGTATGGAGGGCGGGACTCAAGTGTGATGTTGGGATTTAAACAACTTTGTTAAGTACTGGCCCCTGATGAGATGGATTGTTTCCACGAAACATGTGCCACATGTATAGAAAAATTACATGTTAATATTGTATTAACTCCTACTGAAGTGCGATTAAACCTTCATGACTTTTAGATATCTGGGAGTGGATTTGGCAGCGGATGGAACTATGGAAGCGGAAGTGAGTCACAGGGTGGGGGAGGGGACGAAAGTTCTGGGAGCGTTGAAAAATGTGTGGAAGGCGAGAAGATTATCTTGGAAAGCAAAAATGGGTATGTTTGAAGGAACAGTGGTACTGGTACCAACAATGTTATACGGTTGCGAGGTGTGGGCTATAGATATAGTTGTGCGGAGGAGGGTGGATGTGTTGGAAATGAGATGTTTGAGAACAATATGTGGTGTGAGGTGGTTTGATCGAGTAAGTAATGAAAGGGTAAGAGAGATGTGTGGTAATCAAAAGAGTGTGGTTGAGAGAGCAGAAGAGGGTGTTTTGAAATGGTTTGGTCACATGGAGATAATGAGCGAGGAAAGATTGACAAAGAGGATATAGGTGTTAGAGGTGAAGGGAACCAGGAGAAGTGGGAGACCAAATTGGAGGAGGAAAGATGGAGTGAAAAAGATCTTGAGCGATCGGGGCCTGAACATGCAAGAGGGTGAAAGGCGTGCAAGGAATAGAGTGAATTGAAACGATGTGTTATATCGGAGTCGACGTGCTGTCAATGGATTGAACCAGGGCATGTGAAGCGTCTGGGGTAAACCATGGAAAGTTTTGTGGGGCCTGGATATGGAAAGGGAGCTGTGGTTTCGGTGCATTATACATGACAGCGAGAGACTGAGTGTGAACGAATGGGGCCTTTGTTGTCTTTTCCTAGCGCTACCTCGCGCACATGCGGGGGGAGGAGGTTGCCATTTCATGTGTGGCGGAGTGGCGACAGGAACGAATAAAGGCAGAAAGTATGAACTATGTACATGTGTATATATGTATATGTTTGTGTATTGTCTTGGACAGTCGCATGTTTACCAAATGGCGTCCTAGCTATGTCTCTTCGTTCTATATCAACTGACTGTTATATTTCTCTCTTGTGTTTTCCTTGATGATGTGATTATTTCACGAAAGTACACTTGGGAACTTCTGTTTCATTTTCCACGTGGACTCATAGGAATATACTTGATCACGCGCAAAATTGTGATCCTTTCCAATATATATATATATATATATATATATATATATATATATATATATATATATATATATATATATATATATATATATATATATATTAGTATGTGAGATCCATGGGAAAGAAATTTTATTATTTTTTTCTAGAGTAAAACTTTCCTAACGGAAATTCCTGACGAGAGAAGAAAAAAAAATAGATCAAAATGTCAGTGTGTTAAAAAGACTTCATCAGCAGACGTCCCCGGACCTTCGACCACCGAGATCGTATCTCGTCCGTCGATGTCAGGTCCAGCTGCCGGATTTTTCACCAGCAGGTCATCAACGCTGATTTCGGAGACTAATTAATTTTTTTCCCTTTCTCGAAGAGGAACTTCCAGAAATCAGGTAAAGTCAGGCGTTACTCACTTGCACTTTTTCTGGGGTTTAAACTTGACCGTAGATCAGGAGTGAGTGGAGTAATCATGCTACCAAAATGGCCATGTAAAAGTCTTACATAAATTTTTTCGGCCTCAGTTGATTAAGATGATGAGGATGTCTTTACTGGCCCACGATGTTCCTGGCTAGTCTCCAGAGTTGTGCTCAGATACGAGCCTTATATAAGAGTATGGACGAAGGCAAGACTATTTAGGATCACGAGTCATAATTGTTGTTTACCAACCCAGGTAGTGTTGAGGTCCATACCGACCTGTGGTTTGTACCAGCCCAGGTACTGCTGAGATCCACGCTGACCTGTGGTTTGTACCAGCTCAGGTACTGCTGAGGTCCACACCTAGCCAGTAATGGATGCCAGCCCAGGAGCTACTGACATTCACACTCACCTGTAGGTGCTGTCTTGCCCAGAGACGTCCACACGGGGTGGTTGTATACTCCAGCCCAAGGACCACATTCTTACTGCGATGAGCAGCACTGACCTTCAAACTGGCTTATT
The DNA here is from genome assembly GCF_036320965.1 of Panulirus ornatus. Taxonomy (NCBI): domain Eukaryota; kingdom Metazoa; phylum Arthropoda; class Malacostraca; order Decapoda; family Palinuridae; genus Panulirus; species Panulirus ornatus. The sequence continues at coordinate 61,897,095 of NC_092225.1, read as the reverse complement.
ACATGTAATATCTTATACACACTGATGAAGTCAACGGGCGTCTGACATATGGCAGGTTGGATACTAAGACACTCACCCCTGATAGCCCCAGAGGCGCGAGGTGTGGGATGGAGTGCACGACACCCATTACTGACGAAGTGGTCATCACTAGCTCGGGGAACATAAAAGACTTGAACGCGTGTCAAGTATGTATTCTATCCTCTCATGGCGTTAATATTTCATTACAGTTATTCAGCTCTCCTTAGTGAACTATGGACAGAAAGTGAGGCAAAGCTAGACGAAATCTGAGTGACTTCATAGGTACAACATAACGCTCTTCTTCAAGGTAGCTGATCAGTTGATAGTACATTCTTTGATATCGTCTACATCAATCTGATAACAATGTCGGCCTTACAGAAAGACTAACTGTAGACATGAGCTGACGACGGAGGCTGACGCGGCAGACAAGCCTGACGCCCGGCCTGGCCTCCAGTTACATATTAGATGCCTCTTGGGACCGACCAGCCACGTGATGGAATGGCGCTTCGATAATTACGATCACCAATCATTCTGCCAAGCAGAGGGATGAAGGGCAGTGGTGGTGTCCGCTAATTACACGCACCAATCATCCTGCGAACCCAGGGAGCAGGCGCGACGGGGGGGAGATAATAATAGGTCACCAGATGGCGAAACACGCCAGCTGTCCTATCTTTCAATGTCAGTCACAGGCTAACACTGTAGTTATTGTGTGACCTGTCATACAGTAGTCCTGGTGGTCTGGTACACTGGTGAGTGGCTTGTCACACAGAAGTCGTAATGTTCTGGTTCACTAGTGTATGACCTATCATACAGAAGTCTGGTTGGCTTGGCACACTACTGTATGACCTGTCATACAGTAGTTCAGATGGTCTGGTACGCTGGTATGTGATCTTGTCACGAAGTAGTCCTGGTGGGTGACACCAGAGATAGTCATAGGACGCTGTCTGTCATTCATGGTCACCGTATTTCGTGCAGAACAATGTAAGTCCAGTTTGGATAATTGTGTTAAGGTATCCCTCGATATCATGTCACTGTTCATTAATGTTTTCCTTGTGGGAAGTATTCACATGTGTTCAGACAAATTGTTTCAATTTCTTAGGTGATTGATGGGACAGATGAATCTCAGTTTCATGAATTACTCTCGTCGTCCCTTGAAGATTCCCTTATATTAAGCACTCAGTTTTATTCACAGGTCAGTGTTGTTGATGTGTGTAAATCCTTGAGTCCTTCCCTGACAAAAGCATTTTTTTCAGCCTTTCATAAAATAAAAAGTAGCTGGATAACTTAAGCAGCATAAGCTTTTAGATTAACAAAGACATGTGGATGACTTTTCTATCTTTGCCAAACATGACAATGTCCGCTTTTCTCTTGATTTCGTAAATGACTTAGATAACTATAACAACTTGATATCTGATTTATTTGTGAACTTTTTAGCAAGGTCATATGTGACCTTACCTGGATATTTTGTTTCAATATTTTGACAACGCCTTACACATTTCAGTTCATAAAGAAACCCACATATTCAGGTACCACTGCAAAATTACCCTATGCTCTGCCAACTTACGTATAACTTTGCTGTCGTAAATAGAACTTACCATATATATATATATATATATATATATATATATATATATATATATATATATATATATATATATATATATATATATATATATATATATATATATATATATATATATTCCAAACATTTCATTTTCTGAATGAAATAGAATTTCTGGTACAATCTCTAATGTCCAATTTTCATCCCATTAAGTCTAAAGGGGTCATAAATTTCTCAGATATATCAACACAATGAATCGATGTAAGCTATTTACCTCTGAACCCACGATTCAAACCTAGGTATTTGACAAGTCAGAGGAGATCTATATAGGAACACAGCCGATCCAAACTCGTTCGTCCCACTAAGGCACTTCATAAAACAATTATTTAAAGAGCTTCTGCTTATGTCCACTCGCTCTTCATGAACAGGAAAATCTTATGCCTTCAAATTTCATGTAAGATAGTGTTTGATACCGATCATGTACTGCAGATGTGGTTCAGATTCAATAAGAGGGTATGTCTGACTGCCTACAGTCATCAGCTTTCAACAGGTATTCGCTTATGAGAGGTAACTCTCACTGTATTAATAAGACGATAAGGCATCTCCGGCCTCGCATCTCTGAACACAAAGTACGTACATATCATACGAATCAGCCAATTGGTCGACCGTCTTACTCACTACTTAGCAACATGCGCATGTCCAGTACCAACCAGCATCTGAGGCGGATTTCAGAATTCTAGCAATTTTCACAGGACAGATGGAACTGAGAATAGCTCCCTCGCCCCACAGGAAACAGCATCGCTACACCGAGCTTCGGCGAGGTATCCCCACGAAAACAGCCGAAAATGGCTACATTTGTTCACAGTCTCTAGTTGTCATGTGTAATGCACCAAAACTACAGCTCCCTATCCACATCCAGGCCCCACACACCTTTCCATGGTTTACCCTAGACGTTTCAAATGCCCTGGTTCAATCCATTGACAGCACATCGACCCCGGTATACCAAATCGTTCCAAGTCACTATATTCCTTGCACGCCTCTCACCCTCCTATATATTTAGGCACCGATCACTCAAAATCTTTTTCACTCCATCCTTCCACCTCCAGTTTGGTCTCCTGCTTCTCTTTGTTCCCTCCACCTCTGATACATATTTCCTCTTTGTCAATTTTTCCTCACTCATTCTCTCCATATGTCCAAACCATTTCAACATACCCTCTTCAGCTCTCTAAACCACACTCTTTTCATTTCCACACATCTCTCTTACTCTTCCATTACTTACTCGATCAAACCACTTCACACCACATGTTGTCCTCAAGCATTTCATTTCCAACACATCCACCTTCCTCCGCACAACCCTATCTATAGCCCATGCCTTACAACCGTAGAACCACATAAACACGTATTCCCCCCCATGTCGCAGAAGGCGACTAAAGGTGGCGGGATCGAGAGGCTGAAAACCCTCTCCTCCTTATTTTTCAATTTCGAAAAAGGAATATATATATTTATATATATATATATATATATATATATATATATATATATATATATATATATATATATATATATATATATATATATATATATATATGTGGACACACAAAGCGTTAGAACAGGCTAGCACAAGCCAATCAATGGAGCTTCAACTGTTGGCAAATTGTCATCGATGGTTGTTGGGTCGGAAGCGACTTGTCATGCAGGTGGGTGATCGCACATGAAGCCTGACATGAAAGGATTAGTGAGCGGTATACGACTGTGATGCCACATGAGGCAAGGCTGAGAGGGGGGCGTAATTCTACGTCAGTGATTCCAGACCCGAAGGAAAATTTCCCCAACTGATTTAATTTTATGAAAAAGGTAAACGTAAATCGTTAGAAGGCACACCATGTAAGTGTAATGATGAGGAGAAATGGGAAAGAGAGGTGGGACTGTATTCGTTTACAGTGATTGTTGAATGAATGGACGAGTGCATATGAAGGAAAAGTGAATACTTAAGATATTGATATTTTTGTTTGTTGCCAGAAAATGATTTTCAATGTATAAACTTACACGTGCAGAACCCTGTCTGTACATGTGATGTGCTAAGGGGTGAATAAAACATGCAAACACAGACACGCACTTATACTTAAACAATAGTAATCTTACACATGCAAACGCATACAGACTTGCACACACACACAGTCACACACACACACACACACACACACACACACACACACGCCTGGACGCAGTGGGGGATGGTGGAACTTCGATACGCGTACATAATTCTGCGCAGTGGGGTACCTTTTCTTTTTTAGAGATTTATGGTGACAAGAAAGTTGGAATGAACTAACCTCACGTCTCTCTCTCTCTCCCTCCCTCCCCCTTCCTCCCCCCCCCCTCTCTCTCTCTCTCTCTCTCTCTCTCTCTCTCTCTCTCTCTCTCTCTCTCTCTCTCTCTCTCTCTCTCTCTCACCCTCTTTTATCACTTCCCCCTTCAGTTATCCCTTTATTGTGCCTAGTCTCACTTGTTTCCTCTAATTTACTATTTCTTCTTCTTAATTTTCCTCTTCCCTCCTTTATCATTCTTCCACTTCCTTTCTCTTCATCTACTGCTTCAACCTCTCTTTTTATGTTTGATCCTTCTTTTTCCTCTACCTCCTCCATGGCTTTTTTTTTTCCTGCATAAGGAAACGGAAATTGGGGAGAAATTGGGGGCAAGTCGAAATGGAAGGGGTTAGAAGAACTGAAAGATAGTTGAGAGAGTTAGAACAGTTATCCTTCTAAGAGATAAGCTGTCCTAGTACATGTTTCCATGTTCCAGTTTCCAGTGTACGAGTCTTAAGCAGATACAAAACATACGAAACAAGTATGGGAGCAGGTTCAGAGGCGCACACACGCCCTTTCATGACACGAGAAAAGCCATCTATTCCATGCACCTTGTTCGTGTCCATAGAGACAAGTGTTTTTAGGATCCAACAAATAAAGGCTGCGTGAAGTGGTATAGGATTAACAAGAGGTGCGTCACAGGGTGAGGGAAATTAAAGTCATCCTGGGTGAAATCAGAGCAGATAAGAGAGCCTGAGAGAATTGCTTTGGCACTGGGAGAGAAAGCGGCTACGTCGTAGCGAGGGAAAAGCGAAGGGTCGGAGAGCAAAGGGAGAGAAGTACGAGCGAAAGATGAGGGGTTGACTTATCTCCTATGATCAGTGGAACGCTTCGCCTCACCAATGACATATCTGCAATGATCTCCAGCGGAGACGAGAGCAGAATGCGAAGCGGAGGAAGGAGATTAATTTCTCTTTTCCAAGGACTGATATGCCAGGTGCCTTGCTGAATGAACCTCGAGAAGGCACGGTTCAACGATGGATGGCAACAGGAGATGAGCGTTGGGGAAGTAGGGATATTTGATCCTAGCCTTGCAAAATGACCTCTGACATACGTTTAACGGAGATAGAAGCATCCTTCTCGTCAGGACGAAAGAGTAATCGTCCCAAGGACTATGCTATATATATATATATATATATATATATATATATATATATATATATATATATATATATATATATATATATATATATATATATATATATATATATATATGAGAGTTGGGGTGAGAGAGTATCATTAAATTTTAGGGAGAATAAAAAGATGTTCTGGAAGGAGGTAAATAAAGTGCGTAAGACAAGGGAGCAAATGGGAACTTCAGTGAAGGGCGCAAATGGGGAGGTGATAACAAGTAGTGGTGATGTGAGAAGGAGATGGAGTGAGAATTTTGAAGGTTTGTTGAATGTGTTTGATGATAGAGTGGCAGATATAGGGTGTTTGGGTCGAGGTGGTGTGCAAAGTGAGAGGGTTAGGGAAAATGATTTGGTAAACAGAGAAGAGGTAGTAAAAGCTTTGCGGAAGATGAAAGCCGGCAAGGCAGCAGGTTTGGATGGTATTGCAGTGGAATCTATTAAAAAAGGGGGTGACTGCATTGTTGACTGGTTGGTAAGGTTATTTAATGTATGTATGACTCATGGTGAGGTGCCTGAGGATTGGCGGAATGCGTGCATAGTGCCATTGTACAAAGGCAAAGGGGATAAGAGTGAGTGCTCAAATTACAGAGGTATAAGTTTGTTGAGTATTCCTGGTAAATTATATGGGAGGGTATTGATTGAGAGGGTGAAGGCATGTACAGAGCATCAGATTGGGGAAGAGCAGTGTGGTTTCAGAAGTGGTAGAGGATGTGTGGATCAGGTGTTTGCTTTGAAGAATGTATGTGAGAAATACTTAGAAAAGCAAATGGATTTGTATGTAGCATTTATGGATCTGGAGAAGGCATATGATAGAGTTGATAGAGATGCTCTGTGGAAGGTATTAAGAATATATGGTGTGGGAGGCAAGTTGTTAGAAACAGTGAAAAGTTTTTATCGAGGATGTAAGGCATGTGTACGTGTAGGAAGAGAGGAAAGTGATTGGTTCCCAGTGAATGTAGGTTTGCGGCAGGGGTGTGTGATGTCTCCATGGTTGTCTAATTTGTTTATGGATGGAGTTGTTAGGGAGGTGAATGCAAGAGTTTTGGAAAGAGGGGCAAGTATGAAGTCTGTTGTGGATGAGAGAGCTTGGGAAGTGAGTCAGTTGTTGTTCGCTGATAATACAACGCAGGTGGCTGATTCATGTGAGAAACTGCAGAAGCTGGTGACTGAGTTTGGTAAAGTGTGTGAAAGAAGAAAGTTAAGAGTAAATGTGAATAAGAGCAAGGTTATTAGGTACAGTAGGGTTGAGGGTCAAGTCAATTGGGAGGTGAGTTTGAATGGAGAAAAACTGGAGGAAGTAAAGTGTTTTAGATATCTGGGACTGGATCTGGCAGCGGATGGAACCATGGAAGCGGAAGTGGATGATAGGGTGGGGGAGGGGGCGAAAATTCTGGGAGCCTTGAAGAATGTGTGGAAGTCGAGAACATTATCTCGGAAAGCAAAAATGGGTATGTTTGAAGGAATAGTGGTTCCAACAAAGTTGTATGGTTGCGAGGCGTGGGCTATGGATAGAGTTGTGCGCAGGAGGATGGATGTGCTGGAAATGAGATGTTTGTGGACAATGTGTGGTGTGAGGTGGTTTGATCGAGTGAGTAACGTAAGGGTAAGAGAGATGTGTGGAAATAAAAAGAGCGTGGTTGAGAGAGCAGAAGAGGGTGTTTTGAAATGGTTTGGGCACATGGAGAGAATGAGTGAGGAAAGATTGACTAAGAGGATATATGTGTCGGAGGTGGAGGGAACGAGGAGAAGTGGGAGACCAAATTGGAGGTGGAAAGATGGAGTGAAAAAGATTTTGTGTGATCTGGGCCTGAACATGAAGGAGGGTGAAAGGAGGGGAAGGAATAGAGTGAATTGGATCGATGTGGTATACCGGGGTTGACGTGCTGTCAGTGGGTTGAATCAGGGCATGTGAAGCGTCTGGGGTAAACCATGGAAAGCTGTGTAGGTATGTATATTTGCGTGTGTGGACGTATGTATATATATGTGTATGGGGGTGGGTTGGGCCATTTCTTTCGTCTGTTTCCTTGCGCTACCTCGCAAACGCGGGAGACAGCGACAAAGCAAAAAAAAAAAAAAAGAATATATATACCTCTGCCATAGCAAAATCCCGTCAAGACACCAAGAAATTAACTTTGTCTGATTATCAAAATACGGATCTGAATAGATTGATAATCACAGCGACTCTCTCAACCCAGACAGCTCGTGATTACATATTGCTGAAATAGATTACCTGAAAGTGGAAGGAGACGACCGCGGGATGAGGCATGGCGTCTCCACGGAAAAAGATCTTTTTTTTTCTTTCAGAGCCACAGGTGGAGCTCTATTATGGTCTGTCAAGTACAGATGGCCTGGCCCATCAACGTGCTTCCTGGAAGGAGATAGAAACCTTGAATATTACCCGAAGTAAGAAGTAAATCACGATATATTTTTAGGTGGGAAGGGGGGGGTGTTGCTTCATAAATTGACAGTTTGCAAAGATTTTTTTGGGGGTACAAGTTTTAGATCTAAATTTGCATTAATCAATCCTAAGATGTTGAATTTTGTTTTTAAACTTCAAATATCTTGAGAATTAGGATTTTTTCCTTCGCCCTCAGCTCGACCTTGTTCGTACCTGCCTATTGTAAGAAAACCAAATACTAGATTGGAAACTGCCGTGCAACATCTTTTCTTAAGCTGGTCAGTTAACATTTCAGGTGAGTTACTTGCTGAGCTGTAGGCCTTTCCCACGTAAAAGAGGGAGAGAGAGAGAGAGAGAGAGAGAGAGAGAGAGAGAGAGAGAGAGAGAGAGAGAGAGAGAGAGAGAGAGAGAGAGAGAGTGATATTGACTTCCCTATAATAATCCATTAGGTCGAAATTATATGACTTAGCTCCTCAAAATACGGTAACGATAGTGTCATTATACTCTCCCTAATTACTCATCAGAAAATCACCTCAATTAAGCGGCATTAATTGTACGATCAATGAATAATTCTTGATAAAAGCGCGTCATTAATCAACGCAGTTGGCCAAGCCATCATGAACCAGGCGACGTCACGCCGCCACACTGGCTAGTCTGTACGCCTCTGTAAATACCCACGAATCATTCACTGACGTTGACCTCCATCGTATATTCAGTTAGCCATTCAGTTATCCTAATTCCTCTTCACTAAATTGGAGTTATTATTTTTTTCCATACAAAATCCTGTAATGTTCGTGAGGCGTCTTTTTAGTTTGAAATATCGCCAAATTCAACGCGTTATTTCCCAGTTATCTTAGAAAAAAAAGCAAAGTTTGGTTATCACACACCTTTCCATCACCATAATTCTAGTGCAGCACCGCTAAAGTAGCTCCTGACCTTCTCCTTCTCCTTTGGTTGGCTGCTGGATATGAATGAATAGCATTGCTTCCCATAGGGTGACCCGTTGTCCAGTCACAGCCAGCAGTGCTGCATGAACAAACGTCTTTGAATACGTGGAAAGTTGATGATGGGAAATTCCTACTATTATCTAACGTAAATCTAGACCTCTTGTTTTGTAAGTGATGTAGCCAAAGAAATTCATGGACTAATCATCGAATATCCTTCGTCTCACGTTATAGGTTAGTGCGCGTCCATATGCACTCCAGCAATTTTGCCAAAATTAAGGGAAAGCATGTATTGCTCGTCTTAGCAAAATACAGAGTTACGATGAGTGAGTCGTGTGAGTTACGCGTTGTCAGGTGGTATGAGTGACAGGGACAGACCGCATTTCTATGGACTGAGAGCCAGTATCCCACGTATGGGTAGAGCAGAAAAAAAAGAGACAGCTGCCTAAGACGAAGGAGTGACACTTGACAGCCACAAAAGGGCTAAGAGAGAGAGAGAGAGAGAGAGAGAGAGAGAGAGAGAGAGAGAGAGAGAGAGAGAGAGAGAGAGAGAGAGAGAGAGAGAGAGAGAGAGAGAGAGAGACATGCATGTGTGTGGATACCTGCAAACATTTTATCCCAGTCCTGTGTATAGATGTGATGCCTCCAGTTTCACAAGACTATCGGGCGTGCGCTTGCCACGCCCTTGGTCTGACCTAAATGGAGGCCATTAACTTCTAAATACACTGATGTAAGTTCCATTAGGACTCACGCCCTCAGCTCTTGCCCATGACGAGCATACTGACGCGTGCATGCACGCACGCCCCCATATATGGTAATATGAGGTATGTAGGGAGGTGTTTACTCCCACGTCTGTCTTCCAAGGTCTATTCGAAAATCCTTGAGTTCTTCCGTATCACACACATGGGTTTAAGAAATCGGGAGAAAAAGGGAGGAGAAGGTCAAGGACACAGAAAATAACCTCGTAAGGATGCTCTGGTTTGGTCTCTCCTGTCAGGTTTCATCCCTGACAGTTTGCCAGCCGTGCGCTCCATAATGATTACAGAGGAAAAAGAAAACGAATGTAAACAGCAGCAACAAATAGGTCTTCCCATCAAAAGGTAGAAGACCTAGCAAGTTATTGTCGGGCGGTGAATGGTGTTATAATGTCACGGGTGAAGCACCTCAGAAATGTGGCCACGGAAAAGAAAGAAGAGACGAGCAGGATGAGTGAACAGGTGCAGAAGATTTTCTTCCTGTAGGTGAAAATAGCGAACTACGTTAAGGAAGCTAGGAAAAAAACACATCACGGAACGTACTGCTGATCGTAACTTTAAGTTAACTTTCTTTGGAAAGACTTGTGTGTCGTGTTCTACTCGTGCTCAGATGATCTATGAGTATCTGTTCTTTTCCACTATCACAAACAGCCTCGTTAGAGCCCAGTGGTCTGTAACTGTTTCCAAACCATCGTCTGTTTTTCTTTCCTTTTCTACGTCCACTTAGGAGAGTGGAGGTGTTAAGGTAGCAATAATTTCATTAATCAGTAGAAAATGTCAAGGTCTCAAGGCCATTTTCGTACGTACACGAAGGCCTTAGCATTACCTCAATGCAGACGTTACGTACAGGAGTTGGTGAACGTTGATTCAACGCTGATCTCTTCTTCAGGTAGGGGTGGGCTAGCTGTCTCAACGCTGGTCAGTTAAGCAAGATGATATAACCTTTCCTTTCAACACTGGTTGATGGTACAGGTCGTACAAAATGCCTCGCCGCTACTGGGTCGCTAAGGAGGATATGAACGCCACGTGAGCACCGCTGCAGTGCTAGTGGGGTAGACCAGGATGGCTGTGAACGCAGCTTTGAAAGCTCCTTTTGCGGCTGCCTGGGAGCAAAACTCGGGTATGAACAGCAGACTGAAAGCCTACGTCAAGCTCCTGCGCTGCACTACGAGTAAATTTGTATTCACAGCCAGGGCCCGGGGGAAGAAATCTTGGGCCGTAGTGCTTCTCCTGCTCACGGGTCCCTTATTTTCCCCTTTCCTCCACTCTTCCCCCATCTAACGGAACGCTCCTCCCTTCAATCATAAATACATATTTTATTTCACCTTTACAAGATTCGCCAATCAGTTTTCTTTAAATTAAGCAACTTTAAATTAAACTAAGCAGTCTCCATGTACTCAAAATATTTGCATGAACTCGAGCCAATCCGTAGAGCAAGGGTCAGGTGTTTTGTACCCTTCCTGCACCCCCTTCTCCTGGATCTTACGGATTAAACGAACCCCTTAGAAGAGAGAGGACATGAATGATGGCTTAAAGATACGAAAAAGATATGTGAATTTAACGAAAGCGCGACCAAGACTGTGTACGGGTGCTGCCTGAATTTACAGGAGACAAAGTGAATGGCGGGAATATTAAACACCGAGGAGTCATAAGAGGCAGGAAAACAAAAATGCTGCCTGAGCGCTAAGTAAACGCTTGCGGTAGACGAGGTGGGAGAAGTGAACATTAAATGCCGAGGAGACATAAGAGACAGAAATACGAAAATACTGCCTGAGCGCAAAGTAAACGCTACCTCAACACCTGAAGACTGAAGAGGAAGTTGTGGAGGGAGTGCACTTGAACGCTGAACACTTATGAAGATGGGCAAGAGGGAGTGAACGCTCCCGGACGGCATGCCGAGGCAGGCGGAGACGTGCATGTAGCGCCCTACCCTGGGCTGTAGCCCGTAGAAATCACAAACAGGGAGCGGACGACGGGAGGCAGGAAGGCGTAAGAGGTTTGCGGCATAAATATTGGCTTGGGAGGGTTAAGTGGCCAGAGAGTGGTGGCCCCGAGCGGCACTGGGACCGGCAGGACTATCAGACAGGGAGAAGAGGAAGAGGAGGAGGATAGAAGAGATGATAAAAGAGGAGAGGATATGAGAAAGGCAGAAAAGGAAAGGAGAAGGAAGAATGTGTACCTGATAAAATGATAATGAAAAAAGAAAATGTAAATAGAATGGGCATAAATGAGTGTAAGAAGAGGAATGCTGAATTAAAGTGGAAACGGTGCAATGAAACAGACAATAGAAGATGAATTAAAAGAGAAACTGAAGCAAGAAGAGAGCTATAAATTACGTGAGGTGAGGAGAGAAAGGTGTAGAGATAGACAGATTGAAGCGAAAAAAGTAGGAAATACTTCAGATTTGGAAGGGGAAGAAAACGAAGATAAGTGAGGTAAAGAGTGGAACGGAAAGATAAGGTGATGTTAGTGGATTGAATGATGAGGACATTCAGATCAAACGGAAGAATATAAAAAGTTAACAGTGCAGAAGACGAAAATGAATGGACTAATAAGATAGGAAAAAGAAGAGAAAGGAAAAACAGATGTGAAAAAGGAGGAGGAGAAAATGCAAAGGTATGTGTGACACGCTGTTACAACAGAGATATTCAGCCAGCAATAGGCAAGTCCAAGTGCCTGACGAACACAGAGCCAGTGCATTTCATTTCTCATATACTTTCCTGGACGAGCCCGGGTTGATTTAGCCTTACTTCGAGTAACACATGTCCCATAGATTCTCCCACCGATAGCTTTACTACCCTGGCCAGGACTAGTTACTGACAGCTCGCAATGCAAGACCAAGTCCCTGGGCCCGCGTCCACATCGTCTGTAGTCTTCAAATCAAAGGCATGTGAGACAGATGTACACTTAAGAGGATGAGATGTTCTGGAGGAGACAGACTAACAGAGAAAGACAGATAGTTCGATAAAAAGAGGCAGATATAAATCCTCATGGGCCTCCGTGGTGTATCGGTTTGCGTTGCTGCCCTTGACACATTCAGAGAACGCATGTTTACCATATGGCGTCCTAGCTACGTCTCTTCGTTGTATGTCAAGTGACTGTTATATTTCTCTCTTGTCTCTCCCCTGATTATGTGATTATTACACGAAAGTGCACTTGGGAACTTGTGTTTCATTTTCCTTGTGGACTCATAGGAATATACTTGATCACGCACAAAATTGTGATCCTTTCCAATATATATATATATATATATATATATATATATATATATATATATATATATATATATATATAGTGTATATGAGATGGCCTTGATTAGGGTATTCGTTGCCCATGCCATCTCAGCTACCATAAAAATAAAAGACAGACCAGGAAAATAAAAGGAATGTCCTAACTCAAATATACGAGCCACTTGATAAGACAGGTGTTGTAACTAGCCTGGAGCGTCATCAAAGAGCGAAATGGCAACGACTGTGACGAGACGAGAGATTTTGTGTCCTTTCTGGCACCACCCAAGCCACAACCGTCGTAATCTTTATTTCTCACGAACTCTCACTAGTCCCTCTTCCTTACTGACTCTGACCATTTAGAAGGAAGAGACTACGTCGGGGAAAGGTTGAGCGAGGAAAATTACAGGTACGCAGAAAAAGAGACGAGGGAAAGACAGCGAAGCATAGAGGAAGTTGAGCATAACTGTCATAATCTGGGAGGTTAAGGGAAGGACTGAAGATGGAGCTGGAGAATTATAGGGTTGAATAATGTAGAGAAAAGAAGAAAATATCCCCTGTGGAGTGTCATATGAAAGTAGATGAGAATAAAAGAGTCAGTGGTAAAAAAGTAATGAAGATAACATAAGAATGAAATAGAAAACGAGCAGAGAAAGGGGGAAAAAAAAGAGTATGATGAGGGTTACGTAAGGTTCACCAAGGGGTGCTGCCACGGTGATGAAAAATGTCATTACTGCATTTCACAGTCCCTCCTTCCTGGATGGTTCTCACTTTGGACCTGGGTCTACGTCCTGGGGTTCCTTGGGTAACCATCACTTGTGACTGGATTACTTCCTGGTGTTCTTTGAATAGTTTTTACCTAGAGACTGGGTTCATGTCCTGGGATTCCGTAGATGATTTTCACCTCGAGTTTGGATTACGTCCTATGGTTCTTTGGAAGGTCCTCAACTCAAATCTGGGTTTACATGCATACAAATTATAGGTCTCGAACCGTTGACAAACACATACGTTACCTGTTGACCTGAAATGGGCGACACTTTTGCCAACCAAGAGATGGACTAACTCAATGCGCGATTCACTATCAAGGTGTCCAGCACTGGGCGACAACATAAACAGTAACGCTTGTCCTGATGTGGGCGCTGCACACGCTGATCTTGAAGAGGGCGATATGCACAGCAACAGTCTTCCTCCAGCAGGTGACACACTCAACGAAAGTAGACCTCCAGCAGGTGAGACTCTCAGTAACAGCAGACCTTCAGCAGGTGAGACTCTCAGTAACAGCAGACCTCCAGCAGGTGAGAATCTCAGTAACAGCAGACCTCCAGCAGGTGAGACTCTCAGTAACAGCAGACCTTCAGCAGGTGAGACTCTCAGTAACAGTAGACCTCCAGCAGGTGCCTACATTATCATCAGACTCTCAGCAAGTGAGAAAGTCATTAATATTGTTCCAGCAGTAACATAATCAGCAATATTGTTCCTGCAGTAAGTAACATAATCAATAATATTTCTACTGGAACTGATACACTCAGCATCATCTTCCCGCAGTGACGCAAACAGTAATTTCCTTCTTACAAGCAGTTTGATTGTTCCCATCTACAGTAGTATTACTCCTGCAGCCAGCCTACGAAACAAACTTTCCTAAAAACACACCCACCATCTGGTTGTGAAACCTGACCCCACCCGAAACTTAAGGCGAGGTGGGGGGAAAAAATCTTTTAATCTTACAAAAATTCCGGCGATTCTAACGTCTCTAAAGAATTTGATAATCCTGGTGTTGTTCAAGAATTTGGCAACTATTGTACGAAGACTTTGCTAAATACCACTAATTGATGCTCTGCGTATAATGTTTTTTTTTCTGTTATGGGTTTAGAGGAAGAGGTTTCGTAATCCATTGCATGAGATTGCATTTGGTGAGCCAGAGATGACTCTTAGCGCCTAGATCAAAGAGTCATGGATGAATCATAGTCTCGACGTGCATGATAATTTTTTTTCTCTATGTGACTCATGAAGGTGCTACGGGGAGGCAGTAGAGTCACTCCATGTGGAGTTCTTCGTAGTCATGAAAGTGTACGTGAGTCACGGGGGCTTAATGTGTCCCATATGAATTAAGGGCACCGGGGAGATACTAAGTGATCCGCTTTCGACACTGGGTACTGGAAGAGGTCGTCTGGCCACTAACCTCAGAATGAATGTTGCATTATGACCTTTAGTTCAACTCAGACGATACTTATTAAACCCTGAAAGTAAAAATACTTGATTAAGCTTGTCAAGCAATACTGAGCAACCGATGAGCAATCAGATCTACTGAATTAAGGGGACATAAGATGTGGAAGATTACAAGAGCGGAAGGGGGAAGCGGAAGGGGAGCGGAAGATGGTGCCTTAATACAATATCAGTATATAAACAAAAGAATCGTAAGGCTGCGATCTGTAGCAATTCTAACTGACTGAGGGACTCAACAGGTGATGTCAATAGGCTATCAACAGGTGGGTACTGACATCTGCCTCCGATGGCTCATTAAAGATTCAGGTAGCACTGATAACAGCTTAGGGACTCGGCCCCACTGTAACCAGAACATAACCGTAGCGTCAGTCGCTTTCACGCTCTCGTCCAGCACCAGACAGGAACCGAGTGAGATCAAGATCTCTTTAAAGTGCGCCCAGCTGGACTAGTACCGAAGCCTCCACCATCGAGAACAGGCGAAAGTAGGATGAATTCAGCTGGATGACCTCCCCTGCGAATGCGGGACAGGCGTTGACGACGAAGCAGCCTAGCCATCCGTGGTTGATGTAGTGATTCTACGTGAATTACGAGATTGAACGCGGTTGATGCAGCGACATTACGCGGATCATTTCGTTAGTCATGGTCGGTGCAGCGGCGTTACGCGAACGACGAGACATACGCAGCATGTGAGGAACGCTTGTGACTCATCTCGTCGTTCGTGGATCATGGAGACGCACTCGGGCGTCTCTGGAGTACTAGTCGTCTTGTGAATCAGTTATCTGCAGGTGATCCATTGGAAGGGGAGGCCCTCCTTATTTAGCGGACATTAAGGTTCGATATAGGCAAACTTCGCCTTTCGTCCCAGGTTATGGGCAAAGTTTGGACCAACTGTGCGTAAGGGTCTGCCCGCAGGACAGTTTCCTCCCGTGGAGGAACTCCATATATTCTTTCTATATAGTTTCCGTTTTATAAACCGTACGAGGAAAACCATTTAGCTAAGACTAATGATGAATATTTTACCGAGTTCTCCTTCCAAAATATTCTTTTGCTCAGGGAAGATTATGAATAAAACCCTATAGAAAAAAGTAAAGTGTTACATACCTTATGATTTTGACCTAAGCCCGTGAATTTTGCCAGTCTGATATGACCTCTGGGGGCTAAAGATCTTGAAATTCTCCTGTATGAATAGTCAGGTATGGTACCATAATTAGCCCTGGTCGCAGACGTATCATAGACTTCATATTCATATGCAGAACAAAATAGACTTAATTAAGGGAAGAAAATGACAATTGATTTTATTTGCGATAGATGTTGCGTGTCTGGTCAGCTGGTTTGACAAAACAGTGAAATAAAATGGTGTTGTGAATGAGGTGCTGATGAAAAATGGAGTAACATGAGAAAGCGCGAGGGTTTACAATGAAAATAGAATAGGAATGAGGCGTAGTGTGAGGATTGATAACGGGAAGTTACATGGATGGAAATAGAATGAAATTTTCCGGATGGAAATAGCGGAATATTCGAATAACTTGATATACGATAATGAAGTCTTTAAGCCAGAGGAGGTAATTAACTCGTAAGAAATCACAGTGGAGGAAGACAGACAAAGGATTCCACCACACAACAGCACCCACAACCCAGTACATCATCCTGTCTCACAATTAAGTATGATGGCTCCCTGTCTTGCAGGATGAGCAACAAAAATTGTCGTAGCAAGAAAGATAGACTGATTACCCTCAAGGCTCTTCCAAGGGCGTCTATATCTTCCATGTGAACAACTGATGATGAACTGAGAATCAGTGTTGTCTCACTTCTATGCGCATTCTTACTGTGTGTCATATGTCTGCCTTCGACGTTCTTCAATGTGGAGTAGAATTACGCAAGAGGTGATGAGAAGACGCTACGTCGGAATTTTACAACTAATGATCTCATTTTTTCAGTTTCCTGAGAATAGTCGAAAACATTATCTACTTCGGCGGCAACACCTGCTGATGCAGCGTTCATTACAAAATCAATGTCAAAAGTATCATTATCACAACTTCACCTCCTGACCAGTATAGCCTTCATGACCTCATGCCTTCCAGACTCCCTCCTTGATTACCATCAACTTCATTGTCTTAATAAAGCCACTGCCATCATCATGCTTTTTCATTTTCTTCAACCCCACCATTATCTCCATCGCCATCAACATATCTTTCGTTTTCCACGATGAACCTACAATTAACATCAAGGCCTCTGTCCTTAAGTCATCACAGGTTTTCAAGTGGATGTCTCTATTCCTCTGTGAACGTGGCACGATCAGCTGCTCTTCTGTTGTGATTTCTGTAAACGGGTCCACTCTAACAGGCGGTCGGTCAGTCGGAGGTCACTGTACCGAAACCAAAGATTTCTACAGTTATCAAGGATGACAAAAGTTCATTTTTCACGTCACGAACTTAAGTTTTGGACGTAAATTTCAACCCCTGCCGCAGGATGGGATGATCCTTGATCACTACAGTACGATCTTTGGAGCACGACGTGACAAACCCTGGGTGTGAATTCTGTGGGCCTTAACCTGACCTGAATGGGTCAGGTTGATGGCCGGGGCATCACAGTACGAGTCGTACCGTCGTGTTCAAGAGTTATACAGTCATTCTCAAGGGTTGTACCGTCGTGTTCAAGAGTTATACAGTCATTCTCAAGGGTTGTACCGTCGTGTTCAAGGGCTCCACCGTAGCACTACTCAATGCTTGCACCGTTGGTCTCAAGGGTTGTACCATCGTGCTTAAGAGTTGCACCATTGTTTTCAAGACTTGTACCGTCGTTCTCAAGGACTGACCTGTCGTTCTGATGGGATACACAGTCGCTCTCAAAGGTTGGATGCACTTCAAGACGACGCACCGTCGTGGTTAAGGGTTGTCTCGTCGTTTTCAAGTAGTTTACTAAAGTAAGAGTTGGACATAGACCGTACATTCATCAAGGCAAAGTTAGGACCACAGCCTTACCCTGTGACTCACAGAGACGAATCAGATCTACAGACTGGAATGCCATCCTTGGTTCACACCACTTCAAGTGACGTGACTGCCATCGGAAGCAAGTTAGGTCATCTTTCTAGTGTCTTTTTACCGTATTCCGAAATTTGGATTCAAAATTTGGTATCAGAAGACCTGATTTGTACAGGAAAGAGAGGAAGACAGGTCTCAGGGTCTTGTTTCTGTGTCAGACTTATAGATATGACGATGCTGTCATTGGATGAAGTTAAATGGGCTTTCTGTGGCAAACACTGCAATGATATGGTGGTCAATGGAAGTAATAGACTTAGTGTTAAAAACATTGATATGATGTGCTAGTCACTGTAAACATCAATTGGTTCTGTGTGGCAAACAGTAATATGTTGTGGCGGTCATTGGAAACAATTAATATGGTGTAATGCATAATTTAGATCCAAATCTTATCATGGCCCGTAATTTAGATCCAAATCTTATCATGGCCCGTAATTTCCAAAATGTTATCAGCGTAAGACTTTGCAAAGTGACGCAATTTTCCCGGAAGGCACGTCTGATGAGTGTACATTGTCCTATGTAAACAATGCCGAACTTACACCAAGAATTTTACCTGCCCATAGGACGCAGCCGCCCAAGGTACTGCTATAGATCTAGCTCACTGAGGAAAGCTGAAATTTGATGACGCCGGAGTAGAAAGGAAAAACTATTCAGCTTTAACGACTGGGCTGATGACAGAGACATTACACTGTATGTGCAGGAGTGGCCAAGACACTCCATAAGGCTCGGCTATAATACAGATATTAAAAAAAATCTCGATAGATACAAACATTTAGATAATAACAGGCACATTCATGCTCCCCCAACGAGTTTACGATGGAATACTCAGCGCAGGTGCAAGCCGTCGTGCTATATACATAGTCGTGTGTATTGACAATAGCGTATCAACTCTATCATTGCCATCACAATGACAACCAACCACACTATACTCTACTCCAACATCCCTCAATGTAATTTCCAGTTTTCTTTGGCTGTCAAACGTTATATACAAAAGCTATCTCTAAAATCTATACCATAGATATTCTAGATATTCTTGCTTATATTTTTTGGGGGGATATATGTACGAAATGTTTCTGTATTACTTGTGTTCTAATTAGAACGAGGAAAGAACACGACAGCTGTGTAGAATATTCCACGAGAGAGGAGTAGGTTATGTGAGGCACTTACACCCCGTGAGATAATCTCTCAGTTTTAAAACAGCAAAGCAATATTTTTTTTTTTCTTCCGTAGCCAATCTTTTAATGATCTGGGTCAGGTAATCCGTTATAAGAGAAGCTAGCATTTTCGGCACGGATTTCAAAAAAGCTTTTTTGTTTATTGCAACCTTTTGCATATGTGAGCTGAGGTTAGGATGAGATAGACAGATTTCATCATTTGCAGAATAGGATCCATGTTCTAAATGCCGGCAGCCAATCAAACCAATCACATTGTAAATTGAGTGCGTCAGCCAATTAGCGCGTTCCGCTAGCAAAATAGCTATTCATTGTTCAAATAACAACAGCTGAAAGCAAATTAGTTGAAGGAATAAAAAGAGCCTTGCAAGTCGGGGTAAATAAAGTTACCGTTTTTGTTGTCATAATTGCCTAGGAGTGATGCAAACTCACCTCGTATGATTGCCTAGTGCAAACTGAGAATATATATAAATAGATAAATGAATGAATGTATATACATATATATATATATATATATATTTATAATTTTTTTTTTTTTTTTTTTTTTATACTTTGTCGCTGTCTCCCGCGTTTGCGAGGTAGCGCAAGGAAACAGACGAAAGAAATGGCCCAACCCACCTCCATACACATGTATATACATACGTCCACACACACAAATATACATACCTACACAGCTTTCCATGGTTTACCCCAGACACTTCACATGCCCTGATTCAACCCACTGACAACACGTCAACCCCGGTATACCACATCGATTCAATTCACTCTATTCCTTGCCCTCCTTTCACCCTCCTGCATGTTCAGGCCCCGATCACACAAAATCTTTTTCACTCCATCTCTCCACCCCCAATTTGGTCTCCCACTTCTCCTCGTTCCCTCCACCTCCGACACATATATCCTCTTGGTCAATCTTTCCTCACTCATTCTCTCCATGTGCCCAAACCATTTCAAAACACCCTCTTCTGCTCTCTCAACCACGCTCTTTTTATTTCCACACATCTCTCTTACCCTTACGTTACTTACTCGATCAAACTACCTCACACCACACACTGTCCTCAAACATCTCATTTCCAGCACATCCATCCTCCTGCGCACAACTCTATCCATGGCCCTAGCCTCGCAACCATACAACATTGTTGGAACCACTATTCCTTCAAACATACCCATTTTTGCTTTCCGAGATAATGTTCTCGACTTCCACACATTCTTCAAGGCTCCCAGGATTTTCGCCCCCTCCCCCACCCTATGATCCACTTCCGCTTCCATGGTTCCATCCGCTGCCAGATCCACTCCCAGATATCTAAAACACTTTACTTCCTCCAGTTTTTCTCCATTCAAACTTACCTCCCAATTGACTTGACCGTCAACCCTACTGTACCTAATAACCTTGCTCTTATTCACATTTACTCTTAACTTTCTTCTTTCACACACTTTACCAAACTCAGTCACCAGCTTCTTCAGTTTCTCACATGAATCAGCCACCAGCGCTGTATCATCAGCGAACAACAACTGACTCACTTCCCAAGCTCTCTCATCCCCAACAGACTTCATACTTGCCCCTCTTTCCAAAACTCTTGCATTCACCTCCCTAACGAGGAGAAGTGGGAGACCAAATTGGAGGTGGAAAGATGGAGTGAAAAAGATTTTGTGTGATCGGGGCCTGAACATGCAGGAGGGTGAAAGGGGAGCAAGGAATAGAGTGAATTGGATCGATGTGGTATACCGGGGTTGACGTGCTGTCAGTGGATTGAATCAGGGCATGTGAAGCGTCTGGGGTAAACCATGGAAAGCTGTGTAGGTATGTATATTTGCGTGTGAGGACGTATGTATATACATGTGTATGGAGGTGGGTTGGGCCATTTCTTTCGTCTGTTTCCTTGCGCTACCTCGCAAACGCGGGAGACAGCGACAAATATATATATATATATATATATATATATATATATATATATATATATATATATATATATATATATATATATATATATATATATATATATACTATTATTATACTTGACCGCAGTTTCCCTCGCCAGCGAGGTAAGGGCAGGAAACAGACGAAGAAACACTCCATGACAACAAATTACTATCCAACTAGGCCTCTCGTTAAACGCACACATGATATCTGTTTCTCACACTATAAGCATTAACACTATCATCATACAAATTGTATGCCCTCGGAACACTTACTGATACTAGATTTTGATAAGAAAAATATTCCCTTATTTCCCTCTAGAAACAATTAATCCGTTCCACTCAAACTAGGCTACATCTACATGTTCATCCATCTTGTTAAAAGCAGATCTAACAAAGATACAAACCATGCAAAACAGAGCACCTAGAACAATCACCGGCTGCCTAGAAGTCACAACCATTCTACATTTGCATAATGGAGTGATATACATGTAATGCCATTTTTCTTCAATGTTCATGACACTCAGTTCTTTACAGCAGCACTAGACCCTCATCCAAACCACTCCATAACCAACCAACCAAACACTCGAAGTAAGGAAAGCAGCGCAACCTGCCGGCTCACACTTTTACATCCTATACTCACAGAAATCAGCTTTCCTGTCGATCACAACAGCGACAAAGTTTATGCTGTCTGAGACGAAGTGGGAAGCACTAATCACCCAGTTCCTTCACCAATCTTCTGAGAGGTAGAGTGTTAAATGCTTTGTGGCTATCAATACACATACCTCCCATCCTTCTGTCTTATTTAAAAAGGAGCTCACTCTCTCTTAGAAGTCCAAAAGGCTTGCTGCTCATGATTTTCCTTGTCTGAGCCTGTGTCTTTTCTCTCGCTTAAGTAATTTCTTCTTGGTAGGTAGATATCCACCATCTTTAGTCCCTCAGGTACACTGTCCCTTCCATATCTTCCCGCTCTCCTCCTCCTTCTCACTCCCTACTTCAGAGGGTAAGGGAACAGACGAGACAACCAAGAGAGCGTGGGACCGTAATAGCTTGAGAAAAGGTTCCCCTAATTATCCTAATGAGGAGAACCGCCGGCAGAATTAGTAACATCCTTCTTGCTCGTGTTTCCAGAATATTTGTTAAATCTGGCTCTCTATATAATTCTTAAATATCTATTTCTACTTCGACGCAAATAACTCATGTCACTGAGCATGGCTTAGTATGAGGTGTGTGTGTGTGTGTGTGTGTGTGTGTGTGTGTGTGTGTGTGTGTGTGTGTGTGTGTGTGTGTGTGTGTGTGTGTGTGTGTGTGTGTGTGTGTGTGTGAACATATGATTGTAAAGACATGGTACTGACTACCAGAATCAGTCATTCAGTTCTCCTCGTCTGTCTCAAATCCGACATGGTACCGTTTTAATAGTCACGTAAATCAACAGGTAAATCTTACTATGACAGAGTTAGCGAGCATTTGCTTGTCCAACTTTACGCGTTTTTTCGCTATTCTTGAATTCCTTGCGCCCGTCATGTAGGTTCACCATTTCGTGTCGTTTTTGATTCGCTTAACCTTAATACATAAAGCATTCACACTCTCTTCGGCTTCCTTTAGCGATGTAATTACGTATTGGGCTAAGAGTGTGACCTCTGCGTTGTCAGGAAGGCGACGGTAGCATCCGGGTCAGGAAATCATCTCATTTTCTAGGACTTGTGGTTGATGCCTCCAGACTTGGTGTTGTCACGCGTCCTAATCTGCAAATTAGCCCTGGCCTCCCCAGAGACCTGCAAGATAATAAACTCCCGGAAGTTATAGTGTTGTCGAGTAACATCTCCCTCTCTAGGGGGGTCGACTCTATGTCACTGAGTTTGCTTCACGTTGGAGTGGTTGTAGACAGTGAGATCTGCCGCCTCCCTACATTGACGATTCACATCACACTGACTCTCTGAGAGAGTGGTCTTCGGATAAGGTCACCAGTAGAGTTTAGCTGATGTTCATGAGTAGATTATGAAGTAGACCAAGAGCGGAGGAATCGATTACATTACCCTATGACAATATCGAATGGTTATAGTTGTAATTCTTACACGGTACAATCGATGATAATGATCCAGAACATTCGAGGTCTGGTCTGAGGAACGTGTACGTCTGTCGACTTATTCCATGGGCTACAGTTCTGACTACGAGTTGGTAAACAAGAGAAGCTGAAGTGACATCTAAATGAAAAGTTATTCGAAAGTGTAGATGAGAGGAAATCCTAATCATAAAGGGCAGTGATGCGTCATGTCATTATATTCTTAAAAAGAATATTGTATTTAGAGCATTTTAAGATCCTGATTAATTGAATTTACATTAGGGTCGGAGGTAAAACGTTTGCAGACACAAGAACCACGAGATGAATGTGAAAAAGAAATGATATATCACTTCCATAGCCATTGCCTGCGTCTGCTTGCAACGGAGAGAAAAGTATTGATTGGACATTCGAAGCAGAGGCCTCAGAAAGGAAAAAGAAACTTCCAATAATAGTCCGCCACATTGAATATAAGCAAAACGCAATATAAACTTTACAATTGAGGGGTTACATGTTCTGCGTCATAGCTTGGGAGAGTTCCAGAGAAGAAAACTCTCGATCAGGTTGTGTGTGTGGATGTGGCGTTGTTATCACGTTGTCCCACCTCCTCCTGCCCAACGTCCTAGCCTCATATGCTGCCTCCAGCCACCAGATGGATGGGAGTCTCTCAGATCATCATGATTTCCTCCTCCTCCTGCGAGCAGACTCCCGACATCATCCCTCACGGACTTACCTCCCTCGCACAGTTGTTTACACCCCGCCCTCCAGACCTCCGTGTCTGTGCAACACTGGAATCACAATGGAATATCCTCAATACTGGGCGGTTCGCCTCACCTCTGCTTGTGAGCCAATATTGTCCTCGACAGAGAGTGACGCCGTCACACACACACACACACACACACACACACACACACACACACACACACACACACACACACACACACAGATAAAGGCAACTTGGATTTTTCCTCACAATACACGAAGGTAACCTAACTTTAAAAGAATATTTTGAATTCAGACAATATCGAAATTTCTCCTATTCAACGACGAAAGATATTCTATTCACTCGATTCATACATTGCAACTAAATTCAATGCATCGCGGGTTATAAATGATATCTATACATTCCCTACAGACGCCTTCAGTATAATCCTAATATGAATTAATCGAATAGGTCTCTTTCACTATTACAGAGCAGGAATATCCATCTAACTTCAGCAAATAAAAGGAAAGAAATAATAAGAATGAGCGATTTTGATAAACTACTAAAAACACTTAAAAGTTGTCACAAAATACAGCAAAAACACTGAATAAACACAAATTATAAGCAAATCAAGAAAGTAATTGTATCTTCATGAAATCAGATAAATTTCTCATCTAGATAATGATTTGATACATACTACAGAACGAATGATTTACTGCTCAGTGAGCTGGGTTAACACAACACATCAACTAGATATGGGTGAGCCCAACACAGTAGACCAATTAGAGATGGGTGAGGTCAATAAAATGGACGCATTAGAAAGAGGTGGAGCCAATACAATAGACCAACTAAAACGAATAAAGGCCAATATAACAGAGCGACTAGAGGTGGGAGGGGCCAACGTAATAGACCAACTAGAGACGGATGAGACTAACGTAATTGACCAATTAGAGATGTGTGGAGCAAACGCAGCAAGCTAAGGATGGGTGACGGCAATACAACACACCAGCTTGAGATTCGTATACCGTTAACACGCATCCCAGACAGAGAAGGGCCGAAGGTGTCTGTCAATTACTTGAGAGAATCGAGTATAATGCAATGCGCCTGATCAGCTCAACGAGCTCAAAACTTGGCCCACTAAACCACAGTCCCTCTTCTCTACAAATTACGCCGATTCTTGTTTCCGAACTGGTTACTTGCCTCCACTCGCCATTACCAAACCACGTCATACTTTGCAAACAAATGAGATACATGAATACTGTGTAGCCGCCGGTAGCCCAGGGATGGGCTGTCGTGACGTCACACACACACACACACACACACACACACACACACACACACGTCTCTAAACATCTAAATCTTCTCCGCTTTTCAATAACCGTTGCGAACTAATTGATTTCAAAGAGTACGTTTTCCACATCTTCCTAAAGTCTTAGATGACTCTTTAACTCTTCTCTCCTATCGTCTCTGGAGCCTTTATCCTATTTCATCTTAGGCCTGGCCTCGTTGAAGACACATTTTTTTTTCTGTGACCTTAGCCTTTGACACATATAAAACAAAATCTAGAAAAGGGTGGAGTCCAGACAAAAACCCAACCAAATATGGGTGGGGCCAACACAACTGTGTGACAAGAGATAGGTGGGGCCAAACGCGTCTCAGCTGTGTGGAGTTATAGCAACTCCTGACCGAATGAAAATCACGAATGTGATTCGCTTTTTCTCTGGTCATTCTTGAGGTTATCTTCTGCAAGACCAGAATCATCCCAGTTGTTCGTCCTCCCTTAGGGGTTGGACGATGAAATGGGTACCGGGTAACTGGCCAAGGGTATGGCATATATATATATATATATATATATATATATATATATATATATATATATATATATATATATATATATATATATATATATATATATATATATATATTATCCCTGGGGATAGGGGAGAAAGAATACTTCCCACGTATTCCCTGCGTGTCGTAGAAGGCGACTAAAAGGGGAGGGAGCGGGGGGCTGGAAATCCTTCCCTCTCGTTTTTTTTTTTTTAATTTTCCAAAAGAAGGAACAGAGAATTCGGCCAGGTGAGGGTATTCCCTCAAAGGCCCAGTCCTCTGTTCTTAACGCTACCTCGCTAATGCGGGAAATGGCGAATAGTTTGAAAGAAAGAAAAGATATATATATATATATATATATATATATATATATATATATATATATATATATATATATATATATATATATATATACATATATATATATGCCTTGGTCTATCTATTTGCTTATTATGTCAAGGATTAAAAGGAAAAACTTATCTGTATATGTAAAAATAGATTAATTTTTCTCTGTTGGGCGTTTCTGTATTAGAGTAAGATCGTTATGAGTTTAGCAATTCCCTTGCCACAATTTCACACAGAATCCTTTTTGTCTCAATCGCGGACGCAGCGCCTCAAACACTAGAGGACTGATAGAGCTCATGGGCAAGGCTTATAGCGGTGCACTAAGAGCAGCTCAGGCCACTGCAGTACATCCCATCTCGCATCAGTTGTCACCTACACCCTCATAGGTCGATTGTGATGCTATTTACCCTTTGTTCTCTCTCTCTCTCTCTCTCTCTCTCTCTCTCTCTCTCTCTCTCTCTCTCTCTCTCTCTCTCTCTCTCTCTCTCTCTCTCTCTCTCTCTCTCTCTCCCTCCCTCACTGGGATGTGAAACGGACATTGACGAACGAAGGAAAAATGAGCGTCTTTGAGAGACGATGCCATGGGAAAACTACTGGAGTCCTGTATGGATCGACCACAGAAACAGTGAAATTAAGACTCGACTCATGGCTGAAGGGCAAACCCCGATGAAGCTTTAGCAGATCATCGTTCGAGCGGCGTAGTGCCCGAGGAAAATTAGGGTATCTCAAAAGGCAAGACTTGCGGTGAGCGCTACGCGCGAGCTCTGCCTCTGTGACAAAATTCGTCATCGGAATTGTACTACACGTACTTTTAACCCTCCCATAAGTGAGAGAAGTAGCAATCACTCCACAGGCTCTTTTAGAAGACCCAGACACATTATCAAATACCTTAAATTTGTAGAAGACTCGCCATTAATTACATTCAGCAACAAATGCAGCGTTCCAGGTGCTGTCGTGTGGTTACGGCGTACTGATGAGACAGCAGTATCGACAGAGTAAATTGAAGGCGTTGGACGAAATATCAAAGACTCCAACAATACGAAATATGAAGGAAACGTAAGAGGCTCTCTCGGTGTTTCCACTCGTTTTTAATTTCGACAAAGGCAGGCAGGAGAGAAAGGTCAACGACTCGCATCGCTAAAGACACAAACTCCAGAGATCATACACTACGAGATTACGAACACTACCTGAGGTGAGAGGAACTGAAGCCACTTTACGCTCTTTTTAACTTAATTATATCATCTCTCCCAAGAGTCGCTCTCTCTTTTCCTTCTGCTTTTTTTTCCCCTCCTTCCTGGCAGCGTCTGATGCAGTCTTGTCCTTTGATGGCTGTTACCTTTTATTCCTACGACCACGTATCAGATGTCTCCACCGCTGGAAGGTGTACCCTCATCTCGTCCTTTGATGCTCGCTATTGAGACCTCGACCATTGTTCTCCGCTGCCTCCCCCCCCAGCCATTCCAGATATTGTGGTTGTCCTTACAGACGGGGGAGGATGGGTAGGGGGTTGGGCGGAGGGGGAGGGGGATTTTCGCTGTTGCTTTATATGCCATCTCAGTTTGTGTTGGAGGAGCAGCCTTTACTCCTTTCCCAAGGATTTTTATCATTTTTCCAGTGATTCTATTGAGTATTATCTTTCTATGTACTTTTATTAACTTTTTTTTTTTCATTGTATACATCTTTGATGTTTTTCTTTGCACGCCAGCTCCATCCAGATGGTCCTCCTTGTGCGTCTAGCTGGCGCACGTGTCTGAGAGGAACCGAGCAACACGTGTTGAGGAACTTCAGTCATCGACGCGTCACGGGTTCAGGCTGGAAATGAAAATGTCTGAAATAAGCGAAGATGGCGTGATGGCGGGCGTAATACCAAGGTGTGTGGAGAATGTTGACCTGGGGCGCAGCCTTGCCTAGCGTCTATAGTGAGCCGTCCTTCAGCGCTTCATCATAACTACTGCCTGAACCCGATTCTATGATTTTTCCCTCGACAAAGGAAAAGTCTTTACGTAACCAACGACTTTACGAAAACCAGACCTTCACGCCAATGCTATAGGGAGTCAGACTCCTGTTTAAACACCGCCTGGAGCCTGGCAATATTTTATGAAGTTTAGCGTTGCATCAGAAGCAGCCTTGCGTGTTGGTGGCCTTGGTAACACATTATAGCATTGAGGATGTTACTGTTGTAAACAAGGGTCACACCGTTGGACTAAGTGGTCAGTGGTAATTCCTTTATTTGAACTACTCATTTAGAGTCAATATCCGAGTTGTCTGAATTTAGCTTCTGTGTTACTGTCTATGACCATCGGATTTTCTTTACATTTCCACCTATGTTATGACACATATCTAACTTTATCTGAAAGACATATGTACTCTATCTTTTCCCAGGTGAAAGATAACCATAGTAAGATGTGTAAAGATGTGCTCTGCTAGACTAAAAATCGCCCCTGATTGGTAGGTTTGGTTGTTGTATATTTTACACTTGAAAGGGTGACAGAATCAGTCCTCACTGACATCTATTCTTTTACGAACAACATGGCTAAATTTTTCACCTAATTTTTTTATAGTGACGTTTTCTCCCGCCTGAAACGTTGTCTGTACTTACAGAGTCCTGTTGTCCTGGTCGAGAAAGACTACAACAAGCTAACCTTTACGTTATTTATAATGTATTGGTTATGATGCAGCTTCCTACCTTCATGAATACCCTATACTGTGTCTTACTTCCGAATAAATGGAAGTGAATGACATTCGATACTTCTTGTTCTCCCTAGATCATCTACACATTTCGAAACGTTCAGTTTTTGGAGAGTGTCAATACCACAGTGTAATAAGTAAGATGGGGAGACAGTCGTGTTTAACGGTAAAGATCGTTACATATTCTAAACATGATATCTATCCGTTGTTTTCCTACGAATTATTCCCTGCCATTCCTATAGCCAGCAGTCCATGAGGGAGCAATCCAGAGGGACAGAGAAACAAGGCACTGAGAAAAGCTTTCTCCATGGGAGCTGGGTTTCAATCGAGAAAAATGCGTGTGCAGTGGTCGGTAGCAAGCACTCGGCTGGAGGAGCGACTGGCATGACGGTAAACTCCGGACAAATGTATATATATATATATATATATATATATATATATATATATATATATATATATATATATATATATATATATATATATATATATATAACCCACTTCAGCCTTAAGTGTTTCACCAGTGAATTACGCTGGTGTGTCATACGCACACCATAAACTTATATGTATATTCACTATCAGAGACAAAGCTCTGGTACATTACGAGGTTATATACCGAAGCAGATGACGCTGAACAGAGACACACACAGAAGCTAAGTCCGCCGTTTTCTTCGATTTCATCAGAGGGAGCCTGTGGCTCTTGTGTGGGCCGGGTGGGATAACAAGCCCAGCCCACTTAGACCCAGTGCTTCGGTCCCTCACCACCACTGGCGAGCCGCCTTAGTGCATAGGGCTTGCACCTCCTGAGTTGTAGGGAGGTTTAATCTTAAACAACAACAATAACTGACGCACTTCATAGCATAATCAAAGATGCAGATGATTCCAATTTCATTTCTGAAATCAGCTGAGAACACCCAAGCTCCTTCATCATCTAGAAGTCCTGTCCAACATATAGTGTAAAGTGTTTGCACAGTCTAGGTTAATACCAGTACGTTATCAGTGGTTCCTACGGTAATCTCGTTATCATTTGAAAGTTAGCGTTATGTCCAACAACATGTTATCCTAAGACACAAAATTCCCTGTGCTAATGATTTTCTTCTCTTCCAACGTAATTAGTTTAGAGATAATTTTCCACTCTATATTATGATTATAGTATAATAAGGATTAAGCCTCCCGTTTTACTTAAAATTATACGAACTCTTTGGTTCTGATGCGGATAATTTTTGGTATATTGATTACACGCTAGTTAGTAAGACATCATTATGGGTTCATGCCGAGCCACACTGTATGTTGTATGATATTCTGAATATATTTTTCGTCGCCTCTTCCTGCCTGCTCATCATTAAGAACAGAATAGATCAACGTTTACCCTAAATCATAACAACTATTTGCTAATGAAAGTTGCCTTTGACGCTTTTTTCATCCTTAAAAGTATATGATTAAAAAAGACATTCCGGACGTCTGCATCCGGCTTTCCTATCTTACAAACATTTCTTGTTTTCGTAAAATCTACGTTTATGACGTTCACTATTATCATACTTATCTAAAATGACGTATCTAGAAAATTGCAATGTCTATTCTTTTTTTTCTGTAGTGTCATACGTAAACTGCTCACTCATTTCTGGCCTTTGCTTGTCAGAATTCTATCTTATTACTTCAGTCCGGTTCTGCCCCTCACGGACCCATGTCAGATGGTAACTGAGAATAACACAGATCAAGAACATATGTCCGAACTCACCTAACCAATTTAACTGATAACCTGCAATCTTTGCCTTTGGCTACATGTGACCTTTGACCATTAGGTCACACGCTTCTCCGTGACCTAAACTGAAAGGTTGATTGCTCGATGTGAAAAGATTCTAAACTCCTCATACTCTCTTCGTTGCATTTCTTTATCACGTTCACAATCTTTCTCTTTTTTTTTTTTCTTTTACAAATTGTGCAGTTAAGACTAAGCTGCTTAAATCGTAAACAAGAATACTCCTCATAAGATTAAAATCAACAATCATGTAGGGACGACCTTTCCCGAGGCAATTATTTTGAGATCACTAGATTTGGGGAATCCTGCAGATTAGAGAGGATGGGAGGGTTCAAAAATATCACAGCGGACAGAGAAGTGTGGCTGGGGAGGGGTGATGCCTTGAGAATTGATAAGTAGGAGGACCTTTGATTGAAGGAAGAGCCACGTCTGGTATCTGGGGCATATTCCACACTGGGGCGAGTAAGACCCTTATAGAATGAAATATCTGTTAAAAGAGAATATCACGGCACTGTACAACGCACCTAGGTTTTGGAATCTGATTGTTTGATGCTCATTACGTGAGACTTCTAGGATAGAGCAGAGAGTATAGGAATGCCCAACAAGTAGCCATTTATCGCTATTGAATTTTAGCAGGCTTCTGTGCTTTGATTGCTACTTATTGCTTAGGTATGAATTAAGGAAGTAAATGTGTTCACTGGGATATAGAGAACGAGTATTCAAGTGAGGAGTGAAGAGGATATTGTGAAATAAAATCATCAGCATAAGACGTATGAGGATAGACGTTAAAAGAGAAGATTATGTATAGAAAGAAGAAAGACATCAGATGACAGGACATGACCCTAACTGACACCACTGTTGATCGAGCGTGAGGGAGAACTCGCTCTATCGACGATTACTGTAGTGGATCAGCTTGAGAGGATACTATGGACTAGAGAACAAAGAAAACTGGGCAAGCCAAAGGAATGAATTTTGGAAACGTGAAAAGAGAAGAGTTGGTGAAAGCCTTACTGAAGATGAAATGCGGCATATCGATGAGATTGGATGGTATTACAGTTGAAATTGTTAAGAAAGGTGTCTGTATTGTTGATTGGTTAGTAAGCATTTTCAGTGTATGTATGGATCATGGTGAAGTGCCTGAAGATTGGAGAATGCACATGTAGTACCATTGTATAAAGTTAAAAAGGCATATGTTATTGAGTATTCCTGGGAAATTGTACGGTAGGATATTCATTGATAGTGTAAAGGCATGCACTGCGCATCAGATTGTGGTGGAGCAGTGTGGATCAGGTGTTTGGTTTAATGAACGTATGCGAAAAACTTAGGAACCTTAGGAAACTTAGCCACCTCGCTAACGCGGGAGACAGTGACAAGTATGATAAAAAAGAATGATATATAATATATATATATATATATATATCATATAAACCTCCAACAGCCAGGATCGAACCTGGGACCCTTGTGCAACAGGCGGGAGCGCTACCGCAAGGCTATGATCGCCCCTTATGGGGAAATGACTATTCGAATACCATATACTCGAATACCCTTCGTCTCACGATGGTGAGCAACGGGGTCTACACCGGTCATTTTCCATCAGGCTCACACAGCCAGCAGATAGCATTTTACAGCGCCATTTGGTAAACATGCGATTGTCTTGGACAATCGCATGTTTACCAAATGGCGTCCTAGCTTCGTCTATTCGATGTATAGCAACTGACTGTTATATTTCTCTCTTGTGTCTCCCCCGATGATGTGATTATTACACGAAAGTGCATTTGGGAACTTATCGTGTTTCACTTTCCCCGTGGACTCATAGGAATATCTTGATCACGCGCGTTGATGGTTATAAGATTTCACGATGCTTATGCATCAGTGAAGCCGTGAAGATTGAACAATCGCACCATGTCTATTCTCCATTTTACCTAAATGTTACAAAGGCATAATCTTTTGATATTCCTCGAATTGTCGGTAGGATACTCATTGTCTGTAACCATGCACTCCCGCACATATTCTGTGGCAATCTGTCTCACGTCTTGTTTATGAACATTGAAAACACTTAGAACCTCTTCAAAACTTTTACCACCTCGCTAACGCCTGACGTGACAAGTATCGATAAAAAATAATCAACATATTTAAATATTATTTCACATATCAATCCTCCACAGCCAATCAACCTGGACCCTGATGCAACATGTGGACGACTACCGCAAGGCATGATCCCATTATTGCTGAGAAATGACTATTCCACACATTTTAAGGCTCCGAAACCCTCTCCCACCTGTGAGCACTCTCCCGTCCATTTCCATCAGGCTGACATCACCCAGATATTAAAGCAATATATATATTAAATACTTCCAAATTTTTACCTCCACACACCCACAATTAGTAATCCCTGACACCAATATTGTTGTGTATATGTTGACGACGGAGCTAAATCTAAATGTTTAAACAATCGTACAAGGTAGCAACGCTGGTGACATGTAAAGCCAAGCCATTTTTTTTCAGTTGATTTAGTGAGCCTTTTAACCTGATATATCTGAAAGAGATAATTGGATAATTATCTTCGACGAAAATGCGTATCGATCGACACCGAAGCGCTGGTAGTTATTCTTCTGATATCCATGAGATATGATTAATTAACGCTAAATAGGAGCGAAAATTACCTAAATGGTGAATTTCATTATTCTATCAACAGTGGATAAAGCCCCATATTCGTACCCACTTTCTTATTGCTAATTTTTCACCATTCAGGAATATGATTTTCTTATAATGACACACACACACACACACACACACACACACACACACACACACGAGTCATTTGTGTGAATCTTAAAAGAAAAAAATTCAGTTTAGAAAAACTTGACCCTTTTCGCTTCAACACATCAGGAAAATTGCACTGTTGAATGATTTCCATAAATAAGTGTTTCTAAACATCAAGAATTTTCCTACAGTGTTGATGTATTTTCCTACATGGTTGACGTATTTTCTTACAGGGTTGATGTTTTTTCTTACAGGGCTGATGTATTTTCCTACAGGGTTGATGTATTTTCTTACAGGGTTGAAGTATTTTCCTACAGGGTTGATGTATTTTCCTACATGGTTGATGTATTTTCCTACATGGTTGACGTATTTTCTTACAGGGTTGATGTATTTTCCGTCATTGTTGATGTATTTTCCTACAGGGTTGATGTATTTTCCTACATGGTTGATGTATTTTCCTACATAGTTGATGTATTTTCCTACAGGGTTGATCTACTTTCCTTCAGGGTTGATGTACTTTTCTACAGGGTTGATGTATTTTTCTATAGGGTTGATGTATTTCAGAATGCAATCATTTTCCGAATACATACTAAATGATCATTGCAGGTCTTCAGATCCCACTGTAGAGAGCAATACGAAAGGACTGCAACTAAGGACTTATTCAGCAAAATATTTCTGCTTATCGCATTACAGTCGAGTCTTTTCACGATGTCTTTTTATATACGCAAGAATCCACAAGTTATTAGATCTCTCATCTTTTATCGCTAATCATTATCTAGCTTACGTGACCAACGTATAAGAGGCATCGCATCTTGCTATGGCAGTGTGCGCAGCTGAAGAAACATGAGCGCTCGTAATTAGAGAGAAAGAGATATTGCTACAAATGTCAAAAAAAAAAAATTGATTGCCCCTGACCATACAGATTTCGTCCTGGGTACACCAACTCTGACGTATTGATCAACAAGTGTAAAATCTCAGTTCCTTGGAGGATCAGACTGTGCCAACAGCTGCATCAGATCCCTGCCGACTGTGACAATGGCTTCATTTTTTTGTGGCAACCTTGCCCTGCACTGGAGAGAAAAAAAGAGGAAACATGTCTATCTTGAATTTCCTGTTCTATATTTCATGCGTTTCTATTTTTATAGGCTATCAAAATGGCTATGCAATATGGTTTGTTACATCTTGGTATATCTATTTGGAGGTCCATTATTTCATTCGTCCTTATAGATTTCTATACACAATCCCTTAAAGGAATGACACATCTATCAGAGATATCATCAAAGGGCTCTGTGTCATTATACACCTTTGCCTGACTAAACATTGCCTATTTCAAAACTAACACAGTCTAAAGCAATAAACATGTGAATCAGTAGATGAACCCGCCTCGCCTGGCTGGGGTCCTTACTTGAAGGAAGTGGACTTCATCCAGTATATGTTCCCTCATGCATAATGTAAAAGGAAAATTGAAATATTTCTTTATGGACTTTTCCCCTTTAAATATCAACAGGTTTTTCACCGACGGGTTTTACAAGCTACCTGAAACTTTTTAGAAACTTAGATGTTTTTCTTTTTCCTAGGCACATCGTGGTTCTCATTGTAACCAGGTTGGTTTCGAGACTTGAAACACCCAATTCTGCAGCTGTTTCACTAACCTACATTGGTTACTAGCCACAGCTATCATCGCAGTGATGAGGATAAGGGTCTCCTGATATCTCTCTTATCTCAACCAGAAACATCAACAAAATGATGTTAAGCACCTACTCTTCTGACTCGTCTGCCTTGCAGGTGGAGACGTGAGTGTTACAGGATGTGCCTTTAAAACTAGACCGAGGTCAGTGTCTTAAGCCCTCTTGACCCACGCAGCCCTGCTAAACGTAAAGGTCAGCGAGCTGAGAACTACTTGAGAACTTGAGATGAGAAGAGCACCCCCCCCTAGTGATTTTTGCCATGGCTCATGAGATGGAACGACCTTCTTATCTTATCCTGAGGCCTTTTCTCTCGCGCTAATTATAATGAATCTTTTCCTTTGGTGATAAAGACAAAAACTGATTTCACTTTTTCAATCCATTTGAATGATTCTCAGGTCTTCGCAACCCTTGTCCTCTTCTTTTTTCTTACTTTTTATCCTGAGACTTGTATTCCGCTTGACCTAACCTACTTCATCCATATCTCTGAATCAGACTGAAAAGTTTCTGTACAAAATTAACCTCATCTTTCTTTTCCGGTATATCTTGCGTACTAGGACCATCCTGGGACCAACCCCTGAACCCTCATCACACTCACTATTAGTCACAGCAAATATACCTTCCACTTATTCAGGAGAGAGCAACTCGAGCGATCCTCTCCCGACACTGGCGAAGTTAATGACCCGGGGTAAACACTCTCGTGTCCTTGTGTTGGTGCTGCTACATCATCCAACACGTCTCACTGTTTATACAGATCACTGGCAACGTTGCCTGCATTTCGTGGTCTAAAGGCACAGCCAAGTTTGTTCTTATTTCCTAACCTGATCCGACAGACGAGATAGTAAATGGAGCAGAATAATAAATGATCTTTGCATATGTTTTACGTGGTATAGAGTTTGACAGTTCATAGGTCGACAAGAGGGTAAGTTAGATCAGGTAGTTTCCATTACGGTTCATGTGTGACAGACAGAATACTAGACCTAATGAGGGTATACAGGAAGCAGCAAAAAGACTTTACGGGTGGCGCCTGGATAACACGAGATGAAACGGTGACTAAAACAAGTGAGTCTGGAATTAGGCATCACTTGGGTTGGGTCTAGACCAAACTCATCTGGTTTTCTGAACTAGAAGAGGAGCAGGGAGAGCAGGCGGTAGTCATCTTGAAGCACACTTAGGTAAAGTAAGACTCGTGTGATGGATTTATGTGGGTATCGGTTTGGTGGTTTTGCGATCGACTGCAAGCTCTGAAGCCGCGGCCAATCGGGCTGGCTCGGATTTAGGTAATCTTGAGGTTAGCTTCATGTGAGCCAGTAATGTTGGGTGGAACATTGCATGATTCGTAATGCTCTTTGGTAACTCCAGGAAGCCCTCTCCAGGGGATCCTACACCTGCAGTCAGCATTAGGATTTTCGACCAGGTTGAACTATGGAAAACAACATCGCCGAAGGTGATTTCATTTACGGAGTAACCACAAGGAGTCGGTGTGCCTGAGGACTGGCGCAATGCATGCGTAGTGCCATTGTACAAAGACAAAGGGGTTAAAGGTGAGTGTTCAGACTAGAGGCGTAAGTTTGTTGAGTATTCCTGGAAAATTATATGGAAGGGTATTGATTGAGAGGGTGAAGGAATGTGCAGAACATCAGATTGGGGAAGAGCAGTGTGGTTTCAGAAGTTGTAGAGGATGTGTGGATCAGGTGTTTGCTTTGAAGAATGTGAGTGAGAAATACTTAGAAAAACAGATGGCTCTGTATGTAGCATTTATGGATCTGGAGAAGGTATATGATAGGGTTGATAGAGATGCTTTGTGGAAAGTCTTGAGACTATATGGTGTGGGAGGTAAGCTGCTAGAGGCAGTGATTATTTTTTACCAAGGATGAAAGGCATGTGTGCGAATAGGAAGAGAGGAGAGTCATTGGCTGCCAGTAAAGGTCGGTCTGAGGCAGGTTTGTGGGATGTCCCCTTGGTTGTTTAATCTATTCATGGATGGGGTGGTTAGGAAGGTAAATGCAAATGTTTTAGAGAGAGGGGCGAGCATGCAGTCTATTGGGGATGAGAGGGCTTGGGAAGTGAGTCAGTTGTTAGTCGATGATACAGCTCTGGTAGCTGATTCGATTAAGACACTGCAGAAGGTGGTGACTGAGTTTGGAAAAGCGCGTGAAAGGAAAAAATTGAGAGTAAATGTGATTAAGAACAAGGTCAACTTGGATGTAAGTTTGAATTTAGAAAAACTGAAGGAAGTAAAGTGTTTTAGATATCTGGGATTGAATTTAGCAGCGAATGGAACCATGGAAGTGGAAGTTAGTCACAGGGTGGGGGAGGGGGCGAAGGTTCTGGGAACGATGAAGAATGTTTGAAATGAGAGAACATTATCCAGGAGAGGAAAAATGGGTGGGTTTCAAGGAATATCAGTTCCAACAATATTATATGGTTGCGAGGCATGGGCTATCGATAGGGTTATACGGAGGAGGGTGGATGTGCTGGAAATGAAATGTTTGAGGACAATAAGTGGTTTGATGTGGTTTGATCGAGTAAGTAATGAAAACGTAGGGAAGATGTGTGGAAATAAAAAGAATGTGGTTGACAGAGCAGAAGAGGGTGTGTTGAAATGGTTTAGGAATATGGAGAGAATAAGTAAGGAAAGATTGACAAAGAGGATATGTGTGTCAGAGGTGGAGGGAACAAGGAGAAGCGGGAGGCCAAATTGGAGGTGGAACGATGGAGTGAAAAATATTTTGAGCAATCGGGAACTGAACATACAGGAGGGTGAGAGGCGTGTAAGAAATGGAGTGAATTGGAACAATGTGGTATACCGGGGTCGACGTGCTTTCAATGGACTGAATCAGGGCATGTGATACGTTGCCTTCTACGACACGCATGCCATATGTGGGAAGTATTCTTTCTCCCCCATCCCTAAGGATTATATATATATATATATATATATATATATATATATATATATATATATATATATATACATATATATATATATATATACATATATATATATATATATATATATATATATATATATATATATATGTATATATTATAATCCCTGGGGATAGGGAAGAAAGAATACTTCCCACGTATTCCCTGCGTGTCGTTGAAGGCGACTAAAAGGGGAGGGAACGGGGAGCTGGAATTCCTCCCCTCCCGTATTTAAATTTTCCAGAAGAAGGAACAGAAAAGGGAGCCAAGTGAGGATATTCTCTCTAAGGCTCAGTCCTCTGTTCTTGACGCTACCTTGCTAACGCGGGAGATGGCGAATATGTATACAAAAATTTATATAGATTTACAATAATGTTTCCTCCAGGTGAATCTGGGTGTAGGCTTGATGGCTTGAACGAGAGTTAGGTGTAGATAATGCTCTTGAAATATGATTGAGTACTTCTGAGAGCTTGCTTTGGATGGTATTGCCGATGAAGTGTAGTGTTTAGTGTATGACTGGGTTTCTGTGCAGTAAAAAGGTTTGTTGATGAGGGGAGAGTTTGTACATCTTGTACTATTGATTGTGAACTACGTATGCTATGGGTGTTATGACGTGCCAATATGAACACTTGCGTTCTGGAGGGACAAGGGGGTATTATGCTGCTGAAGGATGGCAGTTCTAGGACGATGTAGGACCATTACCTATGTTCATTGTACGCGTACAACAGGACTGTAGCATCATCAGTTCCTACATCAGTATACGAACCAAGGAACGCCACAGAACGTGAAGAAAATCTATCCGCCATCACCGCTCTATTGCCATGATAATTAACAGGCCTTCCCCTGAAACTCCACTCGACAAGAATTCTGATGCTAAATACTTCCTTTGTGTACGTCTTCTCAAACTCCCTCGCGATATGAAGGACCTGATTGTTGTGTGTATGACTTTCTGGGCGAGTCTTTCACTGCTTCAAGCCTCCCAATTGGCTCAGAACTTTTTGCATCAAATTAGAGATAAAGTTGGATGTGCGAGACATAAACCAGAGTCTTTTAGACTAACTCTGTGGGTCGAGACTCTACACCAGAGTTACCACAGATCGCCCTTATGATCGCGATTTTACCACCGTCAGAGGCAGGGCTGCTACCGTCTTATGAACCAGAATGACCAATCTAAACTTTCTCTGTCCTGCCGCAACACCAGTGACGATAAACACAGGAGCAGTAGTCGTATAGAACGGGCACTGAAGGAGAAATGCGACCGTGGACATTCACGGTTAAACTTGGCTTATGTGAGCTTGTCAAGAGTCATTTGAGGTGGCCATAGGTGTTCATAAGTCTCCCAATGCTATATATGTGAAGTTCATCACTGTAGCCCGATAAAGTCAACTGCGATCATCATGAGACCATCTATAATGATAGACTGTCTATATTCCTACCTCAGTTGTTCTTTCTGTATTTCTGTATCCATATTTTGTATCTTGTAGCTCATACTACCCGTAATGATATTGTTCATTTATGTTGCTCTCAGGGTTTTTCACTTATTTTCTACGTGCTATGTACGGTGCGTTTGACCGAGTTTGTTTCTTGTATACATGTTGTCGGCGTTTGGTATTTCATATCCAAGTTTTGTGACGCAGTCCTCTTTTGTTTATCTCTGATGACGCCTCTGTGAAGGCAAATAGCTTGATCGAAATAGATTGGATAATCTTGGACAACTGATGTTTGAGCACCCACCTTATGGTAGAATGATACTGAGAAAATCATAAAACATAAAAAGAATGAATAACTCGGAATGTGCTAATGTATTGATTGCTATGTGCATATACACAAGAGTAGGACACCAGCATGGTTCTCTGGAAAGCAGTAGGACACCAATATGGCTCTATACACTGTAGTAGGACACCAACAGGGACCTCTACTCAGCAGTAGGACACCAATATGGCTCTATACACTGTAGTAGGACACCAACAGGGACCTCTACTCAGCAGTAGGACACCAATATGGCTCTATACACTGTAGTAGGACACCAACAGGGACCTCTACTCAGCAGTAGGACACCAATATGGCTCTATACACTGTAGTAGGACACCAACAGGGACCTCTACTCAGCAGTAGGACACCAATATGGCTCTATACACTGTAGTAGGACACCAACAGGGACCTCTACTCAGCAGTAGGACACCAGCAGGGGTCTCTAGAGAGCAGCAGGACACCACCATGTCTTTCTACACAGCAGCAGGACACCAACATGGCTTTCGACACAGCAGTAGGACACCAACGTTACCTAGTTTACTCAGCTGGCTACTGGAGAAAGAACTTGACCTTAATAAACGCTTTCGGCCATAAGAAACTACTCAGTTTAATCAACGGAAACTTATTAATCTCTGGGCCCACTATGGGTATTATAACACTTAACGAGATATGATGAATGCGACGTGTAGCGTAAAGAGCAATCTCTCATTTTGAAAATTAAACTAAAGTCTGAGGATGGAAATCTATGGCTCCCGTGAGTAGCTGAAAACATCATTGTCGGGGAATTTATTGCTGTGACTTAAAGATCGGAAGTTTAATTTGGGTTCAAATCAAGTTAGAATTCTAAACAGGAGACAAATATTCCTCGCGAGAGCATTACACAGATTGTAAAAACCATACACATGGCTTCTACGTGTCTTCTTCATCCCTGGTCCCCACACACCTGCTTCCACAGGTAGTCCACCGTCACCTGACTCATTCTTGGCCCTACACACCTTCGTATTTCCACACCTGGTCTGTACGTTTCTGGCTCATTCTCAGTACCCCTTCTCCCAACACACACACGCACACCTGATTCCGCACGCGGTCCACACATCTGTCTCTCTCCTGATTGCACATCCGATCGGCCCACATGTGAGTCAGTCCTGACCCCAACACATACAGTGCATAGGCGGACCATTACACACGCTCAGAACCACACACCATCAACCTAACGACACGAAATCCTCCAGTGCACAGCCAGTACACCTCATGATACACCCTGTACACTTGGATCTTCATTCATAACTCAGAGATCCTGCCTGACTTCACATAATGCAGGAACACACAAACACACTTACTGTAAGTGTTTTGATATACTTGGCTTAACTCACTCACTCCAGTGTACTTGTTTTTGATTGACTTTGTGCTATAGAAAAGGTCTAACATATCTGTCCTCACACACCTGACGCGGCTCATCTGTGAAAATACAGCTGACACAACTCACCATTACTTACACACCTGGCATGACTTACCAGTACTTATACACTTCTCAAGATCCATCCTTATTTGCAACACCTGGTGCAACTCACCTGGCACAACCTACGTGTTCTTACACACCTGGTGTGACTCATCTGTACCTGCACACCTGTTTCGATTCATCTGCATCTACACAACTGACATGACTCACCTGAAGATACACATCAGAAAAAACATATGTATATATATTTACTGAGTTTGGTAAAGTGTGTGGAAGAAGAAAGTTAAGAGTAAATGTGAATAAGAGCAAGGTTATTAGGTACAGTAGGGTTGAGGGTCAAGTCAATTGGGAGGTGAGTTTGAATGGAGAAAAACTGGAGGAAGTGAAGTGTTTTAGATATCTGGGAGTGGATCTGTCAGCGGATGGAACCATGGAAGCGGAAGTGGATCATAGGGTGGGGGAGGGGGCGAAAATTTTGGGAGCCTTGAAAAATGTGTGGAAGTCGAGAACATTATCTCGGAAAGCAAAAATGGGTATGTTTGAAGGAATAGTGGTTCCAACAATGTTGTATGGTTGCGAGGCGTGGGCTATGGATAGAGTTGTGCGCAGGAGGATGGACGTGCTGGAAATGAGATGTTTGAGGAAAATGTGTGGTGTGAGGTGGTTTGATCGAGTAAGTAACGTAAGGGTAAGAGAGATGTGTGGAAATAAAAAGAGCATGGTTGAGAGAGCAGAAGAGGGTGTTTTGAAATGGTTTGGGCACATGGAGAGAATGAGTGAGGAAAGATTGACCAAGAGGATATATGTGTCGGAGGTGGAGGGAACGAGGAGAAGAGGGAGACCAAATTGGAGGTGGAAAGATGGAGTGAAAAAGATTTTGTGTGATCGGGGCCTGAACATGCAGGAGGGTGAAAGGAGGGCAAGGAATAGAGTGAATTGGAGCGATGTGGTATACAGGGGTTGACGTGCTGTCAGTGGATTGAGTCGGGGCATGTGAAGCGTCTGGGGTAAACCATGGAAAGCTGTGTAGGTATGTATATTTGCGTGTGTGGACGTGTGTATGTACATGTGTATGGGGGGGGGGGGGGTTGGGCCATTTCTTTCGTTTGTTTCCTTGCGCTACCTCGCAAACGCGGGAGACAGCGACAAAGTATAAAAAAAAAAAAAAAAAAAAAAAAAATATATATATATATATATACATATACATATATATATATATATATAT
The DNA here is from genome assembly GCF_036320965.1 of Panulirus ornatus. Taxonomy (NCBI): domain Eukaryota; kingdom Metazoa; phylum Arthropoda; class Malacostraca; order Decapoda; family Palinuridae; genus Panulirus; species Panulirus ornatus. The sequence goes on along the minus strand of NC_092225.1, from coordinate 61,855,156 downwards.
ATATATATATATATATATATATATATATATATATATACATATATATATATATACATATATATATATATATATATATATATATATATATATATATATATATATATATATATATATATATATACATATATATATATATATATATATATATATATATATATATATATATATATATATATATATATATATATATATATATATATATATATATATATATATAGCTATGCACGTGAATTTACATACTTATGAATACACACCTGGCAAGATCCACCTATACTTACATACCTGTTATGACCCACTTAGACACCTGACGTTCATCTCTTGTACTTACACACCTGGCATAAGTCACTCGTATTTGCACACCTAGTACAACTCATATGTGGGTTGTAAGGCAGCAATAAGGTACGAGCTGCTAAATCAGGAGTTATACCTCGACGTTTCAATGGGAAAATATATTCCCCCTGAGGAAGACATCTGTCGAAACGTGGAGGAGTAAATCCTGAGAAGCAGCTCGTGTCTCACGGTCGCTTTACTGCCTATCTGTCACAGTGAATCACAGCCATCTGTACTTACATACCTGGCGCATGTTTTAGCATTATTCATCCGCTAATTCACACACACACACACACATACATACAGGGGAAAAGATACAGGGCCCCACGAGTGTGAAACCCTCTCCCCGTATAGGACACACACACACACACACACACACACACACACACACTTCACCTTTCGTTGTCAGTGATGACGCTGACAGTGGTCGCTGGTGAGATTGTTGTCAGTGATGGCAATGCTACCATTGTCGACTGTGAAGTTTTTCGTTGAGTTTCACAGTACTGATGATAGCTCTTTGCTGGGCTGGGGTTAATGCCATCTCTTCTGCTTAACGTTGCCTGGGACGTAATCAGTTATAGTAACGTTTAATACCATCAGCTTGTGGTATATGACGACATACGCAACTGCTAGGTGCATTAAGCCGTGTGATCAACGACAACCAGCTTATGAGGACAACAGAAAATCATCTCCCCCACCGTTGTTATGAATGCTCTTTCTTTCTCCCGTTTCTTCCAGCAGATTCATTCCACTCCTGTTAAGATGTCTGTCTTTTTATTTATATCCACTCGTTCCTTTCAGAAGGACCGGCCCTGCAGCTTCATGTTAAATACACCTTCCACATCTGGAGAGGATTCCACCTCCTTATGTCGTATGTATCAGGACTTACCTTCCGGGAATTATATAAATATGACTCTAACAGGTTCAAGATCACCCCTGTGGCCTCACCCCTGTAGCAAGTAATTTTCTTCTTTTCCTCCATTACCAAAAGTGTTGTGTAGTTCAATGACAAGCTCTTGTCTCTAATCCACCTGGGCAGGTGAGTGAACTCACTGACTAGTTTAAGAGTTTACTATCTACATTGCAGTACAGGTGTGTAGTACAGGTGTGTAGTACAGGTGTGTAGTGCTCTTGTTCTTAGTTGACCTGATGATAGATGATGGTTCTACCTGTTGCTCGAAGTCTATTGATGATGTTCATCTTTCCTGAATGTCTGTGTTGGATATCGCGTTCAGTGGCTGGTGGAATGTGAATCAGTACCTTAAGGTCAATGGCTTCTTCAATATCTCCTGAGTTCACACTATTGTCATTTACAGCTAAGTCGAGGATCATACTTGCCCTGGCTGAGGGAGGGGTCCACACTGCGCCAGCTGCGGCCGAGTCAAGAATCCTACCATTTCTTCTTAGTGGATATCGGGAGTTTGAAGAGAACTAACCCATCAAGATCTTTAATCATAGTAGTGTATAATGTTCTTTACCTCGTCGATGAAAGCAACATACTGAAAATATAAGGAAACTGACGTAAAGCTTTATGAAGTAAGATATGATAAACTGCAATACATCAGTTAATACAAAATGTCGTAGGAATATACTAGATTTATGCAAGGTGAAATATATGAGTTAGAATGTCTGTATGTTTGATCTGACTCCTCACCCATGACCCCAGGTCTCCTGCTGTTAAACGTGATAGATCCACCAGGTGTCTGCCTGGCACAATAACCCCAGGTCTTCCGCTGTTACAAGTGATAGATCCACCAGGTATCTGCCTAGTACACTGCCCGTCCACATTGTATTTGTGGCAACAGCAATCGAGTCAGGTTACCATTAGTGCCCTGATACACTGATCATTCTTAATTCCTGGGAAAAGTTTTCTCATTATCTTGTTTCCCGTCCCGGAGTCGATCAGGCTCGGATGGTTCGCTGTATCAAGTGATGTGTAATCAACTAAAAAGGTTCCTCAGATAAGGTTACTTGAGAGAGAAAATACCTGTTGTTGATGCTGGCGGTGTTCATCTGACGCAAGAGTGGTGGTACGTGATGCTACGAAAGTTGAGTACGTATGCAAGGGGTGATGTGTAGGAGATCCTACGAAGGTTGGGTACGTATCCAAGAGGTGGTGGTAGGTGATCCGTGGGTGGCGGGCACGTGACCCAAGTGTGGTGGGTCCAAGATCCAGAGGATCATAGATACGCGATCCAGGAGTAATGGGCACGTGATCCAAGTGATGGGAAATGATCTACTACATTGCAAATACTGTATCATCTTCAGTTAAGGGAAGAAAGTATAGCCTCGTCAAAAACCTTTTCGCTTCAAAGAGACTCATTCTGTCCCTGCTACTGAGTATAGCGCAGCATCAGAGCTGCAGGAATTCCTGGTTAAGGGAGGAGGGAAGGTCTTGGAGTTATAATCCAAGAACGCCTTTGTGAATGGGCCTGAGTTTGTATAATATTAATGGTAATACTTTCGTTTCTATTTACTCCTTCTAGCTTTGCTTTTTACCGCTCCAGAATTCTTATGAATACAAAAGCAACGAGACTTCATCTACTACGAGTGTTTGAGGCAAACTCTTGAGCAAACATCCTGCTGATGCTGCTCGGAAGAAAGCCCACTCACGTACAACCTGTCATAATACATACAGAAAACAAATGCACTGAGGCACTGTAGAGCCAAGCTCCTTTGTTTCATTTGCAAAATTTGAAAGACCATTAAAGTCGTGAGCGAGGCTTTGTGACCTGTTGATGCAGTCACATACACAGGGGAGGGGTAAGACTTGAAGCAAAGATTTATGCGTTTTTACAATGTAAGGTTTTATGTGATTTTGTTCTTATGGGCCTCCGTAGTGTAGTGGGTAGCGATACTGACCATGAGACATTATCACAGCCATGGAGTCATGGAGACACAATTTTTGAGACTGTATACAGGAAAATATCCCATAAGAACATGTCAGTTTACGCTGCGATGAGAGGAACTGTGTATCGTAATCACTAGATCTAACCTTCACACATACTAGCACGGATATGGAGAATATCATATATAAGAAACACCAAATGGTACAGTGATCATGCTGAGCTTACGATTCATTATGTGGTACATAAGGCAAGACTTAAACAAAAGATACGATCGTGGAAACTACACAAGACTCAACCATTTCTATGGTAACACTGATTGGAAAATGAAGTTCTGCACCCAGGAACCAGTACATTATGGAGAAAGGTTTTGCAAAATATCCAGTAAAGGAGTAAGAATATGGGTACCTCTAGCCTCAAATACAAAGGAAGACTTAAAAATTAGAAGAAAGAAATAATTGAATGAATGATGTCAAAAAGCCAAATCACCTCAGGAAATGCTGTAGTGAAGCTATAGGCAACACTTCAGCCAATCATTTAGCATTTGCAAGGTATAAGAGGATAAGGAGTGAGTATAGCAAATCAGGAAGGACGAACAGAGAAATTTTGAAAAGAATATTGTGGATAAGGCAGGAGAAAATCCATTTCTCTTCCATTGATTCATCACAAGAAAATTGTTAGTTAAAGAACAGCTAATGAGACAAAGGAATTCAGAGGGAAGAGTTGTAGAAGAGGATGTAAGGATAAGTGAGGAACTGAATGAGTTCAAAAGTGCCTTCACAGCAGAAGGCTTTACAGACCCAACTGCAGTGAGATGGAATGGAGAAGAGGTCTCAGGAAGCACTGAAATATCTAGAGATGACGTTGATAGGATGCTGAAGCGTCTGACTCCGTTAAAGCCCTTTGAAATATGGGTGAAGATGTCACTAGAGAGAAGCGAAGTCCTCATTCCATTCCAGTCTCATATTCCAATCCTTCTTCACTCACGTTACATCAGACTCAAGACCCTTAATAGACTACATTAGTTGAAGTTTCTAATTGATATCTTTCACATTCCACTCAGTCATACTAACTCACACAACAGATGTTTCCCTCGGTGATGAAACCGCAATGATCCTTTTTGCCCACTAATGAAAAGAGGCGCATGAACCTACCTGGTATTTCATGGGCCGCACAAAATGATGCTCTGCAACTCGCAAATCTAAATTCTGGCTTATCAAGAAGTGAGGATTCTGTAGTCTGTATTCTTATACAACTAGTGGCAGAGTCAGCGAAGGAAAGTTAACGTTCTAAAAACAAGAACGTATTCCTTATGAATAGTGGTGCACTGATCCAGATCACACAAAATTGATTATTATGATTATACTAATGTTTTAGTTTCTCCTTTTAGAAAGCTAAAATTGCGCAACCTCGCACACATGAGGGGGGAGGGGGTTGTTATTTCATGTGTGGCGAGGTGGCGATGGGAAATGAATAAAGGCAGACAGTATGAATTATGTAAATGTGTATATATGTCTGTGTGTGTATATATATATATGTATACGTTGAGATGTATAGGTATGTATATTTGCGTGTGTGGACGTGTATGTATATACATGTGTATGTGGGTGGGTTGGGCCATTCTTTCGTCTGTTTCCTTGCGCTACCTCGCTAACGCGGGAGACAGCGACAAAGCAAAATAAATAGAATAGATAAATAACTAATGTTTCAGACCCTCCGATTAACAGGCAGTTAAATGTAATTTATGGAGATCACTCAATGATACGATTGATTAATTTCCGGTATTTCACAAACAGAATATTTGATACTTTTTGATGTTGATGTATTGTGATGGTGACGTGTGGAAATGATTAGGTGAAATGTAGAACATAGTGACGTGTGAAGATGATCAGGTGAAGGTATAGAACATGGTGACGTGTGGAGATGATCAGGTGAAGGTATAGAACATGGTGACGTGTGGAGATGATCAGGTGAAGGTATAGAACATGGTGACGTGTGGAGATGATCAGGTGAGGATACAGAACATGGTGACGTGTGGAGATGATCAGGTGAAGGTACAGAACATGGTGACGTGTGGAGATGATCAGGTGAAGGTATAGAACATGGTGACGTGTGAAGATGATCAGGTGAAGGTATAGGACATGGTGACGTGTGAAGATGATCAGGTGAGGATACAGAACATGGTGACGTGTGAAGATGATCAGGTGAAGGTACAGAACATGGTGACGTGTGAAGATGATCAGGTGAAGGTATAGAACATGGAGACGTGTGAAGATGATCAGGTGAAGGTGTAGAACATGGTGACGTGTGAAGATGATCAGGTGAAGGTATAGAACATGGTGACGTGTGGAGATGATCAGGTGAGGATACAGAACATGGTGACGTGTGAGATGATCAGGTGAGGATACAGAACATGGTGACGTGTGAAGATGATCAGGTGAAGGTATAGAACATGGTGACGTGTGAGATGATCAGGTGAAGGTATAGAACATGGTGACGTGTGAGATGATCAGGTGAGGATACAGAACATGGTGACGTGTGAAGATGATCAGGTGAAGGTATAGAACATGGTGACGTGTGGAGATGATCAGGTGAGGATACAGAACATGGTGACGTGTGAGATGATCAGGTGAGGATACAGAACATGGTGACGTGTGAGATGATCAGGTGAAGGTATAGAACATGGTGACGTGTGAAGATGATCAGGTGAAGGTACAGAACATGGTGACGTGTGAAGATGATCAGGTGAAGGTATAGAACATGGTGACGTGTGAGATGATCAGGTGAAGGTATAGAACATGGTGACGTGTGAAGATGATCAGGTGAGGATACAGAACATGGTGACGTGTGGAGATGATCAGGTGAAGGTATAGAACATGGTGACGTGTGAAGATGATCAGGTGAGGATACAGAACATGGTGACGTGTGAGATGATCAGGTGAGGATACAGAACATGGTGACGTGTGAAGATGATCAGGTGAAGGTATAGAACATGGTGACGTGTGAAGATGATCAGGTGAAGGTATAGAACATGGTGACGTGTGAAGATGATCAGGTGAGGATACAGAACATGGTGACGTGTGAAGATGATCAGGTGAAGGTATAGAACATGGTGACGTGTGAGATGATCAGGTGAGGATACAGAACATGGTGACGTGTGAAGATGATCAGGTGAAGGTATAGGACATGGTGACGTGTGAGATGATCAGGTGAAGGTATAGAACATGGTGACGTGTGGAGATGATCAGGTGAAGGTACAGAACATGGTGACGTGTGAGATGATCAGGTGAAGGTATAGAACATGGTGACGTGTGAAGATGATCAGGTGAAGGTATAGAACATGGTGACGTGTGGAGATGATCAGGTGAAGGTACAGAACATGGTGACGTGTGAGATGATCAGGTGAAGGTATAGAACATGGTGACGTGTGAGATGATCAGGTGAGGATACAGAACATGGTGACGTGTGGAGATGATCAGGTGAGGATACAGAACATGGTGACGTGTGGAGATGATCAGGTGAGGATACAGAACATGGTGACGTGTGGAGATGATCAGGTGAAGGTACAGAACATGGTGACGTGTGGAGATGATCAGGTGAAGGTATAGGACATGGTGACGTGTGAGATGATCAGGTGAAGGTACAGAACATGGTGACGTGTGGAGATGATCAGGTGAAGGTATAGAACATGGTGACGTGTGAGATGATCAGGTGAAGGTACAGAACATGGTGACGTGTGAAGATGATCAGGTGAAGGTATAGAACATGGTGACGTGTGAGATGATCAGGTGAAGGTATAGAACATGGTGACGTGTGAAGATGATCAGGTGAAGGTATAGAACATGGTGACGTGTGAGATGATCAGGTGAAGGTACAGAACATGGTGACGTGTGAGATGATCAGGTGAGGATACAGAACATGGTGACGTGTGGAGATGATCAGGTGAGGATACAGAACATGGTGACGTGTGAAGATGATCAGGTGAGGATACAGAACATGGTGACGTGTGAAGATGATCAGGTGAAGGTATAGAACATGGTGACGTGTGAAGATGATCAGGTGAAGGTATAGAACATGGTGACGTGTGAGATGATCAGGTGAAGGTATAGAACATGGTGACGTGTGAGATGATCAGGTGAGGATACAGAACATGGTGACGTGTGAGATGATCAGGTGAGGATACAGAACATGGTGACGTGTGAAGATGATCAGGTGAGGATACAGAACATGGTGACGTGTGAAGATGATCAGGTGAAGGTATAGAACATGGTGACGTGTGAGATGATCAGGTGAGGATACAGAACATGGTGACGTGTGAGATGATCAGGTGAAGGTACAGAACATGGTGACGTGTGAAGATGATCAGGTGAAGGTATAGAACATGGTGACGTGTGAGATGATCAGGTGAAGGTATAGAACATGGTGACGTGTGAGATGATCAGGTGAAGGTATAGAACATGGTGACGTGTGAGATGATCAGGTGAAGGTACAGAACATGGTGACGTGTGGAGATGATCAGGTGAAGGTATAGGACATGGTGACGTGTGGAGATGATCAGGTGAAGGTATAGAACATGGTGACGTGTGAGATGATCAGGTGAAGGTATAGAACATGGTGACGTGTGAGATGATCAGGTGAAGGTACAGAACATGGTGACGTGTGAGATGATCAGGTGAAGGTATAGAACATGGTGACGTGTGGAGATGATCAGGTGAAGGTACAGAACATGGTGACGTGTGGAGATGATCAGGTGAAGGTACAGAACATGGTGACGTGTGAAGATGATCAGGTGAAGGTACAGAACATGGTGACGTGTGGAGATGATCAGGTGAAGGTATAGGACATGGTGACGTGTGAGATGATCAGGTGAAGGTATAGAACATGGTGACGTGTGAAGATGATCAGGTGAAGGTACAGAACATGGTGACGTGTGAGATGATCAGGTGAAGGTACAGAACATGGTGACGTGTGAAGATGATCAGGTGAGGATACAGAACATGGTGACGTGTGAGATGATCAGGTGAAGGTACAGAACATGGTGACGTGTGAGATGATCAGGTGAAGGTATAGAACATGGTGACGTGTGAAGATGATCAGGTGAGGATACAGAACATGGTGACGTGTGAGATGATCAGGTGAGGATACAGAACATGGTGACGTGTGAGATGATCAGGTGAAGGTACAGAACATGGTGACGTGTGAGATGATCAGGTGAAGGTATAGGACATGGTGACGTGTGAAGATGATCAGGTGAGGATACAGAACATGGTGACGTGTGAAGATGATCAGGTGAAGGTATAGGACATGGTGACGTGTGAAGATGATCAGGTGAAGGTATAGAACATGGTGACGTGTGAAGATGATCAGGTGAGGATACAGAACATGGTGACGTGTGAGATGATCAGGTGAAGGTATAGAACATGGTGACGTGTGAGATGATCAGGTGAAGGTACAGAACATGGTGACGTGTGAGATGATCAGGTGAGGATACAGAACATGGTGACGTGTGAGATGATCAGGTGAGGATACAGAACATGGTGACGTGTGAAGATGATCAGGTGAGGATACAGAACATGGTGACGTGTGAGATGATCAGGTGAAGGTATAGAACGAGCTATTGATGTGTTAAATTCAATTTCGACCTTATGTAGCGTTTCTCCCCTCTGTCTGCTCGATTGATCTTACCCATTCTACTGGACTGGTCCCTGCCTCATCTCTGTCCACTAGAATGGTTTCTGCCTCCCCTCTGTCTACTGGGGTGGTCTCTGTCTTCCCTCTGTCAACTGAGGTGGTCTCTCCTCTGTTTACTGAGGTGGTCTCTGCCTCCCCTCTGTCTACTGAGGTGGTCTTTGCCTCCCCTGTCTCTACTGGGGTAGTCTCTACCCTCCCTCTGTCTACTGTGGTGGTCTCTGCCTCTCCTCTGTCTACTGTGGTGGTCTCTGCCTCCCCTCTGTCTGCTGGAGGAGTTATTACTTCCACTTCGTGAACTGGAGTGGTCTCTGTCTTCCCTTGGATTATTGAAGTGGTTTCTGCCTCCAGTCTGCCTTACAGATTGTGTCCCTTATTCTGGAGTTTCCTTTTAAGTCCGGGTATCATTTTGGGCGTGTATGCAGCAGCTCTACGTACCAGATATCCTTACACAAGTTCAAAGTGATAAAAGACATTCCTGAAATAGTACTAACGCCCACGAGTTCTTGAACACAAATGTTGTGGGTTTTGTTGAGATGTATTTCTTAGGCTTGGTGTAGCAGAGAGAGAGAGAGAGAGAGAGAGAGAGAGAGAGAGAGAGAGAGAGAGAGAGAGAGAGAGAGAGAGAGAGAGTAGATATTGTGCCCAAAGTATAAAGTAAGGATCCAGTATGGAACTTCAGGTCATCATTATCCAACCTGAAATGCTTCATCTCTGCCCAGATTACGTATTATTCTGGGAGGCGTCGTGTTTACTACATGCACTAATAGAAATCATACAAACAGATGAAGGAAAGACGAGATTCCCATTAGCAAATTAGAAACTTTTTTTTTCCTACGAGTTCATCCCACCCACATCATATACTTCATGAATCTCTGTCATGCCATCCTTGAAAGAAAACTTTAAAAAAAAACTGCAAGAAAGAAAACGATGTAGATGTACTCAAAAATCATCTGTGCCGTGTGAGCGTTTATGGACTTGAATTCTCCTGAACACCTTCAGATCAAGACCTCTCGATTGATGGGTTTTATCTCGACGATGACGCCCTGGCAGCCGAGAGGCGATAGAACCCAAACATACTCGTCTAACTTGTCGTACATAACTCGCTGCAACATACCCTCAACCTAGATATCAAGTTTTACCTTAACATCATCTGTGGTGTCTGGCGTCCAAGAGGTCGACCCACAACTAGAGGACATCACAAAATGTCTCAGGACACAAGTGTCTTTCCAAAAGGAAAAAAAAATGTAGGGAATTACACCCTGAATATCCAGGTACGAGGTGTTACCTTCAGATCCTTTTCAGTGTATCCTCATACTCGACGCAAAGACTAATCCACGTCCACTTTCTTCAAGGGGAGAGTTAAACAGACAGACTACTGCCTAATAATGTCTCTACCAGAAACAGTTTCGTCATCCTGACGGTACATTGGCACTGGATAAACAGCGTTCACATGAACACCCGCAAAATCATACAGGATCGGTGTCATCCTTCGTCATATGGAGAGAAAGACTGAAGTTGCACTGTTCATTTGCAAGAGAATATTTACGCTGTATTTACGCTATCGGACACTGCAACATACCCAGCCATGGCAACTGAAATGAAGAGCGAACAGCTGAAGCTAACAGTATAAAAGTTTTTTCCTCTCATCTATTTTTTTTAAAGTAAACTTTAAACTGATCAACGGAAGGAAAACTTTACGTCGGTTCACATTTTACAGAAAACTTGTGGCTGGGGCTGGATACCTCTATGAGAGAGTGAGGCCCGACGGGAAAAATAAGGTGGATCGTACGTTCCATGAATGCTAGAAAACAATTGACACTGTACCACGTAGGAGGGAGGTTGGCCATGAAACTAGACCTTCAGGCAGGAAAAACCATGGGGTGGGGGAGTTGGGAGGTTGGGGGGAGTATCCTTCGATGGAGAGAATTTATTGGGCTGGGGTGGTGAGGGGAAGGTGGTGGAGCTGTGAAAGAGGTCAACACTGAACATTTCCTCCGTCATACCGTGATCATATTAGCGCCAAATTTAGCTTTGGTGACCGTGCCTCCAAACCCCTAAATATGCGGAGGATGGCCCATACACCAAAGAGATACCTTTATTGGTCTGAATGCAAAATACAAAAAAAAAAGTAAATATCCAAGACTAGAGCCTATAAACCTACCTATCATGGAAGAGAGAAGAGCAAGGGATCACTTGATCACAATCTTCAGTGTTCTAAGAAAAAAGAATTGACGACAGTGACAGAGAACAGGTCTTCGAAAGCTAAAGCCAGAGAATCTAACAGGAAGCTAAGGAAGAAGTGCGCTCGAGCATCAGGGCAGCGGGTAAACGGAATGAGCCAAGTGCATGGAATAGTGAATTCTGGCAATTCACCAAAGTTTAAAGGGTTCAAAGAGATGGGGTACTCACAAGAGGAGGTTCTCCCAACTCTGCACGGCACGATCTGGTACACACACACACACACACACACACACACACACACACACACACGTACACGCACATTATATCTATCTATCTATCTATCTATCTATATATATCTATCTATCTATATATATATATATATATATATATATATATATATATATATATATATAGAGAAGAGAGAGAGAGAGAGAGAGAGAGAGAGAGAGAGAGAGAGAGAGAGAGAGAGAGAGAGAGAGAGAGAGAGAGAGAGAGAGAGAGAGAGAGAGAGAGAGAGAGAGAGAGAGAGAGAGAGAGAGAGAGAGAGAGAGAGAGAGAGAGAGACTGACAAAATACAAGTGGACAGGTATATAGATAGCCACTATATTACCAAGTGTGATGGTTTCATTAGTTGATCACAGAAGAGATGAACCAAGATTGATCGCAGTTATCATTATCTTCACCTTATCTTCACCACGGACGTGGTGTTTTCATTAAGCGAAAATGGAAGATACTTACATATTTTTTCAGGAACCTTGGGAATCCTACACCTGTTCTTAAGTGCCGACAATATGCAATTTCTTTTTCTCCTACGAATCACTATTGAGGCTCGAGACTCTTTACAAAAATATGGAATTGCTGCAGTTGTCAGATTCGGTCTCATTCCCACCAGCAGTAATGCTCCAAGTTCCTTGTTCTCTGGAAGTCCAGCACTGGAACGAAAGAGAGCTTGATATCCGTGCAGCTATACGTGATAATCATAAAATGAAATCACAAGACTGAGGGAGGCAAAGAGACAGAAGGAATGTAGGTATAGAGATGCGGGCGTCTCTTTAAGATTGTGTTGTGATGTGTACCACAAGCTGTGGTTAGCCTCTGAGATAACGTGACGTAGGGAGGAAACCATAGGCGTGAGGAGGACAATTGCCCTCTGATATATTTTCCTATCGTGTGCATTTTCATTTATCAAACTATAACTTGTAAGGATAGATGGGGAAGTAAGTATCTCTATCACTCATCCTGTATTTGTAAGTGTGATGGGAGATGTATAGCAAAAGTATATCGCTTTTATGATTGCTGGCACCATAATGCCCTTCAGAAGAGTGTGTTTACTCTTTGTATGTTCATGATACATAAAGTCGACTGATGAGAGGCACAGACTATAATCCATAAGAGAATAAGAAATTAGGAAGTATTTCTGCTTACGAGAACTTCTGACTTTAGGAATTGATACGGTATGGAATATAAGTCAAAACCTATAGCAAGCATTAGATTGAACAAGACTTTCTTTACAATGAAGATCTAGTGAAGAATGCTGGACCGATGGGGAGACCGTAATGTGTTCATGTGTGAGGAGGTCGGATCACGGCTAACACACTCCTCTACCAAGGAAGGTCCCCGACCGTTGAGAGTTTGGAGACTTCCTTACTTCGAAATAAGTTCGTTGAGAAGAGCTCTCTTTATGAGGATACTCACCGCCTGCGTTTGTCCCTTGCGTCTCCGTCAGGGATGATAACTGGGAAACTGACAAAGTTTAGATTGGTGGCGCCACTTGCGCCATATCAGCAACAAGCGTTTGCTACAGGCTCCCACTAAGCCACGGTGGCCAAGGGGCAACATAGTGCCAAGACTGACCCCACGGCTTCGTTAGGTAGAGGATTCGAAGCTACGCTAGTACAGGGAAAGTATGAATTTTTGACTCTAAGGAGTAAAGTCGTCAGATTATAATATGATGATGAAAGAGTGATCTAGTGTTCAAAGACATCAAGACACCAACGCCTATATACGATGAAGGCCTCCATCAGGCTGGACACAGAGTTATAGCAAAGTCCCTGAACTTTCTGGTGAGGATGCATAGTGTTTGTATCTTCTTTTGCTGAATGTTGATATATGTACCCGAGTGTATTCTTGCTCAGAGATCTCACTCTTTTACGTGTAAATGTACATGGATATATGTGAAGGTTTCTTTGTGCTGAAGTTGATATCTTTATCAAGCAGTAAAACTAGATTATCAATCTTTACATATCATTTGTGTATGTTAAGGTATATGTAAATATCAGTTTGCTGATAACTGACTGATTACGATTATAAGGTTAATGATTATGTATCAGTTATGTTTAATGTGATCCCAACAACATTTAAGAATATTCCTTCACAGTGAGTGAAAAAGTATATCGGTATATATTTCTGAGTATACTAATATATGATTACTCTTTGAGTTTTATGTGGAGAGGGGTTTTAAAGTCATGCTGCCGCATCTCTTAACCTTCCAGGTAAGTAGCACGCTTTTACTCCTAAGAACTTAGATACACCTTCCTCCCACGGTCTAAGCCAAGTACTCATTTACAGACCAGCCTTATGGTAAGGAGTGAAAAGTCTCTATCAAGGATGTAAGGCGTGTGTACGAGTAGGAAGAGAGAAGAGTGATTGGTTCCCAGTGAAGGTCGGTCTGCGGCAGAGGTGTGTGATGTCAACATGGTTGTTTGATTTGTTTATGGATTGGGTGGTTAAGAGGTAAATGTAAGAGTTTTGGAGAGAGGGGCGAGTATGCAGTCTGTTGGGGATGAGCGGGCCTGGGAAGTGAGTCAGTTGTTCGCCGATGATACAACACTGGTGGCTGATTCGGGAGAGAAACTTCAGAAGTTGGTGACTGAGTTTGGAAAAGTGTGTGAAAGGAGGAAGTTGAGAGTAAATGTGAATAAGAGCAAGGTTATCAGGTTCAGTAGGGTTGAGGGACAAGTTAGTTGGGATGAAAGTTAGAATGGAGAAAAATCAGAGGAAATGAAATGTTTTAGATATATGGGAGTGGACTTAGCAGCAAATGGAACCATAGAAACGGAAGTGAGTCATAAGGTGGGGGGTGGGGGGTGCATGAGCTATATGTAGGCTTGTACGGAGGAGGGTGGATGTGTTGGAAATGAAGTGTTTGGGGTCAATATGTGGTGCGAAGTGGTTTGATCGCGTAAATATATGGAGATGAAAAGAGCGTGGAAAAGAGAGCAGACGAACGTGTGTTGAAATAGTTTGGACATATGGAGAGATGAGTGAGGAAAGGTCGATAAAGAGGATATATGTATCAGAGGTGGAGGGAACAAAGGGAACCGGGAGACCAAATTGGAGGTGGAAGGATTACGTGAAAAAGATTTTGAGCGATCGGGGACTGAATATAAGGAGGGTGAGAGGCGTTCAAGAAACTGAGTAAACTGAAACGATATGGTATACTGGGGTCTACCTGCTGTCAATGGACTGAACCAGGGCATGTGAACGTCTGGGGTAAATCATGGAAAGGTCTGTGGGACTTAGATATGGGCAAGAGAGCTGTGGTTTTGGTACATTTCACATGACAGCTAGACACTGAGTGTGAACGAATGTGGCCTTCTTTTGTCCATTTTCCTGGCGCTACCTCACTGAAGCAAATGGTAGCAGTGCTATTTCCTGTTGGGCGGGTCAGCGTCAGGAAATGGATGAAAGCAAGCAAGTATGAATCCGTGCATGTGTATATATGTATATGTCTGTGTATGTATATGTATGTATATGTGTATATGTATATGCATGTATATGTATATATGTTGATATGTATATGTATATATATATGTGCATGTTTTGGGCGTTAGTGTGTGTATCACAAAACATTAATAGTTGTGTAAGGTAGTATTGGGTAATGGTTATCGGAATTATATGACTAGGAGAATACTTACATGTCTAATAGAAGGGGCTTAGATGCTCTAGCTGCTAAAGACAAACAAGGTGAAAGCTAGAATCCATTGCATTGAAAGATTTTGACTTTTACCACATCCTCCCCCAAAAAAAATAAAGATAGAATAAATGTAGAAAAGAGGAGGATGCACGTCTTGCTAACTGAAGAGAAGGGAAAAGATCCTTGGCAGGAGGAAAAGGTGAGTAACTCCTGACTTTTACGAGCAATACCGAGAATGAGAGAATAAAATGCGGTAAAATACGGCCCTGTATACGGCAAGAAGGAGGGATAGAGTAATTTTTGGAGTGGAGTGAGGCATAACGGAGACCATGGAGCCACAGACCAGAACACGGAGGGGGGGTAGTGAATACTGGAGACGGTAGTGATGTAATGATGGGACAGAGAGAGAGAGAGAGAGAGAGAGAGAGAGAGAGAGAGAGAGAGAGAGAGAGAGAGAGAGAGAGAGAGAGAGAGAGAGAGAGAGATGGTAGGAGGAGGAGAAGGAGGAGAGTATATCGAGAGATATCAATAGTTTGTCTTATAGACGCTATAGGTATCATTAAGATATTAGTAAGGATGTGACGCACTTGCCACAGGCAAAGGTGAAGTTAAGGGACCAGTTTTCTTTAGCCATCCCCTTACAGATGGTGGATTAGAGAGACGAGAAAAATTTAAGCTTCTTAAATATTTTCCTGCAATGTGTGTCAGGTGTTGGAGGACAGTGCCTGGGCCATGAGACAAAAACCGAACAGTGAGAGTGTCATTATGTAAATGAGTTAAGCTACAGAATGAGTGTAAGAACTACAGCTGATGCCAAGCTTTCTATTCCACAACATTATTGAGGAATAGTAGTTTTACTCCTTGCCAGCGAGGGAATATAAAGACATGGCTGGAGTAAAGACAACAAAGCCTTTAGTCATCGTCTTATGAAGTAGCGTTATGAACCTTAATGTTTCCTTATGAAAGCCTTTACGACTCTGGTATCTATAATACTGTGGGCCTAACGGAAAACGGCGAGGGAGATCCCATTGTCTATGTATATAGGATGAAGGCTATTGGTTACTTGTTATCGAATAACCGTTTCTCTAATATGGGCATTGACGGTTGGGTGGCTAGCGACCATGCCTGAAACACAAGTGGCAGAGGTTGGAATGCTTTCTGTGGAGGACATTATATGTAACGTACATATATTATATATCATCTTATTTTTTTACCCCAGGAGTCCCATCTGTCTTCTTTTGGGCTCCAGCAGAGTTCAGGAAGTCGGCCAAGTCCACCAAGAGGGACTACAGGTCGTAAAGTACAATGATGTTGCGTGTGTTTCTTCTAGGGAGAGTGGAGGGCAACCGATGAGTATCTTTACCGTGTCTTCACTGAGGAAGTTGCAACATGGGCATGAGGGGTCATGGGATATGTTGAATCGGTGTTTCTAGTGAAGTAGGGATGGGTGGCATCCAGAGCGTAGACGAGAAAATGTAACTAGTGTGGTTTCAGGTGGGTTCATGTCCAATTGGGTGGCGTTTAAGACTGAGTTGGGAGGGCACTTGTTTAACGCTTGGAGGGTTGTATCGGTGTGTATATGTTTTGTCAGTGGTGTGTTGGTCGGGGGTGGGGAATCTGAATTTAGGTTGCTGAGGTTTGAAGCAAGGGTAAGCTTCTTATTTCTATTTTGAGGTTCATGGATATTTATGGAAAGGTTTTGAAGGGAAGGGTCCAGCGTTCTCACAAAGCATTGAGTGCCAAGCAGATTGAAGTTGGATTGTATTGGAAGGATCTTTGTTTCCTTATTGGAGGTAATGAGGGTTTGTGGGTGCTAAGCAGATTGTGATTGTTCTGAGTATCTGTTCTGTGTGTGTGTTACGTAACTTTGCTGTATTTGCTTTTGACAGGATGGATGACCAGGTAGGTGAGGTGTAGTTTAGGGTGGAGCGAATGAACTCTTAGAAGAGGAGGTTAAAAAAAAAAGGGTATTCAAAAAGCAACAGAACTCTGAGTTCTTTAGATTAAGATTTGTTCCATTTGATCTCTTTTCCCTGATTCGGTGTTGTTCACACTCAGGTAGTTTCTTCTTTGCAGGAAGTAGCCAATTTCCTCTCTGATCATCTTTTCTAGTGCTTTATGAACAGAGAGACTTGTCTGCAACTCAGCACAACTGTCTGGTTTCCCTTTTTAAAGATAGGTGTTACGTTCAGTTATGGAAGCTTTGAAGGTTTTGCAATAGGCCATGTAAGATAGTTCCGCCCACCGCCGGCATTCACTCTTCTGCATCTTGATTCTCCTCGAGAGATATCTTGAGCATTTCAATCTTTTGTCATGTGTATGTGCTCATATCCGAAGCACATTGGGAGAAACTCTATCTGTGCCATAAGCTCTATGTGGGTCAAGACTCTTAAATAGAATGTTTATATCTATTTTAGATATTTCAGTATTTTCCCAAACTCCCTCCCCCATTCCATTTCACTAGCATAGCAGTAGTGCTCCCGCCTCCTACGCAGGGGACCTGGGTTCGGTCCTGGCTATTGGAGGTTAGTATGTTAGATGGTAGAGCGCGTTCATATGCATTATTCCTTGCACGCCTCTCACCCTCCTGTTTGTTCAGGATTCAATCGCTCAAAATCTTTTTCACTCCATCCTTCCACATCCAATTTGGTCTCCCGCTCTTTGTTCCCTCCACCTCTGACACACATATATCCTCTTTGTCAACCTTTCCTCACTCTTTCTCTCCGTATGTCCAAATCATTTCAATACACCCTCTTCTGCTCTCTCAACCACACTCTTTTTATTACCACACATCCTTCTTACCCTCTCATCACTTATTCGATCAAACCACCTCACACCACATATTGTCCTCAAACATTTCATTTCCAACACATCCACCCTCCTCCATACAACCCTGTCTATAGCCCATGCCTCGTAACCATATAATACCGTTTGAACTACTGTTCCTTCAGACATATCCATTTTTGCTCTCTGAGATAATTTTCTCCCCACTCATTCTTCATTGCTCCCAGGGCCTTCGCCCCTTCCCCCACCCTGTGACTCACTTCCGTTTCCATGGTTCCATTCGCTGCCAGATATCTAAAACACTTCACCTCCTCCAATTTTTCTCTATTCAAACTTGCATCCCAACTAACTTGTCCCTCAACCCTGCTGAACCTAATGATATACACATTTGTGAACTCGTCACTAAGACCTCAATTACCTTTATACCATCCGTAATAACTCTTTTCTCTTAATCCCGTTATTTGGTTAATTCATATATTATATAACTGACTGTATTTTACTGATGAATTTCTGGAAGAGTGTTGAATCCTCTCCTGCTTTGTCCTCAGCATTCTTTACAAAGATTCGTAGTTCTTTCTTCATTATTCTGCTATACTCATTCCATGCTCTTTTATACCTACCAAAAGGCAGCTGACTTTACTGCTGCCCTTTTCTTCACTCTCTCGCATTCTGACATATATCACTGACCCGTCTCTTTTCTTTTTTCAACCTTTCCTCTCTCTTTGAAGTTCCAGGTACCTATGCTTCTACACCCTTCATTGTCGATGACCAAATTCCCAGAACAATAATCTAATTCATGTCTACTGAGCTTCATTTTCCAGTTTACATTCTCATAAAAATATTGCATTGTTCTTTGTAGTTTAGATTTTCCTATCTTCTCTTTTAGGCTAGTTTCATCTCTGTACTTTGACCTCATTTTCCAGGGAATCAGACACAAGCATTGCATGGCCACTTGCCAGAGTGGTGTACCGTATGTAATATTCTCATTTTCCGCGCCACTACGTATGTGTGAAGATAAGATCTAGTAATGGTGGTGCATTAAACTGTGTGTGTGTGTGTGTGTGTGTGTGTGTGTGTGTGTGTGTGTGTATGTGTTTGTGTGTGTGTGTTTGTGTGTGTGTGTGTGTTTGTGTGTGTGTATGTGTGTGTGTGTGTGTGTGTGTGTGTGTGTGTGTGTGTGTGTGTGTGTGTGGGTGTGTGTGTGTGTGTGTATGTGTTTGTGTGTGTGTGTGTGTGTGTGTGTGTGTGTGTGTGTACAAACTGTGAAGCCTGACGTATGTTGCTGGGGTGGTTGGGTGTTGACCTCTGTAATACGTTTGAGCCTTATTAGCGGCCAGTACCAACCATCGGGCCTGGGAGTACTTAACAGATACTGGTGGCCTGGCGTGTCAGTCTGCCCCTTATAGTGCTAATTTCAGATTTTGCTAGTCCCTCTAAGGCTATAGATAAGTCTATCCTTCACAGATCATACATTCTGTCGTAGACATTGCGATGTTCGAATGCCGCAATGTGTAATATGCCAGCTGCTCGAAAAAAAGAGGATAAAAACTCCATCTTGAGAATAGTAGCTACAGTTCCGAGTTTACTCTTTCAGCTCACTGAGTCCATGTATCTGTACCGTAAGCACTTGGGGCAACTCAGTGCGTGCTACTATCCCTGGTAGCCTAGGCTGAACGGTCACGTGACACGGGTGTAGCTGTGACAGCTTCAAAACCTAATGTTGATACTGTAATTCCAGATTCACAGTCAGAGGACGTTGACAGTGTGAGTGTATACCATTGACTGACGATTCTGGCGCTCTCACCTCAGTCCGACAAGGTTTATATAAAATCTGGGCCGAAATGATCTTTGCTTTTGGTTCATCAGTTCTTTGCCGACTTACATACCTGAAAAGAAAGAAAGCCAATATCGTTGGTTAGACGCAACTGTTCCCTTTTCGTTTCGGCTGCCGCGATTGATCGTGTTACAGTGGCCGATGGAAGAGCCCTAACCCCACTAAATATCATCTATGAGCTGTACAGTTTTAGGTCTTCCCTTCCAAATGCCGAGGGATGACACTTTTGATCTGTGATTCTTTCTTTTTCTGATGATCTTGTGGCCATTGTCCCTCCAGCCAATACAGCACGAGGATAAAACTCTTTCTGGTAGAAATGTGAGCTGTGGGTTTTGTCTGCAGAAAATGGACAAGGATTACCCTGGGTGTCAGCATAGGGAAACAGGATAAGGGTCAGACTGCAGTAGCTTGTACTTGGGTGTTCAGGCTGTAATTCCCTATCTGCTTCCTGGGGCCTTAACCTCTCTCATCATTCTGTCCCCTGGTTGTGATCCGAACGTTTACTGTATCTCGCAAACCACAGATGTCATTAAAGATAATCCATAAGATACACAGAGCTGAGGTGCTGCAGAGAGCCATACTCGAGAATCTGTTGTTGTTGGTAGTTATTTTGGATTTTAGAACTGTCAGCTACCGTGATCATTGAGACCTTCACGGTCAAGAAAAGGAAAAAAAAGAAACATCAGGAAATCACGAGCGCCGTCTTCACTGTAGGGACAATATATCCTTTAAGCAGGTTGGCTGGTTGGCATATGAGGCCTGTCATCTGCCAGGGTCATTGAAGTGCCAACAACTCTAGTCCATAACCACCACCACCTGAATATTATGAAACATATTCTTTTCGTTATAAACACAGTTCTAAAATCACATGCAGTATTACTTCTAAAGTATGTGCAAAGACGTACGCACAAGATATTTGACAAGGATTTTTCTTATGGGGATCATGGTCTTCCTATTTATATCTCTGCCTTTTATCAAAAAAAAAGTTTATCAACGCGATTCCCTCAATGTGGTACACTCACTGAGACCCGTCATTATAAAGCATTTCAGCTGAAATGATAATATCCAGAAGTTAGATCTGTAGTTCTCTGTTTTAGATTATGATCCTACTTTCTGCCTCCATTTCTTTTACTCTCTCCTTGTCTCTGCTGTTCTAAAACTGTGGAAAACAACTGTATAAAACCCGTAACTTTGGTAGAAAAACCTCTCGTAGATTCTAATGTAATTGAAATATCTTCATCAATAGAAAGGTTTAAAAGGACACCTGCTACACTAACTGCTTGATGAACTTCCGTCAACACACACCCAAGATAAAAGACGGATCCAGATGAAACTATAGGGAAGCGACACATTATATTCACCAGGTAAAAGGGATATAGAGTCTACGCCATCAGACTGAAGGGAGGCAGGGACTATTCCAGTACTTAAAGTGGAGGCAGAGACCACTCCAATAGACAGAGAGGAGGCAGGGGCTTCTCCAGTGCTTAGGAAGGGCGGCAGGGGCTACTCCAGTGCTTAGGAAGGGAGGTTCGGGCTACTCCAATAGACAGGGAGGAGACAGAGACCATTCCAGTAGGCAGAGGAGAGGTAGGGACTACTCCAGTACTTGCAGGGAAAGCAGACACCACTCCTGTAGACAGAGGAGAGACAGAGATCACTCTAGTAGAACAAAGGAGAGTGAGGGACCACTCCAGTAGAGAGAGGGGTGGCAGAAACCACTCTCGTAGACACAGGAGCGGGAGGGACTAATACAATAAACAGAGCTAGGGATACAACCACTTAAGTAGAGAGAGTGCTGGGGCACTACATCGAACCGTAATTAGATTTAATCACTCGATAGGGGCGCTTTGTTACATAGAGGCTTGTGTGCAGTACACCAGTTTAGATGTTTTCTTTATGTTCGTTTCTCGTGTTTAGTAACAGGGATGATCTATTGTACAAATCCTTCGTCTGTAGTGGGCGCTGGGAGGAAAAAAATAAAGTTTGACATGTTTACGTAATTTTTGGAAAAAAAATTGAGTTTTCTGTGTCCTGTAAGTCACGAAATTCATTATATTGACATTGGCTCTAAGTCTAAAGGGCAGGGATCTGACCACAGCTTCATTTGCCAGTCCGTAAGTATGAAGACTCAAGAACCAAGTATTGCAAGTGCCTATCGAAATTCAATTTTCATCTATCCCTCTCAGCTGCCACACTTACTAGATGTGTTACCGATTATAAAGTGAAGACAATCTATCACAGTATGATTGAAGGTACGAGGTAAATGAATTTGTTGATAGATTCAGTGAATAATGTTGTTCAGGGATGAGGGTATCCGATATGAAGAGGCCAAGCGAGTTACTGTTAAACCTGTGGATATGTGATGCATAGTATGTGTTGATGTGGTTCACAATGTCGTTTATGTTTGCAAATGCATCCTTCATCGTTGGGTGTGTGTGTGTGTGTGTGTGTGTGTGAAGGGGGGTGGGTGATAGAAACCCCCTAACTTTCCTTTGACCTTTCGGTTGACGTCGGATATCAAAAACGTGTTATTTTGTTGCTTGGAAAAGAAAAAAAAGATCTTAATTGAGATATGAAGTAAAACAGATAAGATCAGAACAAAACTAGGATCAACTTTGAGAGACTGTACCTGCAGACAGTGTCCATGTGAGAATGTGTCTTCGACGAACGGCTGGTCCCGGAGACCGTGAATTCTGCAGCCCGTGTAAAACCCGTGTAAAAACCTGAGTATGAAAGATGAGAGGTTATCTAACTCTCGCTTGACGAATCAACTTATGCTGAGTGAATAATGTATGAAGCAGCGGCAGCAACAGCAGATTCAAACCTTGTTCACTATATCACACTGGACGTAATGCGAGGAGGAAGAGGAGGAGGAGGAGGAGGAGGAGGAGAAAGAGGAGCAGGAGGAGGACAACTACGTGTGAGCCATGAGGCTGCGTGTGCTGGAGCCACCTCAAGCAAATGGGGGTGTTTCTGCACCATGCAGATGAGACTGTAGTTAAACTAGATAGATAGTTGGATAAGCAGAGCATGATTTTCATTCTAATGGGGAATGTGATTTGTTGAGCATTCGAAACTCGAGCATTCTTATCGATCGCTAATTCTGAAATAAGAGAAGGTACAAAATTTATCATCTCTCAGTTGGTAAAATAAGATTCTAAATGTCTCGTGGAGATCCCCAGGGAAACATCCACTAGACTTCATGAATGGCCCCCTTTACAGACGTCATTCATAATCATGCAGGTGTTGGTGCCATGGAGCACACATCACAGAAATTTACTTGGGTCGCAGCATGACTCTAAAAGCGTTTTTAAAAATGTTTACCTGACTCAAAAAAACTGACATCTTAAGTTGATATAGAATGGGGATATAAATCTTGTCTTATAGATCATCCTACTTCTATAATTGTATATCAACTGATGGAAAGACTATCTCACATACTCGTTCTTATATCACTGATCAAGCACATATATTTACACGCCGTTCTTATATCAATGATCAAACATATATATTTACATGCCGTTCTTATATCAATGATCAAACATATATATTTACATGCCGTTCTTATATCAATGATCAAACATATATATTTACATACCGTTCTTATATCAATGATCAAACATATATATTTACATACCGTTCTTATATCAGTGATCAAACATATATATTTACATACTCGTTCTTATATCAATGATCAAATGTATATATTTACGTACAGTACAAATTTGGATTTTCAATTTGCTGTCATGACATATATTGACAATGAACCGAGACTGGTTTGAATACGCTTCCATTTCTATTTTTCCTCAACATTTTTAGAAAAAATAGAATGCGATTTTTGGTCTCATTCGTTTCAGACACGTTCTTATAACGTCTGATTTTTTCAGGTAACATTATATTCTAATATCAAAATTTATATTCGAGATTCATTACATTTTATGTTGTCTATATACTTTCTGTATATAGATAACACCACACGTTACCACACCATGTTCTACACCTTCACCTGATCATCTCCATACGTCACCATGTTCTGTACCTTCACCTGATCATCTCCACACGTCACCATGTTCTACACCTTCACCTGATCATCTCCACACGTCACCATCACGTTGGCTAGTCATTATCGAACAAAGACAATCAGAATGTCGAAATTTATGTTAAAGAAATTACGGAAATCTACTTAATCGCATTTTCTTTAGTGGTCTCCATAAAATACATTTTACGACACGTTAATCGTCCGGTGTAGAGCTTCAATAACATCGTAACCGAACTAGTTTAAACTATTCCGTTGTCACATCGCTCACAACAATCATAATCCCGTTCTTTGAAAAGCGTTAGATTCCCTTCAATTAAGTTTTCTGCTGGTTTTCCAGAATGCCGACTACGGTACACTGATTTCCAAATGAAATGGAGTTTTACTTTTAGATTTCGCTTCATGAAGCCCACTAGACACAGGATAATGTATTCCTTTTCATTAGCTGTAATAAAAAGGAAAAAAAAATCAGAGCAATTTCATTACCAATTGGAATCATATGCTCGCCTGTGAGACAATATGTACATTAGCACGAGTGAGTGGAATGTGAGGGATGCTTAATCAGGTATCATAATCGAGAGGAAGATAGTGAGGCTGATTAAACTTGAGTGTGTGTGTGTGTGTGTAGGAGTGAAGTGAGGAGAGATTGGAAAACTGGAATGGAATGGAATGAAGGCTTTGAGATTAGTCTATCGAGCAGCGATGGAGGATATAGAGGTTCAGTGAAGGATGCGCCAGAGACTTTTAGAATGAAAGGTGATTGCTCGGACAAGATTACTGCAAATATTTGAATTCTAGATATGAAATTCAAGATTTAGGGAGCGGGGGGCTGGAAATCCTCCCCTCTCTTTTTTTTTTTTTTTTTTTTTTTTTTGGTTTTCCAAAGGAAGGAACGGAGAATTGGGCCGGGTGAGGGTATTCCCTCGGGGGCCCAGTCCTCTGTTCTTAACGCTACCTCGCTAATGCGGGAAGTGGCGAATAGTTTGAAAGAAAGAAAAAGAAAAGAAGATATGAAATTCAAGATTTAGATATGAGAGACTGAAAACAACTGCAATAAACTTATATATACTGTCTCGTGTCAGTACATACGACACAAGATGATCTCCGAGAGCCTTAGGAAAAAGATTTAGTAGAATTTTGTGACAGACAACTTTATGCGTAGAGGAAGTAGATAGTCAACACTGGAAAATATGTAGCAAATGGCAAGACAAAGCGTGGAACAGAATATCTAAGTGTTACAAATGCAGGCTTTCAAAAGAGGAATATATTCGGATATCTTGAGAAAAATTCTACAGAAGACGGGGTTGTAAGACATGATATCTTTTTTCTTTTGGTAAGAAAGGACGTGAAAGATGACAGATATCAAGGCTTAGGAATTAGCAAGGAATACATCAGGTCACATGACATCAACTCGTGTGATATTATCCTTGACCACGAGTAGTAGTATGAACCTTGAACACGACAGGAAGATCTCTGGATATAGGGGTCTTACCTTTGACCTGGGCCTTATAGGTGCGGTGAAAACGTCAGGTCGTCATACCCAAAGGGCGTATCATCGTGTTCAAGGATAGTACCATTGTCTTCCAATGTGCTCAAGGGTCGTACCGTTGTGCTCAAGAGTTGTACCCCAGAAGGTCAACAGGCAACGTCACCTCTTTCTCCTAAATGGTTTAGTGTGAGGAAATTCTGTAAAAGATCAAGGAAGAGGACGATAATAGGTTAGTGAGAGTGGAAACCCAAATATCCCAATAGAAGTTAGGTAACAGATAGGACAGAGGATGTCTAACTTCTGACTTTTATCACACTAATCTGTGAGTTTCTGACATCTTCCCCCATGACAAACAGCCTCGAAAGGATCCAATGGTCTATAGCTGTTTTAATTCCTCTGTAATTCCTCTACATTCTGTAGAGCAAAAATGAGGGATCGGTTATCAAAGGCTATCATAAATGCATGAGAAGGAACTGGGTGGGTGAGTTGTGGAAAGGAAGGAATACTACTGAATATAATTTGACAAGCCTAATACTCACGACAGACGTATCGTGTTTCACCTGGTTACTGATAGGGGCCCCCGAGATCATCATCGACACAAGGGTATAGGCTTTTGCGTTTAAACTATACAGTATACCTTCACCTGATCACCTTGCCACCATCTATCATACTGTGTGGAGATCAGGTGAAAACTGGACTTCGAGACAAGATTCCATAACTGGAAAATCGAAAAAAAAAAACACCAATTGACGGGACAATTACGTTAAGGTTGATTAACTATCTCGATGGTGAATATGACTACGTGAGGCTCAGTGATACACCGATGTTTTCTTGAAGTTCTGTTTTAACTTCTGTTTCCGGTGTGATGTTCCACACAAACTCCTGGTTGCCTGGCTGGCTGGCCGGCAGAAAATAGAAAGATGTGTCACACAGACACAATTCTTCCTTTATGATTTACAGGATTTACCACAAATGGCAACTCGGATGAGGACGTGGCACACAAAGTGGGACAAGAATTGGATTTATGAGGAATGAAATTGGCTCTTCCTCCTGACCAGCAGCCACGACCTCTGCAAGCCGACCTCCGTGCTGGAGAGCAACAATGTGAAGAGCATTATGAGTTGTTCCATTGTTCGATACGAGAGCATGTGTACAGAGGTGCATGGGATGGTTCACTGAACTACTCACATACACGACAAGGTCCTGTGAACTACTTTTTCGGGCGCGGACAGTGAATATCAATGAATAATGGGATCATCCAAAATGATTATACATAAATACATATATATATATATATACATATATATATATATATATATATATATATATATATATATATATATATATATATATATATATATATATATATATATATTTTTTTTTTTTTTTCTTTTTTATACTTTGTCGCTGTCTCCCGCGTTTGCGAGGTAGCGCAAGGAAACAGACGAAAGAAATGGCCCAACCCCCCCCCATACACATGTACATACACACGTCCACACACACAAATATACATACCTACACAGCTTTCCATGGTTTACCCCGGACGCTTCACATGCCTTGATTCAATCCACTGACAGCACGTCAACCCCTGTATACCACATCGCTCCAATTCACTCTATTCCTTGCCCTCCTTTCACCCTCCTGCATGTTCAGGCCCCGATCACACAAAATCTTTTTCACTCCATCTTTCCACCTCCAATTTGGTCTCCCTCTTCTCCTCGTTCCCTCCACCTCCGACACATATATCCTCTTGGTCAATCTTTCCTCACTCATTCTCTCCATGTGCCCAAACCATTTTAAAACACCCTCTTCTGCTCTCTCAACCACGCTCTTTTTATTTCCACACATCTCTCTTACCCTTACGTTACTTACTCGATCAAACCACCTCACACCACACATTATCCTCAAACATCTCATTTCCAGCACATCCATCCTCCTGCGCACAACTCTATCCATAGCCCACGCCTCGCAACCATACAACATTGTTGGAACTACTATTCCTTCAAACATACCCATTTTTGCTTTCCGGGATAATGTTCTCGACTTCCACACATTTTTCAAGGCTCCCAAAATTTTCGCCCCCTCCCCCACCCTATGATCCACTTCCGCTTCCATGGTTCCATCCGCTGACAGATCCACTCCCAGATATCTAAAACACTTCACTTCCTCCAGTTTTTCACCATACAAACTCACCTCCCAATTGACTTGACCCTCAACCCTACTGTACCTAATAACCTTGCTCTTATTCACATTTACTCTTAACTTTCTTCTTCCACACACTTTACCAAACTCAGTCACCAGCTTCTGCAGTTTCTCACATGAATCCGCCACCAGCGCTGTATCATCAGCGAACAACAACTGACTCACTTCCCAAGCTCTCTCATCCCCAACAGACTTCATACTTGCCCCTCTTTCCAAGACTCTTGCATTTACCTCCCTAACAACCCCATCCATAAACAAATTAAACAACCATGGAGACATCACACACCCCTGCCGCAAACCTACATTCACTGAGAACCAATCACTTTCCTCTCTTCCTACACGTACACATGCCTTACATCCTCGATAAAAACTTTTCACTGCTTCTAACAACTTGCCTCCCACACCATATATTCTTAATACCTTCCACAGAGCATCTCTATCAACTCTATCATATGCCTTCTCCAGATCCATAAATGCTACATACAAATCCATTTGCTTTTCTAAGTATTTCTCACATACATTCTTCAAAGCAAACACCTGATCCACACATCCTCTACCACTTCTGAAACCACACTGCTCTTCCCCAATCTGATGCTCTGTACATGCCTTCACCCTCTCAATCAATACCCTCCCATATAATTTACCAGGAATACTCAACAAACTTATACCTCTGTAATTTGAGCACTCACTCTTATCCCCTTTGCCTTTGTACAATGGCACTATGCACGCATTCCGCCAATCCTCAGGCACCTCACCATGAGTCATACATACATTAAATAACCTTACCAACCAGTCAACAATACAGTCACCCCCTTTTTTAATAAATTCCACAGCAATACCATCCAAACCTGCTGCCTTGCCGGCTTTCATCTTCCGCAAAGCTTTTACTACCTCTTCTCTGTTTACCAAATCATTTTCCCTAACCCTATCACTTTGCACACCACCTCGACCCAAACACCCTATATCTGCCACTCTGTCATCAGACACATTCAACAAACCTTCAAAATACTCATTCCATCTCCTTCTCACATCACCACTACTTGTTATCACCTCCCCATTTACGCCCTTCACTGAAGTTCCCATTTGCTCCCTTGTCTTACGCACCCTATTTACATTTTTCATATGTATATATATGTATGTGTGTGTGTGTGTGTGTGTGTGTGTGTGTGTATATATATATATGTATATTATCCCTGGGGATAGGGGTGAAAGAATACTTCCCACGTATTCCTCGCGTGTCGTAGAAAGCGACTAGAGGGGACGGGAGCGGGGGGCCGGAAATCCTCCCCTCCTTGTATTAACTTTCTAAAATGGGAAACAGAAGAAGGAGTCACGCGGGGAGTGCTCATCCTCCTCGAAGGCTCAGAGTGGGGTGCCTAAATGTGTGTGGATGTAACCAAGATGTGAAAAAAGGAGAGATAGGTAGTATGTTTGAGGAAAGGAACCTGGATATATATATATATATATATATATTATCCCTGGGGATAGGGGATTAAGAATACTTCCCACGTATTCCCTGCGTGTCGTAGAAGGCGACTAAAAGGGGAGGGAGCGGGGGGCTGGAAATCCTCCCCTCTCGTTTTTTTTTTTTTTTTTTTTTTTTTAATTTTCCAAAAGAAGGAACAGAGAGGGCCAGGTGAGGATATTCCAAAAAAGGCCCAGTCCTCTGTTCTTAACGCTACCTCGCTAACGCGGGAAATGGCGAATATTTAAAAAAAAAAAAAAAGAATATATATATATATATATATATATATATATATATATATATATATATATATATATATATATATATATATATTATCCCTGGGGATAATAGAAGGCGACTAAAAGAGGAGGGAGCGGGGGACTGGAAATCCTCCCTTCTTGTTTTTTTTTTTTTAATTTTCAAAAAGAAGGAGCAGAGAAGGGAGGGCCAGGTGAGGATATTCCCTCAGTTGCCCAGTCCTCTGTTCTTAACGCTACCTTGCTAAAGCGGGAAATGGCGAATAGTTTGAAAGAAAGATATATATATATATATATATATATATATATATATATATATATATATATATATATATATATATATATATATATATATATATATGTATATATATATATATATATATTGCTGATAATCACGTGGAAAATGAAACACAGTAAGTTCCCGAGTGCACTTTCGTGTAATGATCACATCGTCAGGGGAGATATAAAAGTGATATAGAAGATGTAGAACAGTCAGTTGATAGACAAGGAAGAGACGTAGCTAAGACGCCACTGGTAAACAAGTGTTACCGGCTAGCGGTGTTCGGGTTGGTGGTGTTCGGTTTTGGCATCACGCCTGTCAAAAAATCTAATATGAACAGGAAAGGGAACTGTTAACAAATTTGGTCAGAAACTGCAAAGCGAATGATGAAGACAAGGATATCAGTCTGACAATATACTACAGCAATCTGAAAACATGCTAACTCGTCATGAACAACAACATGGTGGAGTCGCTGTGGAAGTTTGGATCGCGCCGATCCAATACTGGGGACTGTCAGCCCGACCACATAAACTACGCTTGGCATACAACCTGCACCCTGAGCTGCCGCCTCTCGCTCCACTGGCAACAAGGTAGAATCAAACAACATCATGAACAAAAGCATTGGACGAGACTAGCGATGGAGATTATAGTGAATAACTCCAGAACCATCACTAGTTGCAGTGATCGGAGGAGACTACAGATATTAGAAGCCATTCACATTAGAGAGAAAGAACCTGTCATCAACATCCAGGCAAACTTGACCATCACTGTACAGCTCTTTGATGGCCCGCCTGTAGGAGGTAGACGGATTGGACACGGTCCAACGATACGAAGGTATGAGAGAATCAGACGAGTCCAACTTGACTTTATTTCCACATCTGGACAATAACGGTCTCACTTGGCCCTTTTTAGTATATTCAGTGATGGACTTTCTTGTGTTTTTCCTCGACTGTAAGTTTTCTATTTTTCTATTATCATATGTTGTATTTAAATTGTGCCATCCTTCATGAGACTGTTAATTTGTTTAGTATATCCCATGCTCTGTGCTGTGTTTTTCCGAGTGTCTTTACACTTTCTTAGCGTTTTACTTTTCTTATCCAGGTTATGAGACGCAGTATTTTTCTATTTTCATAGATTCCTAGTGATGCCTCTGTGAAGGCGAAAGCTTGAATTCAATGAATGATGGACTACTGACAACTGGTGTTTGGGTATCATCTAATGGCAGAATAATACTGAGTAAATTAGAGGACATAAGAAAGAAGATTAATAACTTTAGGTATGCTGTCGTATTCGATTCTTTGTGTATTAGGGAAAACGTGCTCTCAGAGAATACTGGTATATATATATATATATATATATATATATATATATATATATATATATATATATATATATATATATATATATATATATATATATATATATATATATATTATCCCTGGGGATAGGGGATTAAGAATACTTCCCACGTATTCCCTGCGTGTCGTAGAAGGCGACTAAAAGGGGAGGGAGCGGGGGGCTGGAAATCCTCCCCTCTCGTTTTTTTTTAATTTTCCAAAAGAAGGAACAGAGGGGGCCAGGTGAGGATATTCCAAAAAAGGCGCAGTCCTCTGTTCTTAACGCTACCTCGCTGACGCGGGAAATGGCGAATAGTTTAAAAGAAAAGAAATATATATATATATATATATATATATATATATATATATATATATATATATATATATATATATATATATATATATATAACATACAGACCTCCAACAGCCAGGATCAAACCCGGGACCCTTGCGTGGCAGGCGGGAGTGTTACTGCTTGACTATGATCGCCCCTAATAGAGAAACGACTATTCAGTGCCATGTAATCGAATACCCTTCGTCTCAGGTCGGTGAATAACGGGATCTCCGCGGGTCATTCCCCAATAGGATCACACAATCATAGCTTAGCTTAGCAGCCGCGCTCCCGCCTGCCACCCAGGGACCCCGGTTCGATCCTGGCTGTTGGAGGTTTGTATGATATATGGCAGGACTCTTCATATGCACTATATTCGTATATATATGTATATATGTATATTTATTCATTTTTTTCATACTATTCGCCACTTCCCGCGTTAGCGAGGTAGCGTTAAGAACAGAGGACAGAGCCTTTGAGGGAAAATCCTCACTTGGCCCCCTTCTCTATTCCTTCTGGAAAATTGAAATTCAGTACCTCTGTGTTGTACAGTCAGGTTCTGTAAAATGCTATCTACTGGTTGCGTGAGCCTGGTGGGAATTTTACCCGTGGAGACCCCGTTGCTCAATAACGTGAGACGAAGGGTATTCGATTACACAGTATTCGAAGTCGTTTCCTTATTATGGGCTATCATAGACTAGCAGTAGCGCTCCCATCTGCCACGCAGGGGTTCCTGGTTCGATCCTGGCTGTTAGAGGTTTGTATGTTTTATTAGGAGAAATTGAAGACCATAGCAATACTATACTGATAACCTTTGCATTACCATCTACTTTCTGTCATCAGAAGTATTTTGATATGTATGTATCCTAGAAGTTGCTCTTCATATCATTACTAATTTATTAATTTTCTTTAATGTGCTGCCTTTTGTATGGTTTTTTATAAACCCACCTTTCTCTCATCAGTACTAAAGTTGCTATGTTTTCTATTTATATGTATCTATTTATATGACGTTTGTGTGAATAAATTGTACATTTCCTTTTCCATAGCCAGAGGTTGAACCATTATGTGACATTCATTTTTTTCATTCATTTCAAGCCAAAAGTTTGTTTTATAAATTGTTTCTTACATTTTTCATATGTATATATATGTATGTGTGTGTGTGTGTGTGTGTATGTGCGTATGTATGTGTATGTGTGTGTGTGTGTATATGTATATATATATGTATATTATCCCTGGGGATAGGGGTGAAAGAATACTTCCCACGTATTCCTCGCGTGTCGTAGAAAGCGACTAGAGGGGACGGGAGCGGGGGGCCGGAAATCCTCCCCTCCTTGTATTAACTTTCTAAAATGGGAAACAGAAGAAGGAGTCACGCGGGGAGTGATCATCCTCCTCGAAGGCTCAGAGTGGGATGCCTAAATGTGTGTGGATGTAACCAAGATGTGAAAAAAGGAGAGATAGGTAGTATGTTTGAGGAAAGGAACCTGGATGTTTTGGCTCTGAGTGAAACGAAGCTCAAGGGTAAAGGGGAAGAGTGGTTTGGAAATGTCTGGGGAGTGAAGTCAGGGGTTAGTGAGAGGACAAGAGCAAGGGAAGGAGTAGCAATACTCCTGAAACAGGAGTTGTGGGAGTATGTGATAGAATGCAAGAAAGTAAATTCTCGATTAATATGGGTAAAACTGAAAGTTGATGGAGAGAGGTGGGTGATTATTGGTGCATATGCACCTGGGCATGAGAAGAAAGATCATGAGAGGCAAGTGTTTTGGGAGCAGCTAAATGAGTGTGTTAGCGGTTTTGATGCACGAGACCGGGTTATAGTGATGGGTGATTTGAATGCAAAGGTGAGTAATGTGGCAGTTGAGGGAATAATTGGTATGCATGGGGTGTTCAGTGTTGTAAATGGAAATGGTGAAGAGCTTGTAGATTTATGTGCTGAAAAAGGACTGATGATTGGGAATACCTGGTTTAAAAAGCGAGATATACATAAGTATACTTATGTAAGTAGGAGAGATGGCCAGAGAGCGTTATTGGATTACGTGTTAATTGACAGGCGCGCGAAAGAGAGACTTTTGGATGTTAATGTGCTGAGAGGTGCAACTGGAGGGATGTCTGATCATTATCTTGTGGAGGCTAAGGTGAAGATTAGTATGGGTTTTCAGAAAAGAGGAGTGAATGTTGGGGTGAAGAAGGTGGTGAGAGTAAGTGAGCTTGGGAAGGAGACCTGTGTGGGGAAGTACCAGGAGAGACTGTGTACAGAATGGAAAAAGGTGAGAACAATGGAAGTAAGGGGAGTGGGGGAGGAATGGGATGTATTTAGGGAATCAGTGATGGATTGCGCAAAAGATGCTTGTGGCATGAGAAGAGTGGGAGGTGGGCTGTTTAGAAAGGGTAGTGAGTGGTGGGATGAAGAAGTAAGAGTATTAGTGAAAGAGAAGAGAGAGGCATTTGGACGATTTTTGCAGGGAAAAAATGCAATTGAGTGGGAGAAGTATAAAAGAAAGAGACAGGAGGTCAAGAGAAAGGTGCAAGAGGTGAAAAAAAGGGCAAATGAGAGTTGGGGTGAGAGACTATCAGTAAATTTTAGGGAGAATAAAAAGATGTTCTGGAAGGAGGTAAATAGGGTGCGTAAGACAAGGGAGCAAATGGGAACTTCAGTGAAGGGCGCAAATGGGGAGGTGATAACAAGTAGCGGTGATGTGAGAAGGAGATGGAATGAGTATTTTGAAGGTTTGTTGAATGTGTCTGATGACAGAGTGGCAGATATAGGGTGTTTGGGTCGAGGTGGTGTGCAAAGTGAGAGGGTTAGGGAAAATGATTTGGTAAACAGAGAAGAGGTAGTAAAAGCTTTGCGGAAGATGAAAGCCGGCAAGGCAGCAGGTTTGGATGGTATTGCAGTGGAATTTATTAAAAAAGGGGGTGACTGTATTGTTGACTGGTTGGTAAGGTTATTTAATGTATGTATGACTCATGGTGAGGTGCCTGAGGATTGGCGGAATGCGTGCATAGTGCCATTGTACAAAGGCAAAGGGGATAAGAGTGAGTGCTCAAATTACAGAGGTATAAGTTTGTTGAGTATTCCTGGTAAATTATATGGGAGGGTATTGATCGAGAGGGTGAAGGCATGTACAGAGCATCAGATTGGGGAAGAGCAGTGCGGTTTCAGAAGTGGTAGAGGATGTGTGGATCAGGTGTTTGCTTTGAAGAATGTATGTGAGAAATACTTAGAAAAGCAAATGGATTTGTATGTAGCATTTATGGATCTGGAGAAGGCATATGATAGAGTTGATAGAGATGCTCTGTGGAAGGTATTAAGAATATATGGTGTGGGAGGCAAGTTGTTAGAAGCAGTGAAAAGTTTTTATCGAGGATGTAAGGCATGTGTACGTGTAGGAAGAGAGGAAAGTGATTGGTTCTCAGTGAATGTAGGTTTGCGGCAGGGGTGTGTGATGTCTCCATGGTTGTTTAATTTGTTTATGGATGGGGTTGTAAGGGAGGTAAATGCAAGAGTCCTGGAAAGAGGGGCAAGTATGAAGTCTGTTGGGGATGAGAGAGCTTGGGAAGTGAGTCAGTTGTTGTTCGCTGATGATACAGCGCTGGTGGCTGATTCATGTGAGAAACTGCAGAAGCTGGTGACTGAGTTTGGTAAAGTGTGTGGAAGAAGAAAGTTGAGAGTAAATGTGAATAAGAGCAAGGTTATTAGGTACAGTAGGGGTGAGGGTCAAGTCAATTGGGAGGTGAGTTTGAATGGAGAAAAACTGGAGGAAGTGAAGTGTTTTAGATATCTGGGAGTGGATCTGTCAGCGGATGGAACCATGGAAGCGGAAGTGGATCATAGGGTGGGGGAGGGGGCGAAAATTTTGGGAGCCTTGAAAAATGTGTGGAAGTCGAGAACATTATCTCGGAAAGCGAAAATGGGTATGTTTGAGGGAATAGTGGTTCCAACAATGTTGTATGGTTGCGAGGCGTGGGCTATGGATAGAGATGTGCGCAGGAGGATGGATGTGCTGGAAATGAGATGTTTGAGGACAATGTGTGGTGTGAGGTGGTTTGATCGAGTAAGTAACGTAAGGGTAAGAGAGATGTGTGGAAATAAAAAGAGCGTGGTTGAGAGAGCAGAAGAGGGTGTTTTGAAATGGTTTGGGCACATGGAGAGAATGAGTGAGGAGAGATTGACCAAGAGGATATATGTGTCGGAGGTGGAGGGAACGAGGAGAAGAGGGAGACCAAATTGGAGGTGGAAAGATGGAGTGAAAAAGATTTTGTGTGATCGGGGCCTGAACATGCAGGAGGGTGAAAGGAGGGCAAGGAATAGAGTGAATTGGAGTCATGTGGTATACAGGGGTTGACGTGCTGTCAGTGGATTGAATCAGGGCATGTGAAGCGTCTGGGGTAAACCATGGAAAGCTGTGTAGGTATGTATATTTGCGTGTGTGGACGTGTGTATGTACATGTGTATGGGGGGGGGGGGTTGGGCCATTTCTTTCGTCTGTTTCCTTGCGCTACCTCGCAAACGCGGGAGACAGCGACAAAGTATAAAAAAAAAAAAAAAAAAAAAAAAAAAAAAAAAAAAATATATATATATATATATATATATATATATATATATATATATATATATATATATATATATATATATATATATATATATATATATATATATATATATATATATATATATATATATATATATATATATATATCAGTATTCTCTGAGAGCACGTTTTCCCTAACACACATAGGATAGGATAAACCCAGGATTACTGTTAGTATCTGTCTGTTGCGATATAGAACAATTTACACTCAATAGAACAAAAATTTATCTCCACAACTTCGAATCTGCTGCCAAAGCCCTTGCCTTATCGATCGTTGAGATTATGCACACGTTATACATACCTACCCCTATTTGCTCTAGAATAAACCCAATTAGCTCCAAAGTTTCAGCCATACTTACTGCCTATATAGGGAACGAAAGATTTTCATATACCAGCTGAATCATTTACTTTAGCCCATAGATATCATATCTGGATTACCGTATCAGGTCTACGTTCCCGGGCCGGGGTATTTGCCCATTGCAGCCGACTGAGTTACGGTTGGTTACCCCATTTCTCGAACAGTGATACCTAGAAAATATGTATGGCCGTGTGTACCTCATCCTTCCTCATGTATGTGAGATTGTAGTTAAGAGAGAGAGAGAGAGAGAGAGAGAGAGAGAGAGAGAGAGAGAGAGAGAGAGAGAGAGAGAGAGAGAGAGAGAGAGAGAGAGAGAGAGAGAGAGAGAGAGAGAGAGAGAGAGAGAGAGAGAGAGAGAGAGACTTAAATGAAGAACCGGAGGCTGAAACTGAATAACTAAGATACCAGTTTGGCGTAATATTCCATCTCTCTTCAAATGCTTTCAAAACCTTACGCAAGACATGTGAACTTGACAGCCACAGAAAAATGATGGTATGTATGAGTGATATATAGTAAGAGCCTTACGGATACAATAACTAATCGGAGAAGACAAACATTTACAATACAATCCTGCTATATGGACCACCGAATATATTCTCTTATACTAAGACAATAAATCTTTACTTTTACCCACTACTGTTTCCTCTCCCTACAGCTGTTTCCTACAAGATCTTAAGAAACTATATTTTCACAGTGTAACAGGGGTTCTCAGGGGAAGCAGTAGATTTATGACTCCCCATGTAATACCTGGGAACCATAGGTGATTTATGCATCTCCTTTATCTTTCCCGAGATGTTGTTTCAGTCCTATTCTCAGTCCCGCCTTGATCCTTACTGTCACTCATGTATCGTCAAGAATTAGCCTATTTTACACTTGACTTTGGAGACTAATTTCCCCTCAGTCGACTTTACATGACCCAGTTAATTTCTTCATCCTATTTTGGACTGAGCAAAATTTCTTATTCTGTTAGGACTATGTAGTTTCATTTGGCTTTCTTTCCGCCACAGTCAGGTAGCGCCAGGAATAGACGAAGAACAATCCTCATTCTCTCACACCCATTCCCTAACTGTCATGTGTAATGCGCAGGAACCACAGCTCCTATCTGCAACCAGTCCCCTCACAGAGAGACAGACAGATAGACAGACAGACAAACAAACAAACGCACACACACACACGCGCGCGCGCACACACACACACACACGCATATATATATATATATATATATATATATATATATATATATATATATATATATATATATATATATACGTTGAGATGTATAGGTTTGAATATTTGCGTGTGTGGACGTATGTGTATATACTTGTGCATGTGGGTGGGTTGAGCCATTCTTTCGTCTGTTTCCTTGCGCTACCTCTCACAAAGCAAAATAATACATATATATATATATATATATATATATATATATATATATATATATATATATATATATATATATATAATTTGTGTATGTATGAAAAAAAACTGTATAACTGAATGTACATTCAAGCGTCGGTTAACCAACTGGCGTCTCGACGTATTGTTCTCTGATTAGCCTGCTAACCCTGTTGGCTCCGCCCTTTCCTTCCAATCATTTGCACCAATATTTGCCTCTAATCCTGACCACTGGATAAGATCTTTTCTCTTTTCATTGAAAATTGCAATGCTAATTTAGGCAACGGTTAAAGTTTTCCCCTCATCATTTACTCAACCCATCGTCTAACATTCTTATTTCGTCCTCTTGAGGTACCACGAGAGCATTGTATGGTGTATGATTCTATACCACCGCTTTGTGTTCTGCTATTCCTTTCGTCAACCCACGTCCAGTGTTCCCATACAGGGTGCATTGATAACCACAGCATACAATCCTCTACACATCTTTGCTGTTGTTGCTAACCCGGCCGCTTGGTTTTCATATCATAGTCACACAATTCTCTCTCCCGACGATGTAGCAATTCATATATATATATATATATATATATATATATATATATATATATATATATATATATATATATATATATATATATATATATATATGTACGTGTGTTTTGGTTGGAAACTATCAATTATTTTTAGCTTATGTCGAAATGGGAACTACTAAGAATTTCGGGTTTTTCTCTCCTTACCATTTTCTGTACGCCTCTCCTTACGTCTGAATCAATATCCCTCGAGATTTTCTGATGAAAACTCGCACACGTCGCCTGACGCTACCCTAACTCGAATGTGTCAAGGGTTCCTTTAAGGGATTGTTGTCACCCATAGAATGATGGCAAACCTTTCCTTTTTAGAAATAATTATTCGTATTCTTTTCTTTTAGAGAGAAAGTTGATTATCTATCTGGGAATTCACAGTGGGAAAAAGATATATAAGTGGGAACGGATCGTCAGAGAGAGAGAGAGAGAGAGAGAGAGAGAGAGAGAGAGAGAGAGAGAGAGAGAGAGAGAGAGAGAGAGAGAGAGAGAGAGAGAATTCTTCACAGTGACTTTTCTATCCCCTTATCATTTCCAGGTTTAGGTTTACCTCGTAAAACAAATTTGCATAATTCTAGGAACTCATGAGTGTATACGTCACGTAAGTTTCACAGGTCATGAATTTCCAAAACGTGAAAAATGAGGTTTGGGTTGACACAGTTCGCGAGTGGTTACAAGCAGTTGAGGTCGTTTAACACGTATCTCATACAGGAAGCCCGTTTTCTGTATCCTCAACGAAGGCCCTCATCTTTCGAAGAAGCTGGTAAGCAGAACTTTGACCCCAGTATGTGCCTCATATGACCCAACATGTGCCTCATACGATCCAGCATATGTCTCGCGCGACCCAGCATGTGTCTCGTTAGACCCAGCATGTCTCTCGCGCGACCCAGCATGTGTCTCATGCGATCCAGCATGTGTCTCGTACGATCCAGCATGTGTCTCGTACGATCCAGCATGTGTCTCGCCCGATCCAGCCTGTGTCCTATCCGAATCAACTGTGTCCCATCCGACCCAGCATATCTCGTCTGATCTATCACATGTCTCGTTTCGACGCTGTCATGTGGAATATTTTAGACAAACTCTTTCGTTGGTCCATATATATATATATATATATATATATATATATATATATATATATATATATATATATATATATATATGTATATATATATATATATATATATATATATATATATATATATATATATATATATATATATATATATATATATATATATATGAACTGGACATCGTCCAGATTTGATCTTATCATCCAGCCTTTCTTGAATCATACCCTCAGCATAAGGAAGCCACCTGGGGAAATGTTATCATAACAGTTATACAACGGCTAACCTAACGAGAAACCAGGAAAAGAAATAAAAAATTTTCCTGTCATAGGTTATGCCTCCTTTTGCTGCGTAAACCTTGTACCAGCAATCTCTCTCTCTCTCTCTCTCTCTCTCTCTCTCTCTCTCTCTCTCTCTCTCTCTCTCTCTCTCTCTCTCTAATAAAGATATTTATATGTGCACACAGCCTCTGAATTCGGATGTTTTCGTCGGAACCCCAACCTTGATAATGCCTTCTGAGAACCTGTGGTGGTACTAAATGGCTCATAAACATTGAGATACACTTAACGGCCTGGAACTCCCTCCTCACCCCATCCTTAAGAGAGTGGGATGAAGCAAAACTTACAAGGCCAACAATTTGTACGATTCGTTTTCAGAGAAATCTATAACTGTAAACCTAAGGCCTGTACCTAGTCTGTTAACCAACCCCAAGGGGAGATGAACAGTTGGGCTGACTATGGTCCGACGGCCAAAACCAGGATTCGAACGTATGCGCTCGACCTTAGGTGGCCCGTAAATACGTCATGGTCAGCAACGCTAACCGCCACACTACAGAGAAAT
Source organism: Panulirus ornatus (assembly GCF_036320965.1). NCBI lineage: Eukaryota > Metazoa > Arthropoda > Malacostraca > Decapoda > Palinuridae > Panulirus > Panulirus ornatus. The sequence continues at coordinate 61,815,350 of NC_092225.1, read as the reverse complement.
AACTAATATAGGTAGCAATTTATTCTTATAAGTTTTGGCGAATATTGATTTCCGTATTGTTGACACGATCCACTTCCCTTTCCCTAGCAGCGTGACCCACTGCGCAGGCCTAGCAACCTATTTCCAGACAACTGCGTTGCCGGCCAGCCAACGACAGCAGCCGACTGCAGTGCCGGCCACCCAACGACAGCAGCCGACTGCAGTGCCGGCCACCCAACGACAGCAGCCGACTGCAGTGCCGACCAGCCAACGACAGCAGGCGACTGCAGTGCCGGCCTTGAGACTGCTTCGAGAAGCTGTGCATAGCAAATGTGCCGCTGCAAGTATAGATAAAGAAAGAACGACCCAGATCAAAATTTAAAACACAGATTCTCCCTCTTGAGCCCGAGTAAGCACGTAAATAATGAGACAGCGGCTCCCCCGGGCAGCGAAAAAGCCTAAAAGAGTGAAGGTAAGCTAGGAGTAAACACTGCTCTGCAGCAGTAATTGTGCTAAGCTGACTCCTGAGTGCGTGTCTGCTGCCGCACCAGCAGGCTGAGCGTCGACCACGATGCTAAATGTTTACTGCTACATAATCTCCGTCTGATAGTGAGGCCCACCCAATCAAGACGAGGCAAACCACTGCCTCTCAGTATCTACTGGTAACCAGCTGCCTCATCCGAGAAGATCCCGTACCTAATGACGCTCTAGGTTGCTGAGGGAAGTAGAATCTATTTAAGTTGACCAGGGGACGAGAGGGACACCATGTCATCCTGTGAGTCGTGCCTGAGATTTGTGGCTGTGAACGGACACATCTACGTGGGAAGAAGATCCAGGGTTTAAGAGTGTTCCGGGTACACACACACACACACACACACACACACACACACACACACACACACATACACACACACACATACACACACACACACACACGCGCACAGGAAAAGATATCTCGTGGGAGCAGTGTGGTATACTTGGCATGAATAAATCAGCTTATAGCAGTGAAGTAGTACGTTTTCAGAGAGAATCTTACGAGCATCAGACTTTGAACTCTGCTGGTAAAACCCAGGGAAAAGACCTCGGGCAGGCCGGGCCCTCCCATCAGCTAGACACAGTTCTCTCGAGTTAGGTATCAACCGTATTTTGAGAGAAATACGACCATGCAAAAATCACAACTGCTACGACCATAAACAATAGTGGCACAAGTATGGTGCTGGAGTAGAATAGCAGGAATCATTCTAGGGAAACAAGTGTCGTATAACTCGAATATAAAGGAAGAGATACAATAGGGACGAACAATGGATAGTAAATAAAACAGAATCCATCGTAAGACAACACAGCTGGCATGTAGAACTAAGAGATTACATGATATTTGAATATTCATCGCAGTGTAACAAATACAAAGAATATTGCTCATACGAACAATACAAAAGAGACAACATTCAGAACACAAGCATTATACACTGAGATAAAATCAAGTGCAAACAAGAGCATTAACACAGTGCATGACAGAGCCCTCCACACACATGTGCATCACATCAGCCATCATCCAACAGCTCACACGTGCGTGCGTTCGGGTTCTGCGTGCAGTTCGGGGTACATGCCGGAAGATGATGGATGACAGGCCTGCAAACCTCTACTGCAGTTGAAACCATCACTTCACTTACTAATTTCGAGACGTGAAGGTTTTGTACTCCAAATGATCAAGACTTATAACCTCCTCCCTTGACGACGAGGGTAGAGATCAAGGTTTATAAACCGCCTATGATCAAGGCTTACAATGACCACCCCCTCATCCTCTTTGACAAGCGAGAGTAATGGTCGTGGTTTAGAGTCTCACAAGGTGTACGGGTATAATGCTGATACTAAATTAAGCAAGAAGGGTGCATAGATCTCTCTCTGTTTTTGTTGACCTTAGCCAGATGTGAATATAAGTACATATGGTTACATGTAGAATCTGCGCACATACAGCCAAACCCTAAATGTCCCGCTTCATCGTGAAGGCAAGATTGTATTGTAACTACCTGAGCTTCGTACCCCTCAGTTTTATGCGAGATGGACGATAGAATCATTCTTGGAGAAATATGAATTATCCCCTTATGAGCGGCGGTAAGACCCTTGAGCACGACGATGCGATCCTTGAAGCACAGCAAGACTGACGTAGGATGACATGGTTGTGCGGCCTTTGACCTGACATTTCAGGATCGGGTCAAAGGCCAGGCGCCTGAGCTACAATAGGGAAATACCTCTTTCCTGCGTAATCGAATTTAATAGTTCAAGAGTTTTGTTGCCCTTTATTGAATTAATGCTAACAGTTTTTTCTTTTTTTCCCCAAACGAGTGTAAAACTTCACATAGACTCTAATATCTATTTCTCAGTGTATTTGATACGCAAGTGTAAAGAATATTTTGAGCTTGAATTTTCCTTTTTCATTCACGATCTAGCCAATGTTATGCAAAGAATAAGTGCTTAGGTAAAATACAAAATCAAGTCGTCACAGCATCTATAGCGATGTTCTTTACGGTGTGCAATTGCATTGCTTGTATCATTGAGAGTGTAGGGTGTTAGGCAGCTGCGTGTAGGTGGATTTTGTGTAGGTTTTCACGCCTCTCCTGTTTAGGGAAGAGATGGTTTGTGGCTTATCTTTGTGTGTTCTTTGGGAACTCCGCCTACTTGAAGTTACACTGCGCCTATGGCGACGTTATATCACTGTTAACTGACGAAACACAGCAGCCTCGCTTCCAATAACTCTTAGTTTCAAAGGGGTTCAACCTGTCCCTGTTTCTGAGAGTAGTGCTCTCTTGGGGCCACGTAAGCCCCTGGAAAATGGGTCCTGAAGTACTACCAGAACCCTTCGAAAAAGATGTCCTTAGAGATCTAATGGACCATGGGATGGTCTGAGATGGAAAGCTTTCGTCACTTCGTGGTCTCATGGTAGCCCGCCGGCCTCCCACGCGGAAGGACCGGGGTTCGAAAACTCCGCGCCCAAAAGGGAAATCGTTTTCATCTATTTAATGTGTACAACACATGCGATTCAATCGCATGTCTACTAAATGGCGTCCTAGCTTCGTCTCTTCGATGTATATCAACTGACTTATATTTCTCTCTTGTGTCTCCCCTGATGATGTGATTATCATACGAAAGTGCACCAAGGAACTTATCGTGTTTCATTTTCCCCCTTGGACTCATAGGAATATCTTGATTACGCGCAAAATTGTGATCCTTCCCAACATATACATAGGCACACATGGACATGCTCATACTTGCTTGCCTTCATCCATTCCTGACGCTACCCCGCCCTACAGGAAACAGCTATCGAGGCAGATGAATGTTATCGTCAGATCTGGGAATGCCAGTGATCTATCGTCCTCCTTTATGCTATGATTCGTGACTCACTGCAAACAATCCTCATCCCTATATAAAACCACACTGGCGACGGTTCGGAAAAATGCATTTCAGATGTATCATACACAATGTTCGGCTAGAAGCTTTAGTTGAGAAAAAATATCCGTGAAGGTGAGTTGCGCTGCTTCTTTTTATAACTCTATTTTTCGTAAAGCATGAGGTGGAATTTTCCTTTTTACGCATGGTTCCGTTTGATAACAGAGCCCGGTAGACTCTCACTCTCTCAGTATATATATATATATATATATATATATATATATATATATATATATATATATATATATATATATATATATATATATATATATATATATATATATATATATACATATATATATATATATATATATATATATATATATATATATATATATATATATATATATATATATATAAGAGAGAGAGAGAGAGAGAGAGAGAGAGAGAGAGAGAGAGAGAGAGACTTGAAGATGTAGCGTCATTACCTCGTCTCCAAGTCCTGACATACATACTGTTATGAAAATTGAGGAGAAAAATCTGGATTACTGAACGACTGATGTAAATGCCATCAGTGGCAACACTGCTGAAGCGTTTGTGAAATGAAAGCAATTTATTTTTTGTCAATAATTCGTAAGAGAGAAGTAATTCTATTGCGTTTTATCAATTTTCAAATTCTGGTTTCTCTGTTCGTTGATAACATGCAGTTAATATGAACATGCGTGTCCCGTTCCTCGGTGAAGATATTCAATTTCATTATGTTTCCATGCGTCGATACATAAGCGAGATAGAAATTTTGGTGGTATAATACGCCTTCCAAGTATATTTACGTGTTGTAAGGAAATTTATGTCCATCGTATATATTAGGTTATGCATATACAACTTAACCTTATCCTTTGGCATCACAAGTTTATAATTGTCTATCCTAAAACAAAAAACTCAAAGAGTCTTACAAATGAATGGCAAAAACATGAACCACGTCCAGTGACAAACGTTGGGTTTAATTCCTGAATATACAAGGCGACATACATAAAACAGCATATTATCGCATACGCTGCATATACACTGGGGTATGTTTAGCCCGTGCCATGTCGATCGCTCTTAAAGTAGAGAAATGAGCCTAGAGGCAATATGAATGCTGCCGAGATACAGAACCTAAGTGCGGAACAAAACATCGTGAAGAAGCAAAAAATAAGGTGAAGAGTTTTAGGCTACATAGGAAAGGTTTTCACTTTCACGTCTGTGAGACAAGTTCTCATTTCTCACAAAAATTCGCTGGTAGCATCTCCACTTTGACTACCTCACTTCAGAAACTAAGAAAAAGTACAGAAAGTGCAGTATATCGTTGAGGCACCATGACGAAGCTGAGAATGAGAAATAAAGCCTAGGAGGACCTAGTACAGCAGCGGATCCCAACCAGTCAGTGAATTTCCTTGTTGGGCCATAAGTGGGCCATGAAGGTTTTCATGGGTTCGATATATGATAACGTCTGAATGACTACGGTAACTGATGACTGTTTTGTAAACAATCTTTCCTGTTTCTTTCATCACCAGTGGTTCGATAGATTTTGCTTAAGATACTTCGTTCATCAAGCATAGCTCAAAATAGAGAGTAGTCCTCAAGTTTTTTAGAAAAGCTATATTCTTTAGCATCACTTCACTGGGACTAAGAAATCAGCCGTCTATCTGAACCTAGATTTATCAGGGTGAAAAAAAGAGTTAAGGGGTGACTTGATACAAGCATTCAATGTTAACAAAAGGCTGTGACAGTCTTGATTTAAGCAGATACCTGAGGCTACATCAGTTTGATTTCATTGGTAATACTGAAAACAGAACCGTGAGCAAATATAATTCTTGAGACTACCTGCATTTTCCTCAACGAGATTGTTTACCTTTGGAATTCTTTTGCCAGGAAAAGTATATAACAGTGTCAGTGATAAGAAGGCTTGACAAATGCTTATCTTCAAGTTCACTCCTAAAATTTGAACCTTTAAGGTCACTTATAAAATTTGAACCTTCAAGGTCACTCCTAAGATTTGCACCTTCAAAATCACTCCTAAAATTTGCACCTTCAAGGTCACTCCTAAAATTTGCACCTTCAAGGTCACACCTAAAATTTGCAGCACCCTCAAGGTCACTCCTAGAATTTGCACCTTCAAGGTCACTCCTAAAGTTTGCACCTTCAAGGTCACTCCTAGAATTTGCACCTCCGTGGACACGATTCATGATAAGATTTTCTTACTGTTATAGGGTGAAACTTCATGTTTCTGATCTTCTCTAGTTCCAAAAACAACTTTAGAGGACCCAGTGGTTTCTTGCTGTTTGCTTGCCTTTGTCTTTCAAGAAGAAGCTAAGATGCAAAAAGAGATTTGACCATGATATCGACTGAGCGGAGCAGAACTTGATGGAATTCATTGGAGAAAATATTTGAACAGATGATTGAAGGTACGATCAACAGTGTATTTGTGACATCTTTCTTGGATCTAGCAACAAGGAAAAACGTAAGTGGAAGAAAATATTCGAAACCTAAGACTCATCATGAACGAGAGGATATATTTTCAAGACTACGTTAAAAATAAGTGCATAAACAGGTCAGTTAACGAGCGATGTGGCAATAAAGACTTTTACCACGATAGATAGTTGGTATATTTGAAGGAATAGTAGTTCCAACAATGTTATATGGTTGTGAGGCATGGGCTATAGATAGGGTTGTAAGGAGGAGGGTGGATGTGTTGGAAATGAAATGTCTGAGGACAATATGTGGTGTGAGGCGGTTTGATCGAGTAAGTAATGAAAGGGTAAGAGAGATGTGCGGAAATTAAAAGAGTGTGGTTGAGAGAGCAGAAGAGGGTGTATTGAAATGGTTTGGTCACATGGAGAAAATGAGAGAGGAGAAATTGACGAAGAGGATATATGTGTCAGAGGTGATGGGGAACAAGGAGAAGCGAGAGACCAATCTGAAGGTGAAGGGATGGAGTGAAAAAGATTTTGAGCGATCGGGCCCTGAACATGCAGGAGTGTGAGAGGCGTGCAAGGAATAGAGTGCATTGGAACTATGTGGTATAACGGGGTCGACGTGCTGTCAATGGACTGAACTAGGGCATGTGAAGCGTCTGGGTTAAACCATGGAAAGATGTGTGAGGCCTGGATGTGGAAAGGGAGGTGTGGTTCGGTGCATTAAACATGACAGCTAGAGACTGAGTGTGAACGAATGTGGCCTTTTTATCTGTTTTCCTGGCGCTACCTCGCTGAAGTGGGGGGTCGCGATGCTGTTTCCTGTGTGGCGAGGTAGCGACAGGAATGGAAAAAGGCAAGCAAATATGAATATTTGCAAGTGTATATATGGATATGTCTGTGTATGCGTATGAATATGTATGTATATATCAATATGTATATGTCTGTATATGTGCAGGTATGGGCGTTTACGTATGTTTTTATAAGCGGATGAGCCATTCTTCGTCTGAATACATATTTGTTATGTTCACACGCAAATGAAATTGATGGATTTGAAAAACATTACCATTGCGTGCCCAAAACGAACACAGGCTACACAGAACAGCAAGTGGCACTGGAGCTGTCGACAGCAGTTCAAAGTGCCAGGGTTTGTCGCCTCGGTAGCCCAGCAGGTATGCTGACCGCTTGCTGTTCTCGGTAATCTAGGTTCGACTCTCGGGCGCGCAAGGGTAGAATTGTAAAGAGGCGAGAATGGCTATAGACAAGCTAGAGAGAATTCAGAAACATTTTACACATCTAGTCAAAGGAACGGACCTTATGCACCATCTTGAAATATGAGAAAGATATGTGAAGATTTATGCGATAGTAATAGATAGTAAGAATCAAAGAAAATATTCTAGTCTTAAAAACCTCTCTGGTCGGAGAAAGAAAAAAAGGATTCCATATTTCATTTCAGAAATAATTGAATATTCGTGAACCCAGTAAGAAATATGGAGAGACGCATCAGCGATTTGTCTAAACAAAGGAAGACATCTACAAGGAATGAGGACTGTAGCCTCGGCATTATGACTATCCAGGTGTCTATGAACTATTCCGGATTAGCCCAAATAAAGCGCCACATAAAATTGTGTGGAGCAGCAGAAAGTAACGGTGCTGTTAAAGAAAAAAAGAGTCAGGGTATGAGGTTAGCGCTACCCACTAACCATGCTTAGAAGCAATATGTCGTCATAGGTAGGTAAGCACTCTCTCTCTCTCTCTCTCTCTCTCTCTCTCTCTCTCTCTCTCTCTCTCTCTCTCTCTCTCTCTCTCTCTCTCTCTCTCTCTCTCTCCCTAAGAATCATAACCTTGTCATGCATGCAAGAATCTCCTGCAATTCTTTATTTCCAAAGCAGGAGCAAAAAATGTAAAAACATGGAGCGAGAATTAGTCTTTCTAACACTTTTCGAAAAAGATTTCTATTTTGCAAAATCATTCGCCGGAGACGGTATTTTTTAACTTAATTTTTTTTATCATAGCGAACGACTTGCCCCGGCCAAGGCCACCTCTGGTGAAAGAAGAAAGCCCGTAGCCTCGCCCAGTAAGTCTTGCCTGATGCTCCACGAGCTATTGATAAGACAGTTGTTCCATGAACGCTAATGGAGCTACGTTTTGGGTACAGATTTTATGGAGAGTTAGATCCATTTTTCTTTTAATGCAATAGGGTTGTTGCAGCAGTCCGGACCTGTGCTGATGTGACTGTCCCTTGCTTCTGTCTTGGATTGTCTCAGCCAACCAATCCTGATCAGCTGTGACTGTCTCTTGCTTCTGTCTCGGGTTGTCATAACAAGCCAGTCCTGAGTAGCTGTGATTGTCCCTTGCTTTTACCTCGGGTTGCCGCAACCTGCCAGTCCTGATTAGCTGTAGCTGTCCCTTGCTTTTTTTTTTTAGGTTGTCATAACAAGTCAATCCTGAGCAGCTGTGACCGTCCCTTGCTTCTGTTTTGAGTTGTTGCAGTCAACCAGTCCTGAGCAGCTTGGACCATATCCTATCTCTGCCTTGTTCGGGTTCGGGGAGCAGAGTGCGTCCCTGCTGACGCCGGTTATGGCATTGTACTCTTACCTACACTGGCTCTTACTACTTTTATTTTTTGACCAAAAGAAAAGAATTTCATGTGATGCCTGTTACATGAGTTCTGATAGTCACTTGTTCTTATTAACTGTTGTAGTCTTAGTGCACGTGATGAATACATCACTATGGTTGTTGTGAGTGCATTTCTCGAAAAGATAGATACATATACTTCTGCCGCTCTAATTCATGAGGAGATTGGGACATTCCCACACTCTGTGACTGTCACTACGGAAGAGATACACACATTATTACACTCCAGCGTTACTGCATTTGTTAAGACAAAATCAATTCTTAATATCCTTGTTAACTTCCATCATGGATATTCTTAAAGATTTTTACATTCTGTGATATTGTTAAGACAAGTACAATCTTTCATCCTTGTAAGCTTCCTATGCTAAAGACGAGGAATCTTTCTACATCACATACCGACTGTACTGTGAGACAGATAGACCTATACACGGGGCATTACTGGAGTCGAGAGACAATACCACTCCTCCACACCTCTTACTGATAATGCTGAGGATATTACATTACACGATCTGTGAATATGATTCAAACATTCTTACGCAGCCCTTTCTATAGTCCTTGAGGGAGTTGAAGACTACGCACAGCAACATCTTGCCGCGGTCGTGGAGATCCATTTGCAACTGGCCTCTGTTGGTGTCAAGGAGTTAACACCTCTGGGTTCACACTTTAGGCCTCACAGCACAGCAGCGCTGAATATAAACCGAGTCACCCTATACATTTTAATGAAGGGGGCTCTTCATTAAATACATACAGGGAGAAGGACAGACAGACAGACAGACAGACAGAGAAAGGAGCAAGATGGAGAAATAAAGAGGAAGACGAGAGAGACTGGAGCCGCAATATTGCTGGCCATGATTCACAGGATGAGCGGCCGGAGTCAGGTGAAGTAAGACAGAGTAGTTGTGTGTGGGTGATGGGTGGGAGCGCCCACGTCTGGATGATGGCTGAGGACGCCCCACGCCTGGGTAATGGCTTTGGGTCTCTCCACGTCTGGGTGAAGGCTGGCGGCGGTACCCCACGTACTGATTTTTATTAGGGGTGGGGTGCCACGCTCCATGTCCAGGAGTTAGTTGAGCGCTCCACGTTTGGTTGAAGGCTAAGAGGCTGCATGCACCCCCATGTCTCAGAGATGACTGGGGAGAGGCGCTCCACGTCTCGATGATGAGTAGGGAGAAGCACTCCATATCTTAATGATAGCCGGGGAGAGGTGCCCCACGTCTCGATGATGACTGGAGAGAGACGCTCCACGTCTTGATGATGGTTTGGGCGAGGCAACCCACATCTCGATGATGGCTGGAGAGAGAGGGGCCCCCTACATCTGGCTGGTGCTGCGCCCAGGCCATGGCCAAGATCTTGCTGCACAGTCCCTCGAGGGACGATGTTGTCTCTCAGATATTGCTTTGTTCGTTGTGAGGAAAGATAGTCAGGCGAGACGTTGTTTTTATAGTCTTTTGTGAGTTGATATCTATGGTAGTCATGAAAATATAGACGATGCTTCTGGCCGAGCAATGCACGGAAGGGCCAGGTGTCATATGGTGACACGTCCAGCGTCTCTGCGTAGTCTGAAAGTAAACATAACATATACTGTGGCCTCAAGGTTCTGCTCTGTTTACGTGTGGCTGATGCTCCTGTGTTACAGGGGAGCCACAAGTCGTTTACTAGCGTCAGTGAGTCGTGTGTGTTTGCCCACTATCCTGGGGTTCGCCATCAATGGCTGACTCTTCTAAACTAATAAACTAAGTCCACTAGCTGGGAAATCCAAGATCCTACACAACTTTTGCAATATCCAGAGTCCTTCCTCTTCAAGCTGTCGAGGTTGTCTTAAAACAATGCAATTCTGTCCTCAGCAGGTTTGGTCCAGGAGATTCAGTCCAATGATACTTCTCTAGCCATGTAATGTCACTAGAAACTCTTTAAACCTTTTCTTTCCGTGGCTACTGGGGGGCCAGGACGTGTTAGTACTGACTCTGACTCTGTATTTCAACTTGAGACTTTCACTAGCGCGTCTGTACGCTTACACTAAGAGTTCCAGTGGACTTCTAGTGCACTGTTCACAGTGTTTCCAGAGGATGATGTAGAGTCTGCATATCTGATCTATGGCCATGGAGGAGGAGGTATGGTGGGTCATAGTGCCAGGTGTGTATGATACCGTTTGGCAGTTGTGCTCTGACGGCGGCCGATAAATTACCTTGACTCTGAAAACGTTCAGATTTTTCTTCTTTATGTGTGGATCTGAAGCCTGCAGAACTGGCCAGCCGCCCAGATATCTTGGGGAATAAACACGGGGGAAATTTCGCATCTTTAGTGAGTCAGACAACAAATTTGACACCGTGTCAACTTAATGGTAAGTCACCTTTACTGAGGTCGCCTATAGATGAGTAATTCTACTGAGATTCGAACTTAATTATGGATTGATTGACATTAATTACGTCGACGCGGAGGACTTGAGCACTTGGTCGGCCTCATTATTTTTTCTATTGAGTTAGATATCCTCATGTCAGTGAGGTAGGGAGGGGTGCAGCTTGAGTGTCTGCTTCAAGCGCTAAGCTGTGCGATCTTCACACTGTCAGAATAAGAGCCATCTGTAGGGAGGGAAATTATATACCTGTAGTCCAGAAGACAGACGAATAAGGGAGGGACATACAGGTGAAATAAATCTAGGAATTCCATGTTGAGAAAATAACACATTGTAAATAACGTAGAAAGTTTTAAGATTTTGGTTCATTCTTCTTTTCATCCTTCATGAATTTCGAGTTAAGAAACAGTTATCATCAGTTTAGATCGCCAGGAAAACGAATCAACCCATTGTATAAGACAATCTTAGAGGATAATCTTTTTTTGCATAAGACGGTCAAATAGGAAAGATTTAAGACGGATAACTGTTCATGTTATGGCCCACGTCCGCAAGCTTAACAGCTTTCCGAAGGATTTCTCTCAAGCTTAAAAGCTTTAGTACACACAAACACACACACTATATGTCTAGATTTTTCTGCTTTATGTGTGGTTGTGGAGTCTGCAGGAATGGCCTGCCGCCCAGATGTCTGGGAGAAAGTAAACACGGAGAAGATTTTGCGTCTTTAGTTAGCCAGACAAACACAAGAGCCAACAAATTCTAAACTGTGCTAACAGCATTAGTCACAAAAGTTCCCTAAATACTGGGAGATAAATTTTTCGAGGAGGCTGCCAAACTCTCTTAACAAAATCAGTGACAAAAGTTGGCAAATACATGGAGATAGATATTTGGAAGAGGCTACGAAAGGTTTTTGATCTTTGTATCAGGTAATGCACGATTCGATTTCCCAACTTTCTTTTGTTTTAACCCATGACGAAATTAGATCATCCAATCGTCTCTCCTCTGTTTCTTGATCAGATACAAACCCAAAATGCTTCAGTTTATTGATCTGTCTCATAAATTCTACCATGATTCCCTAATCGCCGTATATGGTTGATGGTTTTGATGATATGCTCTCTCTACGTATTCCGTCAGCCAACTTCAAGCTACTGAAGCCTTGAATTGAACATAAAGAGAGATTGTACTCCTCTTTTGAATAAGTTATAATGACTCTTGCCTTCATCACTGATTAGATTGATATGTGACATAGCTTGAAGGAGTTATACGACTCTTCCTGTCTCCCTTCATTACTGCCTTGACAGTCTCCTCCATAATGCAAGACCTTGGTCTGGCTGTCTGGACTTTAGGCCTATCAACTGCCAGGGTCATTAAGACCGTCAACGTTAAGCTGCAACTTCAACCAATCGAATGATCGCTAACATCTTCTTCAGGTGTTGAGGATAATTCTAAGATCACAGAATCTCTTACTATCCTCAAATGTTCGTCATACCGTATCTACCTTCTCCGCCGACTGAGATCTCGCCCTTTGAGCTCAGAAATATCTATACTCCTCTCCATGTTACCTAATCTACCTACGCCTCGCCAGCCTGGTCCTCGTCACCAACAGCCACGCAGAGGGACCAGCTAGAAAGAGTGGGTCTATCTTACTGTACCTGAGAAGAGGCCCTCATCTCGCTGAAACTATCCGCCCACTCCGACCAGCCCCAGCAGCAGCTCAACATGGCCCATTTTTCAATAAACTGCTGACACAGCCCAAACGCCGAGACCTCCTTCCTCCCGACGCTCTACATCCACCTTTCGTCACCACAATCAGCGTGTACCAGTCACTGCTCGTCCAGAGAAGTATAGGGACAGTCCTATACCCACCATTGTGAACGTCATAAACAATTCATGAGCAAGTGCATCTATAAGCAATTAAACACCTTGGTGTTCTCTTAGTTTGGCTCTGTGGTAAATCAACAGCTATGCTTATATCATTGTAATTATTCATCACCTAATGTTCAACTACGTATCACCAGATGCAAAATGTATACATTGTGGTGTTTATGCCGCAGAACATCCAGTATATCTGCCACTTTGACTATGTAGATGTACCTCACTCACGCGCATCTCCAAAGTGTGGAAACAGCCAGCCCTGCCTTGATCTGAAGCTCTTTTATGATTATTGAACTAGTCACTATTATGAACCTTTAGTTCTGTATATGTGTTGTATCCCAACTGTGTACTATCAACAGAATAGCTGCCTGAAATAGAAAAGGCTTCTTTCCATTAACTCATTTATTTACTTATTCACTTAATTGCATGAAGGAGAAAAATGACGTAGACAGGGATAACTATATTCTGAATACCACAGGTTGCCGACCAGGGGTGACTGTAAGCTCATTCTGTGCCGTACAAGTTGACTTGTGCCGTCCATTGTGAGTTGTGTGTCGTGATGGGTCATAAAGGGTGATCGGAGGCTCGCACTCACTCACCAAAGAGTGACTGATGAGTCGTCCCCGTTTATCACAGAGTGGTAACGTTATCTTGTGCAATCCAGATTTTGTTAGAAGGTCGTCCAGCGAGCGCCATCCAAGGTTGGTTGAAGGATCACCCTTTTGTCATTCAGGGTTTTATTGGGTCTCTGTTCTGTCGCACAGGGAGACTGACGGGTCGTCTTGTGTCCTAAAGGGTGATCGGAAGACCATACTTTTAGTCAAAAGTGATCAGGTGATCGTCCTGTGATGCCCAGAGATAATTAGTTAGCTGTTATGTGCAATTCAGGCCTAATCAAAAGGTCATCATGTGCACCCACACGGGTGACTAAATGGCCGTGAGAGTGACTCGAGGGTCGTTTGTATCTTCCAGAATAACTAGCTAGTCATCCTCCGTCCTTCAAAGCAACTGTAAGGTCGTCCTATTCCTCATACAGAAACTAGAGGTCGTCCTGTGGCATCCATGGTGGATGGAAAGTCGTTCTGGGACGCCCCGAATCAGTGAAGGTCGTGTCGTGCCATCCAGGATAGTTGGAGGGTCGAACTGCGTCGTCCAAGGTAAGTAGGGAGTCGTCCTGTGCAGTCTAGAGTAAATGGAGGTCATCCAGCGCCTTTCATCTAGAAGTAAGTTTTCCATGAACGAGGTTTGTCATTTTGGCCAAGGTTATGTGTGAGACGACCCACCTTGAACCATGTATTGATTGCATGATCAACTAAATGCAGTTCATAAAAGTCTGAATACATATACGTTGTTTTTCATGAGGGTCTCTTTTGAAATAATGAGAACATGGCCACTTTTCAACTCATCACAATTACACCAATTTAATGAATAGTCAGTTACAAGCCATCCAGATGAGTTTTTTTGTTCTTTTTGTTTGTGTGTGTGTGTATGCAATTGTTTTCCCTCTGATGTATCTGTAAAAGGATTGTTTCTTTTCTCATCCATCTATTTCCTGGTAGAGTTGCCACCATGTTTGACCACGTATTGACCTTGTATTCTTTTAGGTCACGTACTCTACATTATTGATAGTAACGAAGTAAAGGCAACATCACTGTAATACGTTGATTACAAGACCACAACACCCTGGTACTACCAAAGTCCCACTCTAACACTGATCTCCTCTATAACCATAGGAGTGCTAACCATCCAACGTGGATCAAACCTCCCTACCCTGCACGACTCTCACCACTCACCCCTGCACCATCTAGCCACGCTGCTACACTGCCCAGGCCTACATCGACCTAGCCTGCACCCCTTACTGTACACCACCCCTTACCTTGCACCACGTCAGTCAACATCACCCAAGCCTGCACCACGCCAGCTTGCACCATCCTATCTTACACCACAGTAGCTTGCACCAGCGCAGCCTGCACCATCCTAGCTTACACCACACTAGCCCACACCATTCTACTTTACATTACATCAGCCTATACCAGACATCACTTGGTCCTCCTATTCTACTTGCTCCTTGAAACTAATCCTCACTTCATATTCTCTTCAGCATCAGCCCAGGAAGGCAATACTTCGAAAGAGAAAAGGAGCAAAGGAGCAAAGGTTAGACGCCTCTACATTTACTCTCACCAATACAGGATAAACGTGAGGTGAAAATACGAAACAATTACATAAAACGTGACACGAAAACTCCGCCACTTGAGAGTTCGTTTTTCACATCACCGGAGGAAATTCCCGCAGCTGCCTTGCCGCCGGAAGAAACGAGTAAAAATTGCTTGAGAAGAAATCCCGGCGAGAAGTCTTGTGGGAGTGTGAGTATTTCCTCGTAACAGTGTTACAGCTCCTCGGGCAACGTCAGGAGAAAATGTGAGTCGGGTTAAACTGCTTGTGGAAAAATGTTGTGAGGAGGCCACAGTCAGCGGGCGGGGAGGTGGTGGGGACACATTCACCTTCCCTACCGACTGGTTAATGTACACTCATCGGGTGACGGGGGATGAGGACTGAGGACTGACTGACTCATTGACGTGGATTCCCAGCATGAAGATGAAACAAGTGACCCTTGCCTTGGCCAACTGCCTTTGCGGGCTGAGTTACTGCCGCTACACTCACCCTGGCAAGTATTGGTCGTCTCCCTCTGGAGACTGAGTCATTACACCTACACTTACCTTAACCTGCATCGATTTTCTTCCTCTGGGGACTTAGCTATTACACCCACACTTACCCTGGCCCTTAGTGGTTATCTTCCTTTGGGAGGGAGCGAGTTAATAAAGCTACACTTTGGTTTGTACTGTTTTCCGTTTTGGTTATCTTCCTTTAGGGACTGAGTCACTACAGCTTTATGATAATCATTCTAAGCGGAGGTGACGAAACATTTCAGTTTTTCAAAAGTCAGCCTTGAACACCTACTGAGACCCAACAAAAAGCAACATTGATATAATACTTTTGTAATGTATTTTTTTCCCCCGTGCAGTACAGGGTAAGCTAAGTAGTATACACGTATATCAATTTCTCGAGAGCAAGAGGAGATAGATGCGAATAGAATGTGCTTTTTCAGTATACATAATACAGAGCAAGGATGCATTAGATTTTGAAAAATTCTGTTTATTCTTCCGTAATCTATAAAAACATTAGTAAAGATTTCAAACACACTGAGACATCAAACGAAAGCTCTGTCACCATATAATATTATAGAAGAAGGAAGATTAATATTGGGATAAGCATTTTTGAGAATTTCCATAACCACTATGTTCTTTCAAGATATTCTCAAATGACTCAGAAAATATGTTCAAGGGTGATTATACGTCAAGTCTCTTCGTTTTATGAATTATCACGTGTGGTTTTATTTGTGTGAGAAGTGATGTGTGTTCTGTTGTGTTTCAGAAGACCTTGTATGACACATTCCTTCAAGATGATTGAAAGGGCTTTTGAGGCGAATGAGTGGATGATCTGCTCCAGTTTATAATACAGTAACTGCATCAAAAGGAAACCAGCCTTACACATGATGCCAGGATATCTAAAACAATTAAGAAACCAGCCTTACATATAATACCAGGATATCTAAAACAAGTAAGGAAACCAGCCTTACATATAATACCAGGATATCTAAAACAAGTAAGGAAACCAGCCTTACATATAATACCAGGATATCTAAAACAAGTAAGGAAACCAGCCTTACATATAATACCAGGATATCTAAAACAAGTAAAGAAACCAGCCTTACATATAATACCAGGATATCTAAAACAAGTAAGGAAACCAGCCTTACATATAATACCAGGATATCTAAAACAAGTAAGGAAACCAGCCTTACATATAATACCAGGATATCTAAAACAGATTTGAACTTGGTGGACAACAAGCAGGCGGGAGACTGGATGCAAAATGGGTCTTCTCAAGAGAGATGATAGCCAAGGCGATGATGCATATGGGACAGAAAAGGTAGAGAGGTGTGGAACAGAAAACTATAATGATACGATGCTTCCACCACGAGGAGTAAAGCCAAGAAGGACAAAGAACAAAGAAAAGTCTTAAAACATGATCACTGAAGACGATCGTGGACTTCCCTACTCTCTCTGCTGATCTACCTAGCTGATGTCTGCATTCTCTTGCGATCCTGGGTGTAGGAAATTCTGATTCCTGATGACAGTAACTTTAGTGATAATAATTCTCTCTCTCTCTCTCTCTCTCTCTCTCTCTCTCTCTCTCTCTCTCTCTCTCTCTCTCTCTCTCTCTCTCTCTCTCCCCCCCCCCCAAAGACAAGGTCTGGGTCGGAGATGACGTCACCACTTCCTCCGGGGTTAAGTAAGTCCTCCCTTCCTTCCGTGCTCCTCTCTCTCTCTCTCTCTCTCTCTCTCTCTCTCTCTCTCTCTCTCTCTCTCTCTCTCTCTCTCTCTCTCCCTCTCTCGTCAGCTCGCTCCCTGGCTCCGTTTCCGACAGCTGCGAGGGCCAGCAGGAGTCACCTAAAGGTTCTGTTGTGTCCTTAGTTACTTGCTTCGAAGCTTTACACATACTGCTTGATATATACATGCAGAAAACCCACCAATCTTCATTTATGTATTCATATTTACTCAGCTCAAGATGTCAAAGAGTTTTCAGAATGCCTTGTTAAAACTGTCATATGTTTTATGTTGAGAAGACTTGTAAGCATCTCTATATTAGACTAAAGGAACATATACATCGTATACGAGCAGGACAAGAATCAAATGCTTTGTTCATTCATCTTAAGAATTATGATCATTGTTTGAGTGGAATAACTCTGATTAAGTCATTAACTGGAGCTCCTTAACCACGAGAAATATCATTGAATTTTATCTTATTAGATACACAAAGAATTGTGTCATTAATGTTAGTGAAAATCCATACAAACTGGATATCTTTGTCGTAGGTAATTTTTTTTTTCATACTATTCGCCATTTCCCGCGTTGGCGAGGTAGCGTTAAGAACAGAGTACTGACTCTTTGAGGGAAGTCCTCATTTGGCCCCCTTCACAATTTACCGAGTGATCAAGTATATTCTTATGAGTCGACGGGGAAATGAAACACTATAAGTTCCCAAGTGCACTTTCGTGTGCTAATCACATCATCAGGGGAGATACAAGAAAGAAATATAACAGTCAGTTGATATACAATGAAAAGACATAGCTAGGACGCCATTTGGTAAACGTGACTGTCCGAATTGAGGTCGATTGCTTCCAAGACTGACAACGAGCGTATCATAAACTTATGATGTGGAAAGATGGGGAATTCTTACAAATCTTATCAACACTAAAGCAATCCAATTTGAATAGACCTTCACTAATATTAAGGTTATAATTCTTTGTGTATCTAATAATAGAAGATTCAACGATATTTCTCGTGGTACTGGAGTTAGAGTTAATAACTGAGATGGTATTACTCCAGTCAACACAATGATCATAGTTTTTTACGTGATTAAACAAGGCATTTGATTCTTGTCCAAGTATTATACCATGTATATGTTGCTTCAGGCTAACAGAAAGATCCTTGCCAGTCTGCCCTACATAAAACTTATCACAATTTCTACATGGCACTTTATAGATGCATCCAAGAGAACTTTCTGGTGAATTCCTGATTAAGATATTATGTACGGTATTATTGTTTATAGAGTTGAACCCAAACCTCTAATTGACACCAAGAATCTTTTAGTTCTCCCTTTTAGTAATAATCTTACTTTACTTCCCATGTTGCTTAAATCCTTTAATGTAAATGTTGCCTTCAGCAACAATAATATTCTATAAATATATATATGTATTGAAGTGTTTCAGATATCTGGGAATGGACTTAGCAGCAGATGGAACCGTGGAAGCAGAAGTGAGTCACAGGGTGGGAAAGGGGGCGAAGGTCCTGGGAGCGATGAAGAATGTGTGGAAGGAGAGAGCGTTGTCTCGGAGAGCAAAAGTGGGTATGTTTGAAGGAATAATAGTTCCAACAATGTTATATGGCTGCGAGGCATGGGCTGTAGATAGGGTCGTGCGGAGGAGGGTAGATGTGTTGAAAATGAAATGTTTCAGGACAATATGTGGTGTAAAGCGGTTTGATCGAGTAAGTGATGATAGGGTAAGGGAGATGTGCGGGTATATAAAGAGAGAGCAGAAGAAGGTGTGTTGAAATGGTTTGACATACGGAGAGAATGAGTAAGGAAAGATTGACATAAGGATATATGTGTCAGAGGTGAAGGGAACAATGAGAAGCGGGAGACCAAATTGGAGGTGGAAGGATGGACTGAAAAAGATTTTGAGGAGTCAGGGCCTGAGCATGCAGGAGGGTGAGAGGCATGCAAAGAATAGAATGAAATGGAACGATATGGTGTACTGGGGTCGACGTATTGTCAATGAACTGACCCAGGGCATGTGAAACGTGAAAAGGTCTGTGGGGCCTGACTGTGGAAAGGGAGCTGTGGCTTCGGGGCATTTCACATAACAGCTAGAGACTGAGCGTGCGCGAATGAGCCTTCTTTTCTATTTTCGTGGCGCTACCTCGCTGACGTCGGGTGTGTCAATCCTGTTTCCTGTGGGGCGGGGTGGGGCCAGAAATGGATGAAGGCAAGCAAATATGAATAAACATGTACATGTGTATATATGTGCATGTGTGTATGTGTATGCTTGCATTATGTATATATGTTAATATGTATATGTATGTATATGTGCGTGCATGTGCGTGTGTGTATATACTTGTTTATATGAGTGGATGGGTCTTTCTTCGTCTGTTTCCTGGCGCCACCTCGCTCTCGCGGGAAACGGCTGTGGCATTTGGTCCAATTCCACATCATTATGAATCATAGGAACAGTGATGGACAGATGGAGGTTTCGATACAACCAGAATGGCAATTGGGTATTGTATAGATAAAGATGATATCCGTCATAAAATTTGATGTTCACTTATGAACTAACATCAGCTCTCGCAAAAATGTTCCCTAGTGAGATAAAAGAATTTCTTTGGCTGAGTCGTATGACATAAATGATTTATCAATATGAGTTTCACCTCAGAGATGCACTAGTTGTACCCTCACTCAGACGCATTATATATTGGTTGCCTCGCCCGAGCCAGGAAGTGGCTCTGACCCCAGCCGGAGATGACCTCATCTCCTCTCCCTTGGGCTTCAGAATTTCCTTCACTGTTCCTCTTGTCATGTACATATAAGATCACCCTTCCTTCCTTCCCTGATTTCTGCGTCAGGACTGGTGGAAGGATTCAACACTATATTCATATCATCGTATATCGTCCGGTTGTCAGCATGCTGTAGTGGCACTGGAACCTTCACAGGGAGTGAGATTGCAGAAAGGTTATTACTGTATTTGACTGGAGCTGGAGTGCAGGGTATTGCCATTGGATCATATCAATTAATTATCAATTATACGACACCAGGACCTCTTTTATAAGGTTCTTAAAGCTTTAAAGCCGCGTTTGAATAATGACCAGGAGAAATAATGGACCCTGGCGTTGAAAGGTTCTCAACGAAACTGTCCTTCTTTTCCTTTCTTTTTCTTTGCTACAATAAGGTACATCACAGGTCGAAAATTGATGAATGTCTTCATGAAAACTTGAAAAACTGAAGAAGTGATTCCACCATCACTTTTCCAGCTTGTGTGCATGACTGAGCATTGGGTAAATAACAAATCACAGCTGAAATTTGGTCCAAAAATACAGGTGTAGTTATAGCTTAGCTCTTTTGCATAACTTCAGTAGAAGACGCACAATCACACGGGCATACGAGAGATTATGAACGACCCCATTCCAAATATACGTGTTTTCTTTGTGCTTGCTAAGCAGATTATGTGTGATCCCATTCCAAATATTGGTGTTTTTTTGTGCTTGCTGAGCCAAAGAAGAGTCAAATGAATCTGTTTTGACTTGTAATGGCATCGGTATTTTGGATTAAAGAACTTTAGTAATCTCTGTACAACTCGGGTTATCAGTTATCAGTGGTCGTCCAGTCCACAGAAGATGTGATAGTCTGCCTACCAGATCTCAGAAGAGGTGTTGGTCACATCAGGATAATGTTTACCACAAACCTACTACAGTAACGACAATGTCCATCACGGAACGAGCATTTCCATGTTCCAGTAACCCAGTTCAAGAAGAAAAGGAGAGATGCGAAAGCCAGTCCACATCAACCTGCCTGGTACTTGTAAGAACATCCGACTAGTTCACTTTACAAAGGATGATCCTAATCCTCCTCTAGCCAAAGCACCAAATTCGTCTTCTTTAGAGCATAGCTTACAGAAGTTACTCCACTGATACTCGACTTTGAACGGCTTGAAAAGATGAGCATCGCAGAAAAAAAAGATAATGCGTTTGACATAAAAGGTATGAAAATGGCAAAGCAAGTGTCTGAGAGTTCTGAAGAGTACAGAATCCAATTCCAAGTGATAAAAGAATATGTATATTGACACCACGACCATTCATTTGTCAGTACGGATGTGGAGAATCATCAGTCATCTTGAGATATGGAAGCCATCCTCGATTTCAGCTGGCTGATATTTAAATCCTATAACAGTGGCCTAAGACAGACGCATGCGAAACTTGATGTTTGCGTCAGAGGAAGTCAATACTATCTGGGGTGTTGTAGGGAAAGTTCCTTGCAGTGAACCTTGACACTGTTTGTTTAGAGCAGTGATATTGATTATCAGTTGGGAATAAATTAGTAAAATGTGTACATTATCTATCGTGTGTTAAATGGCTCCCCTTCCTCGAGGTTGCTCTACAAGTGAAGAGTCACCTTTAGTGAGGCTGCATCACTGGGAATACACAATCTCGTCTAAGAACGTCTCTCTAAAGGAGTCCACATTTCCCTGCAAACGGAAGTAGCGCAGCCTTGGGACGCAGGAGTCTTTGGAAACAGGTCCTGGATAACACCAGAACCCCCTCTCACAAAGAGGTCGTGGGTAACACTAGGACCCTCTCTGACAAATAAGTCCTGAGGTAATTATATAAACAAAAGCTTAGCTTTAACAATAGCCCGTCGGCCATCCAGAACACTTTAATATAAGTTGGGGCAACATGTTTATCTATAGATTTTAACGCCTTATCAGTCCACTCGTACCCGTACTTCATACACTGAAAAGGTCATACATCATCAATAACCCTGTCACCATATACATGTGGTGGATCGAGTGCATACCTTTGTGGATATTACCTCGCGTGTCCCTGGGTCCCCTCATCCACACTCCGTCGAGGCTGGTAAAGAGAAACGGCACACGCGCCACTCTGGAAACACACTTGATAACCTTCTACACACAATTCAGTTATGAAGGATGGCTCTCCAGGGGTAAAAGTGTGGCTATGTGTTTTCCTGCGGCCAAGTGTGTACGAGGTTGGCCTCACTCGTTCGAAAATACAGAATAGCTCTGGTAACATGAAACTATTAGCGCCTGTCTGGCGGTGTGGTCGTAAATCTCTGAACTGTTTTCCTTCGCCGTGAGAAGGTCATTAAAATGTCACACCGATAAATGTCAAGCTGAGAGAGAGAGAGAGAGAGAGAGAGAGAGAGAGAGAGAGAGAGAGACAGAGAGAGAGAGAGAGAGAGAGAGAGAGAGAGAGAGAGAGAGAGAGAGAGAGAGAGAGAGAGAGAGAGCAGCGTTCAGTCCTGGGCTGGTCCAGTCAGCCTCCCTGCCAACCACCTCGTTGGTCTTAACTCGAGCTCAGAAGGACGGGAGAAACGACTTGCTCTACTGCGCCCAGGTCCTTGGTTTTCTGTACCAGTTTAGCACTGATTTACGAGCCCTCAAAGTACAGTGTAAACATATGAATACATACAAAGTACAGATTAACACAGAGCACATCAGAAAACACAACATAGAAGATAATACTATACACAGCTCTAAGATGAAAAGTACCTCATTAAAAACATGGAATCTTAATTGTAAAGTTATAAGACAACAAAAGGGAAATTTTTCACATCATTAACTGATGGATAATTATCGGTCACTTCAGCAAAACATACTTTCGTCAACAAGATTTTCTGATTATGGGCACCCAGTCGGGGCTGAAGCTATACAATGAGAGAGAAAAGAGAGAGAGGGAAGAAGGGATGAAGCTGGACGCAATGAACCACAGAGGGACCTACCAGTCATGGAGGACCCTCTTTAAAAACGACAGCGACCGACGGGTGAGGTAGAGTGTGCTTGGTGTACTGCGGTCAAAATGGTAGAAGGTCTTCAGGAGGTCTTGGAGAGACTGAATCCTCTTTACCATCAGTTGAAACCTAGTGGGATAGGAGGATTGTTCAACGAAGCTGCTCAACCTCCCTGGAAAAGGACTTTACGCCTGATATATCTTTACCAATATCTGGAATGTTATCAGGACAGATGTCTCTCTTTCTATTTTCTATTCCCAGTCTCGAAAGCTCAGTTCTGAGCTATAACAACCAACACAAATGTTACAATAGTAATATTCTTTCAGAGATGAAATATACTCCTCCTTACTCAACTCGTGCATTTTAGATGTACAATCCTCTATTCTCAGTGCGTGTATTCTAAATGTATAATCCTCGTATATCAACTCGTATATCTGTATCACGTTTGATATGATTAACTCAAGTGAAAAATAGATATTAATGATAATGATATATTCAGACAAAGTAATAGGAAATGAAGGTGGGTTATATATACATTTATCTAAGAATAGGAAAAAATTCCATGATTTTTCTCTTTTATTAGGTTCTAAAGAAATGCGTACATCTACCAACTAATTTCTTAGTTTATTTCTTTATTCATCTACTGAAGTAAATACACTCCACCCCTCCCACAGACCGCGAGGGGTTGGGACATGCATCTCCAAAATACAATGGTGTATCTAAGCATATGCAATATCATGTATCATGTATCATGTACAACAAGTTAATCGAGTTGTACCATCAAGCAAGTAAACAGAGAAACATTAAATATACGAGATAGAGCAGTCCGGTTATGACCAGCGGATCAACGATGAATAAGCAATGTGTCTTCCAAGTACAACGCTCTTTGTGAAATGTTACAAAGGCTCTTAAAGGATTAACCAAATGGCTTCAGATTAGCAACATAAGGGTAAAATGATCGCGATTATGCTCAAAAAGGTTACTCTGGAGTCAAGATGATGTAGTGTGACACAGATTACAATTCTCGTACACTTAGCCTGAGGATAGATGAGTGAGGTAGGTGTATGTTTTCTGTGTGCCGGAAATAACCAGAGTACTAGGTCCACTGTGTGCCAGATGCTCCCCTATTAATTCAAGGGATTTCAATACTGCAAGGTAGGCCACTTACGTCTGTGTTGTCTATACTTATAGGTACATCTAGATGACCCAGATGAATGAAACCATGCAACTGCAATTTTACGATGTCTTTGGAATGTAGACACAGCACTCCCAGTAGGTTCTGGATTCGGCTGTTTGTAATGCAGGTTGTGTTAAGATATTCACTTTGGATGATATAACATAAAGTGTAGTATATATTCACGTTCATCATTATGGAGGCATATGGCAAAACTCAACCGCTATACTTGCTACTTCAGGATACGACCAGTTAATGCTCTGACAGTGCAGAATGGAAAGACAAATTCTTGTATCATCTAAAGGAAAATGATCAAACATTTTGTAGGTGCATTTCGAAGAATCTCAAATGACTTCCACCTCATTCAGAAAGTACGCACATCTAGGCATGTTTTTTGAATTTTTGAATGTATACCATACGTCAGCAGCCATCAGACTATAACTCCCTCATGGATATATCTTTGTCGAATGACTTAATGTTCTCCTGTACTATGCACAGTTTATCTACTTTTTTTACGTTGGAGTCTCCAGTCACTGATAAAAGTCCACATCAAGGCCGGTCCTTAACTGAAATACAGAGAAGACTATGAAAGGGAAGAGACAAGTGAAAGTCATCACGAATTTTGGACATAGTGAAAAACCTGCCTTTTAAAGTGTACCTGGCCATGACCACTGGAAGAGACATGGGAAGTAGTATCTTCATTAATGTACAATATGATGTAAAAGGTGATCTCCTGAGTAACAACTGAGCGAAAAGTGAATCTTCTTTAGCAAGACAAGTAATGGAAAATCATCGGTTCTAAAAGAGCAAGTTAATTCTAAAAAATTATCTATGATAGAATAGCAGATGTTTATGTGCGGATAAATATCATTTTGGAGGACAAGGTGTGGAGGATGGTTCTACGAACACAAGTGGAAGTCATATTGCACATTTTAGACACATCACTGAGAGCATCATGTCGCTTAAAACGAGACAGTACCCTCCGTAAGCAGACCAACTGCGGCAGTGATTTTCAGTGACAACTGAGACAGAAGGTTCACTTGTTGACGAGGCTGAGAGGCTCCTTCACCAATCCCTCTGGCATATGTACGGGAGACTTTTGCCGCAAGAGCGGTCAGAGTTACTCGTTTCATAGATATCCACGTTGAGTTTATAGTAGAAGCACCTGTGTTTGTCAATGAGTTCAACTGGTGTTTCCCGAATGATCGCGCCTGCATAGAATAAAAAGATAGATAAAGTATAAAGGAATGCAAAGGAACTCAAACAGCAACAGAGCAATAGGACCTTTCGAGGCTGTTAGTGATCGTGGAGGATATATCAGAAACACACAGGTTAGGGTGATTAAGAGTAGAAAGGCATACGGAATATTTAGAGGAAACTGAAGTTTTTCACGTGACTAAGGACGCGCAAATAAACCAGTCGTGGTTCTGAAGCAAAATCTTTATAAAGTCTGTTCAGGTATATGGAAACATGAACATCAGGCATACGGGAACAAATGAACAACAGGCACATGGAACACGCATACATTAGGCACACGGGAACATATGAACATCAGGCACATAGGAACACATGAACATCAGGCACATGGGAACACAGGAACATCAGGCACATGGGAACATATGATCAACAGGGACAGAAGAACGACTTACATTCTTCAGGTACATAAGACATCCCCAGACACGGACGACAATGATGATGGCAACTCACCGCTCTGAACCTGCCATGCTGGTAAGATGTTCTGTGAGAGTTCTTCAAATGTAGCGAAGAGACCGATCCAGACCTCAGAAAGACCTGAAAATAAAAAGGTGTGGAGAATGAGGAACTTGTAGGTATTATATGGTAAGTTATGAAGGTTCGATACTCAACGTCTGTTGTTACGACCATGAGTGGTATTATTACACCAGTATCCTTTACAAAATACCATCCGGGACTCTCTTAAGTGACGTGCGTCTATCATCTCAGTGACGTGTTACCGCAATGTGCTCGTTATAGGATGTAGCTGTAGATGGTACTGTTTTCTGTAGATGGTACAGTTTTCTGTAGATGGTATTGTTTTCTGTAGATGGTTCTGTTTTTTTCCTCTCTTTTATGGTGAGCTACATTAAGGAAAAAAACACGTTTTTCCTCAGTTTTCTTTTTTTGTAGTGAGATATTCAGAGAAAATGTTGCTGATGCTTTCAGATACAGAGAGAAAGACGTGATTTTCACCCATGGGGACCTTCTTCTCATTTCCCATCCTACAAGAGAGTACTCTTAGTCTCTTCTTTAAGGAATGGCAAAAACAGAGACCATAGTGCCCATACGACCAACCCAGAACCCTGTCAATCAACTTGCAAACACCGCATATGAATACCCAGGGTGCCCATTCATTCTTCCCATAGCCACCGATAGTAAAACTGATTATACACCACCTGCCCAAAGACACAGGTACACCCTTACCATCTCTGTGTCTCCCGCTGGTACACACGAACTGACGTCGTTTCCCTCAGCTTGAGTCAAGTCTACATATTCTTGATGATAAACCTATTTGTAAACACGCACCTTCTCCAGTTCAGGTTTAGCGCCTCAGAGTTCTAAACCGTAGACCTAAGAAACGCCTTGTATCTCCATATCCTCAACAGAGCCAAAGGAACATCTTTTGTTCCTGCTAATGTCCAGAGGTATGGTTCCTGGCCTTCCTTCATTGCGGGATGTCAGGAGGAACCTCTCAGCCAGCTGTCGTAAGAAGTCCTGTCGTCCTTCTGCTGCTTCAGTAGCCACTGGCTCAGCTGCTCACACGACACGAGGCGTGCATTGTCACGAAGCACTGTGATAAAGAGTACACCTCGCTCTCTGTTACTGACATATATGTCATGGTTATAGCCACACGTAGACACTGCCATCTCTGCTGCTGATTAGGATATCCCCATCAGAGGTGAACTTCAGTTACAGAAATCTTGCCCATAGGATCAAATGTCGCTTCCTAGATGGCAAACATTAGCTCTACAGATATATAGATAACTACCTCCCACTCTTCTCACTCACACAAAAACGTAAACTCTCTGAGTGTAGATTAAAAGGATATATATATATATATATATATATATATATATATATATATATATATATATATATATATATATATATATATATATATATATATATATATATATATATATATATATATATATATATATATATATATATATATATATATATATATATATATATATATATATATATATATATATATATATATATATATATGTATTGATATGGGTAAAACTGAAAGTTGATGGAGAGAGATGGGTGATTATTGGTGCATATGCACCTGGGCATGAGAAGAAAGATCATGAGAGGCAAGTGTTTTGGGAGCAGCTGAATGAGTGTGTTAGTGGTTTTGATGCACGAGACCGGGTTATAGTGATGGGTGATTTGAATGCAAAGGTGAGTAATGTGGCAGTTGAGGGAATAATTGGTATACATGGAGTGTTCAGTGTTGTAAATGGAAATGGTGAAGAGCTTGTAGATTTATGTGCTGAAAAAGGACTGGTGATTGGGAATACCTGGTTTAAAAAGCGAGATATACATAGTATACGTATGTAAGTAGGAGAGATGGCCAGAGAGCGTTATTGGATTGCGTGTTAATTGATAGACGCACGAAAGAGAGACTTTTGGGTGTTAATGTGCTGAGAGGCGCAACTGGAGGGATGTCTGATCATTATCTTGTGGAGGCGAAGGTGAAGATTTGTGGGGGTTTTCAGAAAAGAAGAGAGAATGTTGGGGTGAAGAGAGTGGTGAGAGTAAGTGAGCTTGGGAAGGAGACTTGTGTGAGGAAGTACCAGGAGAGACTGAGTACAGATTGGAAAAAGGTGAGAACAAAGGAGGTAAGGGGAGTGGGGGAGGAATGGGATGTATTTAGGCAAGCAGTGATGGCTTGCGCAAAAGATGCTTGTGGCATGAGAAGCGTGGGAGGTGGGTTGAGTAGAAAAGGTAGTGAGTGGTGGGATGAAGAAGTAAGATTATTAGTGAAAGAGAAGAGAGAGGCATTTGGACGATTTTTGCAGGGAAAAAATGCAAATGAGTGGGAGAGGTATAAAAGAAAGAGGCAGGAGGCCAAGAGAAAGGTGCAAGAGGTGAAATAGAAGGCAAATGGGAGTTGGGGTGAGAGAGTATCATTAAATTTCACGGAGAATAAAAAGATGTTTTGGAAGGAGGTAAATAAAGTGCGTAAGACAAGGGAGCAAATGGGAACTTCAGTGAAGGGCGTAAATGGGGAGGTGATAACAAGTAGTGGTGATGTGAGAAGGAGATGGAGTGAGTATTTCGAAGATTTGTTGAATGTGTTTGATGATAGAGTGGCAGATATAGGGTGTTTTGGTCGAGGTGGTGTGCAAAGTGAGAGGGTTAGGGAAAATGATTTGGTAAATAGAGAAGAGGTAGTAAAAGCTTTGCGGAAGATGAAAGCCGGCAAGGCAGCAGGTTTGGATGGTATTGCAGTGGAATTTATTAAAAAAAGGGGGTGACTGTATTGTTGACTGGTTGGTAAGGTTATTTAATGTATGTATGATTCATGGTGAGGTGCCTGAGGACTGGCGGAATGATTGCATAGTGCCATTGTACAAAGGCAAAGGGGATAAGAGTGAGTGCTCAAATTACAGAGGTATAAGTTTGTTGAGTATTCCTGGTAAATTATATGGGAGAGTATTGATTGAGAGGGTGAAGGCATGTACATAGCATCAGATTGGGGAAGAGCAGTGTGGTTTCAGAAGTGGTAGAGGATGTGTGGATCAGGTGTTTGCTTTGAAGAATGTATGTGAGAAATACTTACAAAAACAAATGGATTTGTATGTAGCATTTATGGATCTGGAGAAGGCATATGATAGAGTTGATAGAGATGCTCTGTGGAAGGTTTTAAGAATATATGGTGTGGGAGGCAAGTTGTTAGAAACAGTGAAAAGTTTTTATCGAGGATGTAAGGCATGTGTACGTGTAGGAAGAGAGGAAAGCGATTGGTTCTCAGTGAATGTAGGTTTGCGGCAGGGGTGTGTGATGTCTCCATGGTTGTTTAATTTGTTTCTGGACGGGGTTGTTAGGGAGGTGAATGCAAGAGTTTTGGAAAGAGGGGCAAGTATGCAATCTGTTGGGGATGAGAGAGCTTGGGAAGTGAGTCAGTTGTACGCTGATGATACAGCGCTGGTGGCTGATTCATGAAAGAAACTGCAGAAGCTGGTGACTGAGTTTGGTAAAGTGTGTGAAAGAAGAAAGTTAAGAGTAAATGTGAATAAGAGCAAGGTTATTAGGTACAGTAGGGTTGAGGGTCAAGTCAATTGGGAGGTAAGTTTGAATGGAGAAAAACTGGAGGAAGTAAATTGTTTTAGATATCTGGGAGTGGATCTGGCAGCGGTTGGAACCATGGAAGCGGAAATGAATCATAGGGTGGGGGAGGGGGCGAAAATTCAGGGAGCATTGAAGAATGTTTGGAAGTCGAGAACATTATCTCGGAAAGCAAAAATGGGTATGTTTGAAGGAATAGTGGTTCCAACAATGTTGTATGGTTGCGAGGCGTGGGCTATGGATAGAGTTGTGCGCAGGAGGGTGGATGTGCTGGAAATGAGATGTTTGAGGACAATGTGTGGTGTGAGGTGGTTTGATCGAGTAAGTAATGTAAGGGTAAGAGAGATGTGTGAAAATAAAAAGAGTGTGGTTGAGAGAGCAGAAGAGGGTGTTTTGAAATGGTTTGGTCACATGGAGAGAATGAGTGAGGAAAGATTGACAAAGAGGATATATGTGTCAGAGGTGGAGGGAACGAGAAGTGGGAGACCAAATCTTAGGTGGAAAGATGGAGTGAAAAAGATTTTGAGTGATCGGGGCCTGAACATGCAGAAGGGTGAAAGGCGTGCAAGGAATAGAGTGAATTGGAACGACGTGGTATACCGGGGTCGACGTGCTGTCAATGGATTGAACCAGGGCATGTGAAGCGTCTGGGGTAAACCATGGAAAGTTGTGTTGGGCCTGGATGTGGAAAGGGAGCTGTGGTTTCGGTGCATAATTACATGACAGCTAGAGACTGACTGTGAACGAATGGGGCCTTTGGTGTCTTTTCCTAGCGCTACCTCGCACACATGAGGGGGGAGGGGGTTGTTATTCCATGTGTGGCGGGGTGGCGATGGGAACAAATAAAGGCAGACAGTATGAATTATGTACATGTATATATATGTATATGTCTGTGTGTGTATATATATGTGTACATTGAGATGTATAGGTATGTATATTTGCGTGTGTGGACGTGTATGTATATACATGTGTATGTGGGCGGGTTGGGCCATTCTTTCGTCTGTTTCCTTGCGCTACCTCGCTAACGCGGGAGACAGCGACAAAGCAAAATAATTAAATATAAATAATATATATATATATATATATATATATATTTTCTTTCTTTCTTTCAAACTATTCGCCGTTTCCCGCATTAGCGAGGTAGCGTTAAGAACAGAGGACTGGGCCTTTGAGGGAATACCCTCACCTGGCCCAATTCTCTGTTCCTTCTTTTGGAAAAAAAAAAAAAAAAAACGAGAGGGGAGGATTTCCAGCCCCCCGCTCCCTCCCCTTTTAGTCGCCTTCTACGACACGCAGGGAATACGTGGGAAGTATTCTTAATCCCCTATCCCCAGGGATAGGGGATTATATATATATATATTATATATATATATATTATATATATATATATATATATATATATATATATATATATATATATATATATATATATATGTATATATATTTCTACTGAAATCATAGATATCAAGACACGTTTTATCGTGTATAGGGGCAAAGAATGTGACTGATCTTTCATTCAGTGAGGAAATTTACGAGTGTCCAACTCACCATTATCTCTCAATATGATCTCACACTCATTTTTCCTGTCGTCAGTATCAGCCACCATCAGCTGACCGCCCTCATCTTTGCACCTCTCCGACGCCGTAAACCAATCGACTTCTTTGGTGTACAGTCGGTAATACCGCACACCAATATGCCTGTACTCTGGAAAGTGATTTTTGTATTTTGGTTAGCAAAATTTTAGCCATTGTACATGATAAGATCTACATTTGAATATACATGTGTGTTATCAATCATTCGTATATTACGGGAAAAAGATTAAAATTGGTGGGACCCAGCCAAATATATTCATATTTATACTTTCATTAAATAATTGTTATCCCTGGGTATAGGGGAGAAAGAATACTTACCACGCATTCCTCACGTGTCGTACAAGGCGACTAAAGGGGACGGGAGCGGGGGGCTGGAAACCCTCCCCTCCTTGTATTTTAACTTTACAAAAGGGGAAACAGAGGGAGTCACGCGGGGAGTGCTCATCCTCCTCGAAGACTCAGATTGGGGTGTCTAAATGTGTGTGGATATGACCAAGATGAGAATAAAGGAGAGATAGGTAGTATGTTTGAGGAAAGGAACCTGGATGTTTTGGCTTTGAGTGAAACGAAGCTCAAGGGTAAAGGGGAAGAGTGGTTTGGGAATGTCTTGGGAGTAAAGTCAGGGGTTAGTGAGAGGACAAGAGCAAGGGAAGGAGTAGCACTACTCCTGAAACAGGAGTGGTGGGAGTATGTGATAGAGTGTATGAAAGTAAACTCTAGATTGATATGGGTAAAACTGAAAGTTGATGGAGAGAGATGGGTGATTATTGGTGCATATGCACCTGGGCATGAGAAGAAAGATCATGAGGCAAGTGTTTTGGGAGCAGCTGAGTGAGTGTGTTAGTAGTTTTGATGCACGAGACCGGGTTATAGTAATGGGTGATTTGAATGCAAAGGTGAGTTATGTGGCAGTTGAGGGAATAATTGGTGTACATGGGGTGTTAAGTGTTGTAAATGGAAATGGTGAAGAGCTTGTAGATTTATGTGCTGAAAAAGGACTGGTGATTTGGAATACCTGGTTTAAAAAGAGAGCTATACATAAGGATACGTATGTAAGTAGGAGAGATGGCCAGAGAGCGTTATTGGATTACGTTTTATTGATAGGCGGCCGAAAGAGAGACTTTTGGATGTTAATGTGCTGAGAGGTGCAACTGGAGGGATGTCTGATCATTATCTTGTGGAGGCGAAGGTGAAGATTTGTAGAGGTTTTCAGAAAAGAAGAGAGAATGTTAGGGTGAAAAGAGTGGTGAGAGTAAGTGAGCTTGGGAAGGAGACTTGTGTAAGGAAGTACCACGAGAGACTGAGTGCAGAATGGAAAAACGTGAGAACAAAGGACGTAAGGGGAGTGGGAGAGGAATGCGATATATTCAGGGAAGCAGTGATGGCTTGCGCAAAAGATGCTTGTGGCATGAGAAGCGTGGGAGGTGGGCAGATTAGAAAGGGTAGTGAGTGGTGGGATGAAGAAGTAAGATTATTAGTGAAAGAGAAGAGAGAGGCATTTGGACGATTTTTGCAGGGAAATAATGCAAGAAGAGACGAAGCTATGACGCCATTTGGTAAACATGTCACATGCTTACCAAATGGCGTCTTAGCTTCGTCTCTTCGATGTATGTCAACTGACTGTTATATTTCTCTCTTGTGTCTCCGCTGATGATGTGATTTTTACACGAAAGCGGACTTGGGAACTTTTCGTGTTTCATTTTCCCCGTGGACTAATAGGAATATATATATATATATATATATATATATATATATATATATATATATATATATATATTTTTTTTTTTTTTTTTCATACTATTCGCCATTTCCCGCGATAGCGAAGTAGCGTTAAGAACAGAGGACTGGGCCTTTGAGGGAATATCCTCACCTGGCCCCCTTCTCTGTTCCCCCTGGGGATAGGGGATTAAGAATACTTCCCACGTACTCCCTGCGTGTCGTAGAAGGCGACTAAAAGGGGAGGGAGCGGGGGGCTGGAAATCCTCCCCTCTCGTTTTTTTTTAATTTTCCAAAAGACGGAACTGAGGGGGCCAGGTGAGGATATTCCAAAAAAGGCCCAGTCCTCTGTTCTTAAGCTACCTCGCTAACGCGGGAAATGGCGAATAGTTTAAAAGAAGAAAGAATATATATACATGTATATATTATTTATCATTCTATCATTATTATTATTAGATGTAGTGAGGTAGCTGATATGAACCAGATTTTTCAGATACGGATGCAGAGATATGATGTACCATCGAATGCGCTCGCATTTTCTTTTTCTCATAGATAAAGGATCAGATAGGACTTAAGATCCATTGACGAATCAGTTCAATGTAGAAGGAGATATGATGGTAAAAATGCTTCTGTCATGGTTGAAGGTAAGTATGAGCGATTTGCGACTCTGTGTGCGTCAGCTCCGAGGCCATTCAACAAGAACAGATGAGATATGATAAACGGGATGGAAAAATTCTTCTATACTGGGCAGTGGGTCATTACAACCGCATTTTTCAATTGGGGGAAAAAACTGGTTTACTTAATTCTGGACGTCGAGAAGGACCAGCCGGATGTGAATTTCCAGAATGGTAGGGCAGTGAATAATTAGCCCCCCCCGCCCACAAAACACACACACACACACACACACACACACACACACACACACACACCTCAGTTGCGTGTAGAACTCGACCGAACTATAAAGTGAAAAGAACTTCGGCACTTGGGTGGCATATTTATAGGTGAGGTAATTGACCGAAGTTGACTTTTATAGGCAATTTTACCCCAGCGAGCAGCAAACTGCTGTAAATAGATGTATTGCCCTCCCATTGGCTGGAACCAAAGTGTAGTGGAAAACAAATGGAGGGAGAGAAACCTTAGTTTAGCCAACATTAGATAAATAATGCGAACTCAACAGGAGACTTGCATTGTCAAATGCTCACGTCAGAAAGCATCCTGAGAAACATTATTATGACCCTGGCATCTGGTCTGCATCATTTTGAGAAACATCATCATGACCCTGCCTTCTGGTCTGCACTTATGATAAAACATTCAGTTCCATAAAGCTGCACAATTTTCTTTATTGGCTTCGAGGAGAAATACGAGCTTGATATCAGCTCTCAAAACAATGTTTTCTTTCTTTTTTGTTATTTTGTCTTTATACACCTGGCTTCTCCTGCTTTGGCGACTGAACCATTGAACGAAAATTCGCGCTTGACTCCCTCCGCCTCAACTTTTAGGAAATGATGATAAAGAGTAGGATCTCCAGCCCCTCGCCTCCCACCCCTCTAAGTCCCCTTCTACGATATGCAGGGGATACGTTGGGTAGTATTCTCTATATTTAGAATGAGAACAGACTATCATCGGACCTACGACGCTAGTTTGAAACAACTTTCTATCTTCTCGGAGATGCGTTCGTGTATAGGTGAATCATGTTGACTTACCCGTCCAATAGAAGGTATAGGCTCCGACAGCAGGCTCCAGGGAAGAGTACACATCCGTCAGGTCTGTGCCGTAGCACACCAGGCCTGAGGCCTCTTGTTGGACAGTGGCGAAGTGACAGTCCTTGTTTACGAAGCAGAACATTCTGCATTCACCTGGTGGAGGGACACGTTATGACAAACTACGGCTGCAGTCTTCCTTAGTGAGTGTATATATATATATATATATATATATATATATATATATATATATATATATATATATATATATATATATATATATATATATATGTATATATAGTGCATATGAACCCGCGCTTCCATATAAAATACAAACCTCCAACAGCCAGGATCGAAACCGGGACCCCTGCGTGGCAGGTGGGAGCGTACAGCTAGGCTATGATCGCCCCTGATAGGGAAATTACCATTTGAATGCTATGTAATCGAATACTCTTCGTCTTACGTTGGTGAGCCTGATGGGAAATGACCCGTGCACCCCGCTGCTCACCAACGTAAGACGATGGGTATTCGATTACATAGTATTCGAAAAGTCATTTCCCTATTACGGGTGACCGTAGCCTAGCTGTTTCGATCCAGCCTGCCACGCAGGGATCCCGTGTTCGATCCTGGCTGCTGGAGGTTTGTATGTTATAGATATATATGTATATATATATATATATATATATATATATATATATATATATATATATATATATGTATACATTGCAATAAAAGTGCGCTTTTATAGAATACCTAATGCCCTTCGACAGCAGGAGTCAAACCTCTGCCACTTGATTGGGAGCCTAGAAAGCAGTGAACACTGCTCCCACATATGTGGTAGGAGGTTCGAATACTACTGCCAGAGGGCATTATTTGATGTACATAATTCCTTCAAGACTTCTTTTCAGAGGTTCTTGTAGTGCAAGAACCTCCAGCAGCAGAGAAATGTAGACTTCTTTAAAGTGAGAAGTTCTTCGGCGAGACTTTATTCCAAATGATACAGCCCCGCCACTTATTCTTGCCTCTTGGGCAAAATATCCTCGTAGGCACTCGTTGATAAGCATGTGAGGTTCGAAGATAGGTAGGTTAATAACTATAGCACTTACATTTATTGTTGACTGCTTTACTGAAGCTGTGGACAGAGGCGGGCAAGCCTTTATCCGTCAGGAGCACCGTGTTCTGCAGCGTCCTGGCCCTCACCTTCACCACTGCTGCCAACATCATTACCACCGCCGCCATCATCATCGCGTGGGTTACGTTCACCCTGCCCACATATCTCATTGTTGCCTAAAGTATTGAAAGTAAACCTCAGTAACTATAACCTGGTGATTAGAGCTCATTACTATGGCCTTATGGCCTTGTTAACAAAGTGTAATGCATTCATATTTGAAAAGCTCATAATAATTTATACCTATTGAAGCTTATAGAGATAGCTTTGTAATATCGATCAGTTTATTCTTGAAAGTAAAGAATTTAGACGTATCCCTGTAGGTAATCTTTAAGCTCATTTCCTTACAAATAAAGCTTAAGCTCTATTTAGTATCAGTAAACCTCCAACCCATTTTCCAAGCAAAGCTCATAACAAGTAGTGGTGAAGTGAGAAGGAGATGGAGTGAGTATTTTGAAGGTTTGTTGAATGTGTTTAATGATAGACTGGCAAATATAGGGTGTTTTGGTCGAGGTGATGTGCGAAGTGAGAGGGTCAGGGAGAATGGTTTGGTAAACAGAGAAGAGGTAGTGAAAGCTTTGCGGAAGATGAAGGCCGGCAAGGCGGCGGGTTTGGATGGTATTGCAGTGGAATTTATTAAAAAGGGGGTGACTGGTTGGTGAGGATATTCAATGTTTGTATGTTTCATGGTGAAGTGCCTGAGGAATGGCGGAAGTATGCATATTGCCATTGTACGAAGGCAAAGGGGATAAAGGTGAGTGTTCAAATTACAGAGGTATAAGTTTGTTGAGTACTCCTGGGAAATCATATGGGAGGGCATTGATTGAGAGGGTGAAGGCATGTACAGCGAATCAAATTGGGGAATAGCAGTGTGGTTTTAGAAGTGCTGGAGGATGTGTGGATCAGGTGTTTGCTTTGAAGAATGTATGAGAAATACTTAGAAAAGCAAATAGGTTTGTGTGTACCATTTATGGATCTGGAGAAGGCATATGATAGAATTGATAGAGAGTCTCTGTGGAAGGTATTAAGAGTATGTGGTGTGGGAGGCAAGTTGTTAGAAGCAGTGAAAAGTTTTATCGAGGATGTACGCATGTGTACGAGCAGGAAGAGAGGAAAGTGATTGGTTCCCAGTGAATGTTTGTTTGCGGCAGGGGAGTGTGATGTCTGAATGGTTGTTTAATTTGTTTATGGATGGGGTTGTTAGGGAGGTGAATGCAACTATTTTGGAGAGAGGGTCAAGTATGCAGTCTGTTTTGGATGAGAGAGCTTGGGAAGTGCGTCAGTTGTTGTTCGCTGATGATACAGCACTGGTGGCTGATTCGTGTGAGAAACTGCAGAAGCTGGTGACTGAGTTTGGTAAAGTGTGTGAAAGAAGAAAGTTAAGACTCGTTGTGAATAAGAGCAAGGTTATTAGGTACAGTAGGGTTGAGGGATAAGTCAATTGGGAGGTAAGTTAATGGAGAAAAACTGGAGGAAGTGAAGTTTTTTAGATATCTGGGACTGGATTTAGCGGTGGATGGAACCATGGAAGAGGAAGTGAGTCACAGGGTGGGGGAGGGGATGAAGGTTCTTGGAGCGTTGAAGAATGTGTGGAAGGCGAGAGCGTTATCTTGGAGAGCAAATATGGGTATGTTTGAAGGAATAGTGGGTCCAACAATGTTCTATGGTTGTGAGGCATGGGCTATAGATAGGGTTGTGCGGAGGAAGGTGGATGTGTTGGAAAAGAGATGTTTGAGGACAATGTGTGCTGTGAGGTGGTTTGATTAAGTAATGAAAGGGTAAGAGAAATGTGTGGTAATAAAAAGGGTGTGGTTGAGAGCAGAAATGGTTTGATCACTTGGAGAGAATGAGCGAGGAAAGATTAACAGAGAGGATATATGTGTCAGAGGTGGAGGGAACGAGAAGTGGGACACCAAATTGGAGGTGGAAAGATGGAGTGAAAAAGATTTTGAGTGATCGGGGCCTGAACATGCAGGAGGGTGAAAGGCGTGCAAGGAATAGAGTGAACTGGAATGATGTGGTGTACCTGGGTCGACGTGCTGTCAATGGATTGAACCAAGGCATGTGAAGCGTCTGGGGTAAACCATGGAAAGTTTTGTGGGGCCTGGATGTGGAAAGGGAGTTGTGGTTTCAGTGCATTATACATGACAGCTAGAGACTGAGTGTAAACGAATGGGGCCTTTGTTGTCTTTTCCTAGCCCTACCTCGCGCACATGCGGGGGGAGGGGGTTGTCATTTCATGTGTGGTGGGGTCACGACGGGAATGAATAAGGGCAGACAGTATGAATTATATACATGTGTATATATGTATATGTCTGTGTGTGTATATATATGTATACGTTGAGATGCATAGGTATGTACACGTGCGTATGTGGACGTGTATGTATATACATGTGTATGGATGTGGGTTGACCCATTCTTTCTTTTTTTTCCTTGTGCTACCTCGCTAAGGCGGCAGACAGCGACAATATATATATATATATATATATATATATATATATATATATATATATATATATATATATATATATATATATATATATATATATATATATATATATATATCCCTGGGGATACAGGAGAAAGAATACTTCCCACGCATTCCTCACGTGTCCTAGAAGGTGACTAAAGGGGACGGGAGCGGGGGGCTAGAAACCCTCCCCTCCTTGTATTTTAACTTTCTAAAAGGGGAAACAGAAGAAGGAGTCACGCGGGGAATGCTCATCCTCCTCGAAGGCTCAGATTGGGGTGTCTAAATGTGCATGGATGTAACCAAGATTTTTACTTATTTAACTGGCAGGAGGGTGGATGTGATGGAAATGAGATGTTTGAGGACAATATGTGGTGTGAGGTGGTTTGATTGAGTAAGTAATAATAGGGTAAGAGAGATGTGTTGTAAAAGAAAGAGTGTGGTTGATAGAGCAGAAGAGGGTGTTTTGAAGTGGTTTGG
The DNA here is from genome assembly GCF_036320965.1 of Panulirus ornatus. Taxonomy (NCBI): domain Eukaryota; kingdom Metazoa; phylum Arthropoda; class Malacostraca; order Decapoda; family Palinuridae; genus Panulirus; species Panulirus ornatus. The sequence continues at coordinate 61,776,913 of NC_092225.1, read as the reverse complement.
TCACATGGAGAGAATGAGTGAGGAAAGATTGACCAAGAGGATATATGTGTCAGAGGTGGAGGGAACGAGGAGAAGTGGGAGACCAAATTGGAGGTGGAAAGATGGAGTGAAAAAGATTTTGAGTGATCGGGGCCTGAATATGCAGGAGGGTGAAAGGCGTGCAAGGAATAGAGTGAATTGGAATGATATGGTATACCTGGGTCGATGTGCTGTCTATGGATTGAACCAAGGCATGTGAAGCGTCTGGGGTAAACCATGGAAAGTTGTGTGGGGCCTGGATGTGGAAAGGGAATTGTGGTTTCAATGCATTATACATGACAGCTAGAGACTGAGTGTGAACGAATGGGGCCTTTGTTGTCTTTTCCTAGCGCTACCTCGCGCACATGCGGGGGGAGGGGGTTGTCATTTCATGTGTGGTGGGGTCACGACGGGAATGAATAAGGGCAGACAGTATGAATTATATACATGTGTATATATGTATATGTCTGTGTGTGTATATATATGTATACGTTGAGATGCATAGGTATGTATACGTGCGTATGTGGACGTGTATGTGTATACATGTGTATGTATGTGGGTTGACCCATTCTTTCTTTTTTTCCTTGTGCTACCTCGCTAAGGCGGCAGACAGCGACAAAGTTTAATATATATATATATATATATATATATATATATATATATATATATATATATATATATATATATATATACACATATATATATTTTTTTTTCAAACTATTCGCCATTTCTCGCGTTAGCAAGGTAGCGTTAAGAACAGAGGACTGGGCCTCTGAGGGAATATCCTCACCTTGCCCCCTTCTCTGTTACTTCTTTTGGAAAATTAAAAAAAAAAAACCAAGAGGGGAGGATTTCCAGCCCCCCGCTCCCTCCCCTTTTAGTCGCCTTCTACGACACGCAGGGAATACCTGGGAAGTATTCTTTCTCCCCTATCCCCAGGGATAAGGTATATATATATCTATATATCCCTGGGGATACGGGAGAAAGAATACTTCCCACGCATTCCTCACGTGTCGTAGAAGGTGACTAAAGAGGACGGGAGCGGGGGGCTAGAAACCCTCCCCTCCTTGTATTTTAACTTTCTAAAAGGGGAAACAGAAGAAGGAGTCACGCGGTAAATGCTCATCCTCCTCGAAGGCTCAGATTGGGGTGTCTAAATGTGCATGGATGTAACCAAGATTTTTACTTATTTAACTGGCAGGAGGGTGGATGTGATGGAAATGAGATGTTTGAGGATCAATATGTGGTGTGAGGTGGTTTGATTGAGTAAGTAATAATAGGGTAAGAGAGATGTGTTGTAAAAGAAAGAGTGTGGTTGATAGAGCAGAAGAGGGTGTTTTGAAGTGGTTTGGTCACATGGAGAGAATGAGTGAGGAAAGATTGACCAAGAGGATATATGTGTCGGAGGTGGAGGGAACGAGGAGAAGAGGGAGACCAAATTGGAGGTGGAAAGATGGAGTGAAAAAGATTTTGAGTGATCGGGGCCTGAACATGCAGAAGGGTGAAAGGCGTGCAAGGAATAGAGTGAATTGGAACGATGTGGCATATCGGGGTCGACGTGCTGTCAATGGATTGAACCAGGGCATGTGAAGCGTCTGGGGTAAGCCATGGAAAGTTGTGTGGGGCCTGGATGTGGAAAGGGAGCTGTGGTTTCGGTGCATTATTACATGACAGCTAGAGACTGAGTGTGAACGAATGGGGCCTTTGTTGTCTTTTCCTAGCGCTACCTCGCACACATGAGGGGAGCGTGTTGTTTTTCCATGTGTGGCGGGGTGGCGATGGGAATGA
>NC_092225.1:61770107-61772607 GCF_036320965.1 Panulirus ornatus | reverse complement strand
TAACTTTCTTCTTTCACACACTTTACCAAACTCAGTCATCAGCTTCTGCAGTTTCTCACATGAATCAGCCACCAGCGCTGTATCATCAGCGAACAACAACTGACTCACTTCCCAAGCTCTCTCATCCCCAACGGACTTCATACTTGCCCCTCTTTCCAAAACTCTTGCATTCACCTCCCTAACAACCCCATCCATAAACAAATTAAACAACCATGGAGACATCACACACCCCTGCCGCAAACCTACATTCACTGAGAACCAATCACTTTCCTCTCTTCCTACACGTACACATGCCTTACATCCTCGATAAAAACTTTTCACTGCTTCTAACAACTTGCCTCCCACACCATATATTCTTAATACCTTCCACAGAGCATCTCTATCAACTCTATCATATGCCTTCTCCAGATCCATAAATGCTACATACAAATCCATTTGCTTTTCTAAGTATTTCTCACATACATTCTTCAAAGCAAACACCTGCTCCACACATCCTCTACCACTTCTGAAACCACACTGCTCTTCCCCAATCTGATGCTCTGTACATGCCTTCACCCTCTCAATCAATATCCTCCCATATAATTTACCAGGAATACTCAACAAACTTATACCTCTGTAATTTGAGCACTCACTCTTATCCCCTTTGCCTTTGTACAATGGCACTTTGCACGCATTCCGCCAATCCTCAGGCACCTCACCATGAGTCATACATACATTAAATAACCTTACCAACCAGTCAACAATACAGTCACCCCCTTTTTTAATAAATTCCACTGCAATACCATCCAAACCTGCTGCCTTGCCGGCTTTCATCTTCCGCAAAGCTTTTACTACCTCTTCTCTGTTTACCAAATCATTTTCACTAACCCTCTCGCTTTGCACACCACCTCGACCAAAACACCCTATATCTGCCACTCTATCATCAAACACATTCAACAAACCTTCAAAATACTCACTCCATCTCCTTCTCACATCACCACTGCTTGTTATTATTATTATCATTATTACTTATTATTATTATTATTATTACTATTATTACTATTATTATTATTATCATAATTATTATTATCATTACTATTATTATATCATTATTATGTTATTATCGATGTCAGTTTCTGTTGGTCATGCCAGCTTTGATACTGCTGCTGTTGCAGCTGTAAACCCGGCCACAACTCTCCTACCAGGTGTCAGAAAGACTGATTGCTACTGTTACTAATGGTGTTGTCTCACCTGTTATTGCTGCACCACACAGCCCAGCTCCTCCTGTAGTGTCAGTCGTTCCTGATGCTGCTATTGCTTCTGTTTCTCCTGCTGCTGATGCTACTGCTGCTGTTGCTCCTGCTACTGTTGCTTCTGCTACTGTTGCTTCTGCTACTGTTGCTTCCGTTTCTGCTACTGCTGCTGCTGTTGCTTCTGCTACTGTTGCTTCTGTTTCTGTTGCTGCTGTTTCTGCTGCTGCTGCAGTTATTTCCAGTTTTGGTAATGCAGGTGCCAATCGTGAGGAGGGTAGAGGACGTTACTGGCGCTGTCTGTTTGACCAACACCGCTCTGGCACTGGTCCGGGCTCTCGTTGTCTTGGTTCCGGCGGCGAGCGACACTCGCTAACCCTTTCGCGTGTGGCCACCAGCGAACACAAGAACCAATCTAAACTACACACGATTTGGTTATCAAGACTTATTGATTGCACAGTATCACGAACTGTTAATATACGACTCTAACATAAGTGATAAAAAGAAACATTTGTCTTTCTGAATACATTAAGATTTACAGGACTCATGGTTTTTACTCTACTTCACTAAAAAATCTATATGTTTTCTGGAAATGAGTATCCCACAAATCTGTTAAATTCTCAGTTCTTCCATTCTACGAAGAATTATCCGCATATGATTATCTATATCTCAAGTTTCTTCTATGGTGGAAGAGGCGAGTCCATACATCTTTCTCAATGAGTTTCTAACACTTTTAGCAGCAGGAACACACACAGTTATGGCTACAAGAGGAGAGTGGCTGAAAGATAAGCTATTCGAGAGGGAGAGAACAGGAACTTTACACTGGACAGACATGAATGGAGGAAGGTAATGCCTGGAGAACTAAAGAGACGGAAGACTTCTGATTCCCCTTTTGGTTTGGAGACAAATGGAGAGAGAGAGAGAGAGAGAGAGAGAGAGAGAGAGAGAGAGAGAGAGAGAGAGAGAGAGAGAGAGAGAGAGAGAGAGAGAGAGAGAGAGAGAGACAGAGACAGAGACAGAGAGAGAGAGAGAGAGAGAGAGAGAGAGAGAGAGAGAGAGAGAGAGAGAGAGAGAGAGAGAGAGAGAGAGATGTCAAACATACTCAATACTGGGACTGATAAAACCTTTGTAGAATGATTGCCCACGAGATCAATAATTACGGCGCGTATGCAACATTCCCAGCTCATGGGAAGCAGGTGAGGATTATCTTGGGGCTACCCACGATAGAGGGAGGATATGGTTATGCCACAATGACTATGTTATAACAGAGA
>NC_092225.1:61685107-61767607 GCF_036320965.1 Panulirus ornatus | reverse complement strand
CTGAAACAGTCTGTATTTCCTTGCCATCAGAAGCAGTGCAGCCTTGGTTTTCAGGAGGCTTTGAAATAATGTCCTGTGTAACTCATGGACCTTCACATAGAAATTTTCAAGGAAGGTGTTGTCTCATCTCGCGCATATGAAAAGATGGTAAATGGTAACACGTTGGCAGGCGTTTGACTTCAAGTTAGACGGACTTAGCATTTTCTTCAACAGAATTGTTAACGTGTGAAATGACCCACCTGTTGAAGCACTAGAAAGCAGCATCATACATATGTTTAAGAACGGACTTGATGAATGACATTATATGCTCCTCTTTAGTCACAGGAAAAAGTCTTACATGTCTTTCCCTTCAAGCAGTGTCCACTCCTTTTTACTTTTACCACACACACCTCTGAGCTTGAACTCTACCACTACTCCTTTGTATATTTAATATCATAAAAACGCCATTTATAGTAATGAGAATGAACAACTGCTAGTACAGTGAGAATCACCGTCACATAAGAGATAATGTCGGAAAATACCTAAAGGAACCAAGTGATATGGAAGGAGACCAGTGCTGCGTAAGGTTAATGATTTTGTCCGAACGTTTTGAAAGACACCTTCATTGTCGTATGTTTAATCGTAAAAGCAAATATCGTAACAGATGGCTATAGAAGGGATCACAGAGGCCACGAGGAATCACACCAACCTAAGACGAAGTGAATATGATTTTCAAACGCTATGAAAAAGTGATATGCAACAGATGTTCCTTCCAGGTGACTGTCAAAGAAAACACAGTTTGAAATTAGACACAACGACACGACTGCTGATAAAGAAAGAGATCCCGCGGTGAATTCTATATTGAATTGAGTTCCAATGTTGTTCCAGGTAACAAACCTATAAGCTCTAGCAATAGTAGATATCGTAATCCTGATAGAATATGTACATCTATAACAGCCTATCCATACAATATGCAATCAGGACTTGGCTTGGCCGAACGCCCACTAGCACGTCTTCATAGCGTCGCCTGGGAAGGTCTCATGTTCATCGAACCAGAAGGAACTCCCTCGCAAGAGGAAGGCCCTCGATCCCACGTGTGTATCGCTGGCAGGGGCGAGGAACTAGGCATATCCCAGGGGTGTATACAAACAGGCACGTTCATGAATAATCATTGATCACCGTACGGGAATTCTCTGAAACATAAGGCGAAATGTGGTCGAGTATTGGCAATAAATGCAATGCTCTGAGGAGAGTGATTCCCAAGAGAATAGACCGAGAAGATAGTCGTATCATAAGTTTTATATCCACGTCGTGTGGGGCATGTGAAGAGACAGCTTTGAGTCAAAATTCATGAACATTCTCTCTCTCTCTCTCTCTCTCTCTCTCTCTCTCTCTCTCTCTCTCTCTCTGGCTCATCCACATCCTTCTCACTTCATGAGAAGGTATCATTATTCATGACGCTTTTTTTTTTTTTGAGACTTTAACAGCCCTGAACTTTTCTCTTTTACAATGTAGCTGGCAGAGGAGTCGCGCTATTCTTCGACGTTACTCAAGCTTACTCCCCGACTTGTGGCCCACATCGTACGGGTCTTGGATCTTCCAGTCTGCCTTACCTGATCCTCCTTAACCCACTTTTATAGTGGTGATAAATCCCTATTACTCGCTTATCGACTAAATGATGGCAAGCTCAGGCTTGAAGCGGGGTTGAAACTGATACTTTAGTTCCCATGTGTATTTATAAACTTTCGACTTATTCCATTCGTCTGTTACTTATCGTTTTCTGAAAAGTCCCAGTTGAACGTGGGCTCTCTAGCTGATCTTAGAAGGATGGGAAACTCGAGTGAGTGCAGGGGCAGATGCTGGGCTGAAACGTCGTAGATGTTAGGCCGGTTGTGGAGAGAGGCTAAGTGGGTAGAGGGCTAAGTGGGTGAGCTGGGAGACAGTTGCCGCTGGACTGGAATCGAAAGTTTGAATAAGTATATATGTATATAAGAGATGGAGGGCTGGAGGACTGACACTGTCGTCTGGTAGACTGGAGATGCTGCTCTTAAAAGAACATATTTCACTAAAGGACAGACTATACTGAACAGATATACAAGATGCCTAGCCAGATGGACAGGAGATGCACATCAGAGAGGTTACGTGATGCTTGACTACTCTCCCACTCCTTAGTTATCTCTCCACCTCGCTTACTGTGAGTCAGACAGATTATCACACACTTGACATCATTAAGGTTCACAGGTTATTACTTCCCCTTACATCACAAAGTAAGGCTCGCACAGAATATGATTCGCAACGTATGAATTGCTAGATCTTACAAAAATTATCAATTTCCTCATATTCAGCAAGGCCCTTGACTGCTCTTTTCAATGAGTCACTTGCTATAGTGACAGTTCCAGACGATTCAAAGTTTGCTAGTGTAACAACCATTGTCCAAAACGATCAAGTAATCCCTTCCTATATCGATACCATTATTCGAAACAAGGGTGTCAATCAGTTAGATAACCATCACTTAATATACGATTCTCGACAAGCTGCAGCGAATCATGCACGACAGATGTGCCTGATGATCTCTGAATGATACGATCAAGTAAAGCAGTTGGCGTCGTCGATTGAAATTTCCGAAAGAAAAGCACTCGATGAAGTCGCGCACCACACAACACCAGCCAAAAAATTGAATCATATGTTACAGATGGAGTTGTTAGGCATATTCGTTGACTGGCTTAAAGCAAAGATCGTGATTAACGGGTAAGTCCCAAAATGGTTGGATGCAACAAGAGGTGTGCCTCAGGGCTAAGTCTCGGCACAAGTTCCTTTTCTCATATATATCGAAGATGATGATAACGAGTGGCGTGGTAAAATATCTACATATGCAGGCGATACTAACCAGGGATATATAGCTATAAACAGAAACTGAAATGCACTTAAACTACGAGTTTACATAGAAAAACTGATTGGATAGGCTCACAGGTGGCAATAGATTTTCATGTCAGTAAGTGGAAAAAGTTTACGAATCAAAATTTCAACATAAACGAGACGGAGACTACAGCATGAATCCTACTGAGATACAAAAAGTAATTGAGGATAACGACTGAGTTGTACTAATCTCTGATGACCTAAACGTCCCTCAATCTTAATAAACAGCGCACAGTAGCAGTAAAACAAAATGCGAAAAAAAAATCTTGGATTCGTAGGTAGGACACTGGAATGCCAGTTTAAGAAACTAATTCTTATTCTTTATGATTCATTGGTGCCTCTGCATGTTGAACTCTGTGTTCAGTTTCATTTACCCTCCTTAGAAAAAGACAAACATTGGAAAGAGTACAGCAGCGAGCTACGAAGAAACGAGAAACAAATGCTTTTGACTGTCAACTAGATGATTGAATCTTATTCAGCTTAAAAAAGAAGGACAAAAGGTGATTTGATACGGGTATTCAGTACTATCAAAGGCTTTGGTAATCTTGATCAAAGTAGCTATACAAAGCTATGTTTCTCTGTTTTCCCCTCAGTAATGGTGACAAACTCGTGAGCAAATGTTATACTTCAAATAAGGCAAAGGACTTATTTTTCATAAGGATTGCTTACATCAACAATGATTTACCAATAAAGTGTTGAAAACTGCATAGTTGATAGGTTTACGATGAAACTTTACAAATACTTCGCTTCAAGTCCAAGGTTGGCGTTATTTACGTCTTTTTTTTTATATATAAAGTTTACAGATATTTCTCTTCGAGTCATCTGTACGCTTTTCGGCTCCAACCTCACTATAATGTCTTGAGTTTCTGATCTCTTTCACGAACCCGAACAGCCTTAAAAGAACCCAGTGGTCTGATACAGTTTGTATTCCTTTGTATTCTTTTGTATAACGATACGATACAGAACAACAGTCAGTACCAATATGAAATACAGCAATCACTTCTGTCATGAGGCAGCCATTACTGTCATGAACTACACCAACAATCATGGCCATAATGTGATACAACAACAAACAATGCTATCATATTGTACAACCACAACCATCGTGAATGAAATAATGAACAATAACATCCAATCATGGAATATAACAACAATCAACATGCAAAATAGAATCACTTACCATAGTCAAGGACAAAACGCTAACAATGCGAAGCCCTGTAGCATCACCACGTAATGCTACAGTTATCACCAGTGTCACGAAGGCCAACAACTCATTACTATAGTAAGAACAACAGTCATCTACCACCGTACCTAACACCAATCATTACGTATTTATCCACTGTTTTGTCATAGAGTTGATAGTAGCAGCACAACTGCTTTGTCATACGCAGATCGAAGGATTGATGAACGGTACATCACACTGTAAACAGACAAGATGGAGGTGGTGCCCTCAGCGTTGCTTCACACCCGAGATTCAAGAGGCTCCTGACAGTGTTAATTGGTCGTGAAACTTTTCCTCAACTTAAGCCTCCAATAAACCAATTTTATCTATATTACAGCGGTATTATAAAACAGCTGGATGAATAAGAAAACATATTCTCATGTCGGTATGAAGAAATCTGTCGAGGGCGAACTTTTCAGCTTTTATCCCCGGCTGAAGAAAGTGAGTGAGGGAAGTTCTGACATTTACCCGCTTGCTTTTACTTACAAAATTACTTACGCTGACTCCCTCGTTCTGAATACCTCCACGTCCCAAACACCCAACATCCGCCACTCATTCATTTAACACACTCAACAGTCCTTCAAAACACTCACTCCATTTCCTCTCTTCAGTGCCTGTTACTACTTTCTCATCTGCCCCCTTTACTGACGCTCACATTTCCTCTTTTGTTCTCCTTTCAGAATATTTTCTTAGGTTCCCTGAAATCTATCTCACCCCACTACTTATTTGCCCTGTTTTCCAAACCCTGCACCTTCCTCTTAACCTCCTGCTGCTTCCTTTGTTATATCTCCCAGTCACTTGCATTCTTTCTCTGACAACTAAATCCCACCATTTGCTACCCATTCTCACACGCCTACATCCCTCCTTCCGTATAACCGCACTCTTCTCTCGCACACGTACATTGTATCCCTAAATGCATCCGAATCCTCACCCAATCCCCTTTTTTCGTTTATTTTCACCTGTTGCTCTTTCGTCCAGTCTCTCCTGGCTTATCCTACCTCAAACCACTTTTCCAATTTCATTCACTGTCATCACCCTCTTTAGACTCTTCTCAATTCCTCTTTTCCTGAAGCCTCTACAAATATTCATCCTCCCCACCACCAAGAAGGGATCGGACATTCCACCAGCTGACCCTCTCAGCAAATTTACATCCAAAACTTTCTTTTTCGCACGCTAGTTACTGGGAACATACACCAGTTATGCACTCTTACCTTTAAGCACGCGCACCCACGTATACGTAGGTGTGTCCTTGTTTTCAAACCCGAATCGCCAAGGCGTTCACCAGTTTCATTCAGAGTGGGTACCCGGTGTTCCCCTTCGCCCGGACTATTCCCTCATCTCTTACGTTACCATCACCAAAAAAATCATCTATAACTGTTAATTGATCCCTCTATAATTCGCTAATAACACCTTATCTTGAGCATTATATACAGTTCTGAGTTCACTGGATGTCTTAGACAGATTACATAGATTTCATAGTGGTGGGTCATCTATATCTTCCGTGTATTTGCTTCCGAGAGACAGAGATGTGAGGTCTTATTTCGAGTAACAGGTATTCATTACAGAATTTGACTCTAATGGGTTACCTTGATTCATGATGATCTTGAGACGCTTTTCATCCCCCAGTGGTTTGAACTTGAGTCTTAGATATAAGAAAAAGTTATGATAATTATCGTACAACCCGGGATCCGTTGCACAAAGAGGTCCACAACCCATCGTTATCCAAGGGCGCCTACAACATCAAGGATAAACTGTACTCAGTAACAGGGACAGGATAGACTCATTTGAATAGATAAGCTCTTTGTCGAGCCTGTAGTTTCGTTAACTGACGACGATACAGCCTCACGGTGTAACCTCAAGAAGCCTGAGTCAGGAGACACAGTCGAAAACCTTTCGAATATTCCAGCAGTAACGACATCTAAGCAGGATGTAACGGAGGGCAGGTCTGTTTCTCTTATTCCAACGAACACACCTCCTCAACACCGTCGCTGCCTGAGTACAGCAACCGGCCCTCCCTGAGACATGGAGTTCTAGTGGATGGAGATGATGAGATCATGTTACTACAGAAGGAGAGCCAGACAGTACCGTGTGTCGCCAACTTAATGTGTAGAATGCAACAGGCAATGGGTATTATAATAGTATTCGTGCATACCGTTTGCCTCTGAGACCCTGGAGAGCTGAACAGATCAGAGGATGGTCTGACAGACAGATTTGTACAGTATCTGGTACACATGGTCACCAGAGACTAAGTAGAGACTGACCAGCAAGTTAGAATGACTTCGATGTTCTGCCAATGTGTGTCTATCCATAACCTTGAAGACTGGACATGGCATGGTGTTTGGTTCACTGGCACAGATCAATGTCATGGTATTCGTAATGTGGATCATTTTTTTGCTTTTTTTATAATTTACATTTTGGATGCCTTTTGTTCGTTCTTTACCAGTCATATAATTTGACGGAAATAGTGTTATCATTTACCTACAAGTACCTTCCTATAGCGTGACCCAGTGCTTCGGGTAAACGGACATTTGAAAATAGAAAACAATTTTTTTTTTTTTTACTTTGCATGTATAATGTATTCAGATCAAACTACGTATATATTTTAGGAGCCAATCCTCACCCACAAAAAATTTTGGACTGCTAATGTCAGAAAACAAATTGAATGTATCAGCTGTAAGGAATTCTTTTTTTCTCTTTTTAATCTCATATCATGCGTTTTCTTTTTCATAAAGCTGTGAAGTGGCTAGTTAGTTTGGTTAGTTGGATTTTAGACCTATCAACTACCAAGTTCATTAAGGACGTCAACATCTCGATCTAACCACAACACAAAGAATAGTTAACCCTTTCTTCGGGTGTTAGAAAGTATTCTAAGACTATATAGGCTCTATCTATGTGGCCGGGATGGTATGAGCTGCACATCGCAAGGATAAGACCATAGTTCAACCTGTGTATCCAACTTTCGAAAATAATCACAATAATTCAGAAGAGTGTGATTGACGTTTGCATGAAATTACAGTGGGAGATGTGACTAATAGACATGATTAATTACGGCAGCCCATTAGGCTAATGAGCAGGGGGAGGCCATGGTGTGGAAGCTCTGCGGGACGAAGGTAAAACTCCACCCTGAGCGTCAACACAAACCAAGGGTTGTGGTGTTGGAGGGCGTCGTCCTCCTCCAACACACCTGTATGAGTGATCCTGGTCCATTCTGCTTCTGTAGGGTTGTGTGGGAGAGGTTGCTTTTGCACATGGCTCTCATGACTGCGGTCACAAGGGCTGTTTCGCGTAAGTATTTGTGCTGGACAGAGAAGGGATAGGCACTGGTGGGGCCCTTTCCCTTCAATATCATCGGTGAAAACTGTAGGTTGTGTAAAGGTCTGTCAGAACTAAGCCTTGCCCTGACATGAGCTTTTGTGAAAGACTGACCGTTTTCAGGGTGTCAAATACTAGCACAAGTCGGGTATTTGTTCTCAGAGTGCCATTTCTGGCACAGGTCGGGTGTGTGTTCTTGGGATGCTATTACTGGCACAGATACGTGTCCCTCCGACGGACAAGTACATGGTAATGTGTCAAGCTGAAAGGGATGACCCTTAAAACTTTATGTTCTGTCTATTCCAGTCGTAAACCTTTTGTCTTCATGAACAATGTATGCATTTTTCGTACAACCCCAACGTTAAAAAAGACACTAGGAATCAAAAGAGGTAAACTGAGGAAGCAAGGTCCGTGAAATTCCAAGTATCCTAACCTTGGGCTAATGCACTGCAGTTGAATTTCCTCTCCTAATTGCACTAGCTTGCATGGTAATTAGTTACAAGACTTGTGACTGTGAATTAGTTTTAAAGCAATTTCAGTGTCTAACACTGCAGCAAAATAAAATGATCTCCTTAACAAGGATTTATAAACTGCATCTTTATTTGTTTATATAGACGACTTTCGTCTTTAGAAAGCCAAAATGAAATTTGATCCTGTTCGTGCCATTTCATTTTGTGGTTCACGTGTTTCTTAAGGATTTTTACCATGTAGTAAGGTGGTCACCAACAGGGTTACCTCCATAGCAATCGCCTTTTATTTCAGCCACTTCAGACTAAACTCTACTTTCTTGGTCTCATGTGTATTTGTTTTTAGTATTAGATGAGACTGCACAGACAACTGATGCTCTAATAAACGCCATCTCATATATATATATATATATATATATATATATATATATATATATATATATATATATATATATATATATATATATATATATATATATATATATATATATATATATATATATATATATATATATATATATATATATATATATATATATATATATATATATATATATATATATATATATATATATATATATATATATATATGCGGAAGATGAAAGCCGGCAAGGCAGCAGGTTTGGATGGTATTGCAGTGGAATCTATTAAAAAAGGGGGTGACTGTATTGTTGACTGGTTGGTAAGGTTATTTAATGTATGTATGACTCATGGTGAGGTGCCTGAGGATTGGCGGAATGCGTGCATAGTGCCATTGTACAAAGGCAAAGGGGATAAAAGTGAGTGCTCAAATTACAGAGGTATAAGTTTGTTGAGTATTCCTGGTAAATTATATGGGAGGATATTGATTGAGAGGGTGAAGGCATGTACAGAGCATCAGATTGGGGAAGAGCAGTGTGGTTTCAGAAGTGGTAGAGGATGTGTGGATCAGGTGTTTGCTTTGAAGAATGTATGTGAGAAATACTTAGAAAAGCAAATGGATTTGTATGTAGCATTTATGGATCTGGAGAAGGCATATGATAGAGTTGATAGAAATGCTCTGTGGAAGGTATTAAGAATATATGGTGTGGGAGGCAAGTTGTTAGAAGCAGTGAAAAGTTTTTATCGAGGATGTAAGGCATGTGTACGTGTAAGAAGAGAAGAAAGTGATTGGTTCTCAGTGAATGTAGGTTTGCGGCAGGGGTGTGTGATGTCTCCATGGTTGTTTAATTTGTTTATGGATGGGGTTGTTAGGGAGGTGAATGCCAGAGTTTTCGAAAGAGGGGCAAGTATGAAGTCTGTTGGGGATGAGAGAGTTTGGGAAGTGAGTCAGTTGTTGTTCGCTGATGATACAGCGCTGGTGGCTGATTCATGTGAGAAACTGCAGAAGCTGGTGACTGAGTTTGGTAAAGTGTGTGAAAGAAGAAAGTTAAGAGTAAATGTGAATAAGAGCAAGGTTATTAGGTACAGTAGGGTTGAGGGTCAAGTCAATTGGGAGGTGAGTTTGAATGGAGAAAAACTGGAGGAAGTGAAGTGTTTTAGATATCTGGGAGTGGATCTGGCAGCGGATGGAACCATATAAGCGGAAGTGGATCATAGGGTGGGGGAGGGGGCGAAAATTCTGGGAGCCTTGAAGAATGTGTGGAAGTCGAGAACATTATCTCGGAAAGCAAAAATGGGTATGTTTGAAGGAATAGTGGTTCCAACAATGTTGTATGGTTGCGAGGCGTGGGCTATGGATAGAGTTGTGCGCAGGAGGATGGATGTGCTGGAAATGAGATGTTTGAGGACAATGTGTGGTGTGAGGTGGTTTGATCGAGTAAGTAACGTAAGGGTAAGAGAGATGTGTGGAAATAAAAAGAGCGTGGTTGAGAGAGCAGATGAGGGTGTTTTGAAATGGTTCGGGCACATGGAGAGAATGAGTGAGGAAAGATTGACCAAGAGAATATATGTGTCGGAGGTGGAGGGAACGAGAAGAAGAGGGAGACCAAATTGGAGGTGGAAAGATGGAGTGAAAAAGATTTTGTGTGATCGGGGCCTGAACATGCAGGAGGGTGAAAGGAGGGCAAGGAATAGAGTGAATTGGAGCGATGTGGTATACCGGGGTTGACGTGCTGTCAGTGGATTGAATCAAGGCATGTGAAGCGTCTGGGGTAGACCATGGAAAGCTGTGTAGGTATGTATATTTGCGTGTGTGGACGTATGTATATACATGTGTATGGGGGTGGGTTGGGCCATTTCTTTCGTCTGTTTCCTTGCGCTACCTCGCAAACGCGGGAGACAGCGACAAAGTATAATAAAAGAATAAAAAAAAATATATATATATGCAGAACCTTCATTTCATCATGAAGAGATATATGCAACAATCACCACTGGAAAGAGAAAATGAAAACGGAGTACTTTCGTTTATTACATCCTCAGAGTGGGGGAGATACAGGTGTTGAGGTCCTTAAAACACAAAGGTAGCGATGAGGCAGATCATCAAAATCCCCTTGGGAGTGCAGGTGGGCACTAATTACGTTACCTGACATCTGACCCTCCACTCCTTACACTGTGTGTGGACTTATTCCATTGGATAAATCTAAATAATTATTTCTGTTCACAGTTTGTCACATTTGAAAATGGCTAAAAGACATATTTACAATACGATCAAATGTCTCAGAGATCAAACACGATTCAGTTACATTTCTTTCACTGAAACAACTTGATTTAGCTATGGTCTTTACTCCTTCTCAGTCGATATGGTGATCAAAGGCAGCTTTATGTTGAAATAAGCGGATGAAATAAAGAGACTATCCTAACACCTATACTTATGTTGTGAGATCCTAGTCTCCAAATCTTTCCCCGATTGTCCAATATGAGATTGGTTACAGTCTTTACATTGGACTTTATAAACAATACATGTATTATCAGATGGGCTATTTTTGATAAGGCTTTTCTTGATGTTGTTGTCATATTTGAATACTTCTTGTACATTCTTTTTTGAGAATGTGAACACATTTGAGAACATTCTCATGGAAGTGAAAATCAAGGGTTCTTTGGTAAATGTTTACATTCTGGCTTATTATTTTGGCTACTATAGAAACGTGTCCTTGCTGTGTTCTGACACTGGTTAAGTGTATTTAATGGGTATCTTAGCTTCTGTCCAACGTACTGAATCATTTTCAGTTCCTCGTCTAAAAATTGAGGATCTGAAATCCTATATGCTCTCAGATATGTTCTGGTTACGATCGTTCAAAATCTTTTTCACTCCATCAATCCACTTCCAATTTGTGTATACATATATTATTATTATTATTATTATTATTTTGCTTTGTCGCTGTCTCCCGCGTTTGCGAGGTAGCGCAAGGAAACAGACGAAAGAAATGGCCCAACCCACCCCCATACACAATGTATACACACACACACGTCCACACACGCAAATATACATACCTATACATCTCAATGTACACATATATATACATACACAGACACATACATATATACCAATGCACACAATTCACACTGTCTGCCCCCATTTACTCCCATCGCCACCTCGCCACACATGGAATACCTTCCCCCTCCCCCCTCATGTGTGCGAGGTAGCACTAGGAAAAGACAACAAAGGCCCCATTCGTTCACACTCAGTCTCTAGCTGCCACGCAATAATGCCCGAAACCACAGCTCCCTTTCCACATCCAGGCCCCACACAACTTTCCATGGTTTACCCCAGACGCTTCACATGCCCTGATTCAATCCACCAATAGCACGTCAACCCCGGTATACCACATCGATCCAATTCACTCTATTCCTTGCCCTCCTTTCACCCTCCTGCATGTTCAGGCCTCGATCACACAAAATCTTTTTCACTCCTTCTTCCACCTCCAATTTGGTCTCCCACTTCTCGTTCCCTCCACCTCCGACACATATATCCTCTTGGTCAATCTTATCTCACTCATTCTCTCCATGTGCCCAAACCATTTCAAAACACCCTCTTCTGCTCTCTCAACCACGCTCTTTTTATTTCCATACATCTCTCTTACCCTTACATTACTTACTCGGTCAAACCACCTCACACCACATATTGTCCTCAAACATCTCATTTCCAGCACATCCACCCTCCTGCGCACAACTCTATCCATAGCCCACGCCTCGCAACCATACAACATTGTTGGAACCACTATTCCTTCAAACATACCCATTTTTGCTTTCCGAGATAATGTTCTCGACTTCCACACATTCTTCAAGGCTCCCAGGATTTTCGCCCCCTCCCCCACCCTATGATTCACTTCCGCTTCCATGGTTCCATCCGCTGCCAGATCCACTCCCAGATATCTAAAACACTTTACTTCCTCCAGTTTTTCTCCATTCAAACTTACCTCCCAATTGACTTGCCCCTCAACCCTACTGTACCTAATAACCTTGCTCTTATTCACATTTACTCTTAACTTTCTTCTTTCACACACTTTACCAAACTCAGTCACCAGCTTCTGCAGTTTCTCACATGAATCAGCCACCAGCGCTGTATCATCAGCGAACAACAACTGACTCACTTCCCAAGCTCTCTCATCCACAACAGACTTCATACTTGCCCCTCTTTCGAAAACTCTGGCATTCACCTCCCTAACAACCCCATCCATAAACAAATTAAACAACCATGGAGACATCACACACCCCTGCCGCAAACCTACATTCACTGAGAACCAATCACTTTCCTCTCTTCCTACACGTACACATGCCTTACATCCTCGATAAAAACTTTTCACTACTTCTAACAACTTGCCTCCCACTCCATATATTCTTAATACCTTCCACAGAGCATCTCTATCAACTCTATCATATGCCTTCTCCAGATCCATAAATGCTACATACAAATCCATATATATATATATATATATATATATATATATATATATATATATATATATATATATATATATATATATATATATATATATATATATATATATATATATATATATATATATATATATATATATATATATATATATATATATATATATATATATATATATATGTATATGTATATATATATATGCATATTCATTTTCTTCATCATTGAACCCACTTCTACTCCTATAGATCTGATGATACTTTATCACATGACACAATAAGAGGATTTCTAACACGGATTATGTGAACCAAGTGTCTGGTTTCTATCGTCTGTTCCTCTTATTCGAAAAGCAAAAATCAAATGATTTTTTTTTTTCCATTTCTTGTACAAGCCTACACGGGACTACCGTAGCTGCCCACAGCAGTCAACACCTCCCCATTACGAGAGGTAATTATATTCTTATGGCTCCACGGGGAGGTCTTTACGATCCTCTATGGACTTTCATTATGCAGAAGGCGCCGCTCAGAGTAGAAGATAACGTTAAAGTTTCCCGTCAGAAGTCTTGGGGAAATAGGCACGAAGGAATTAAGAATAAGAAAAGCATTTTGGGTAGCGGGAACCTGAGAAGACCAACATTCATATGGAAGTAACAGTGCTACGAGAGCATTAAAGATGCTGCATTACCAGTAATGTCACAGTAGAATATGAGAGAAGATGTTACAATGCCGGCAGGGAATGTAACAAGTGATGGAGATACAATAGTGTCGCTAACAACACAACGAGAGCAAAACAGTAACTTAAGTGCCATGAACGGCACTGCTCCAAAGAAATAAAGAAATAGTAGAGTTAGAGAAGGCAATACAGTACACTCTTGGAGGGAGGGGCGAATATGCAGGGGATGGGGAGAAAGAAAAATTTCGAGGTATTTCTTGCGTGTCTTAGACGACGACTAAAAGAGGAGGGAGCCGGGGGGCTGGAAATCCTCCCCTCTTGTTTTTGATTTTCCAAACGAATGAACAGAGAAGGTTCAGTCCTGTATTCTTACCGCACTTAGCTAATGCGGGAAATGGCGAATGTGTATGGAAAAGAGAAAAAAAAGAAAGAAAGAAAGAAAGAAAAAATGAAATATACATATATATATATATATATATATATATATATATATATATATATATATATATATATATATATATATATATATATATATATATATATATATATATATATATATATATGTATGTATATGAATATATATATATATTGAGTACAGAATGGAAAAAGGTGAGAACAAAGGAGGTAAGGGGAGTGGGGGAGGAATGGGATGTATTTAGGGAAGCAGTGATGGCTTGCGCAAAAGATGCTTGTGGCATGAGAAGCGTGGGAGGTGGGTTGATTAGAAAGGGTAGTGAGTGGTGGGATGAAGAAGTTAGATTATTAGTGAAAGAGAAGAGAGAGGCATTTGGACGATTTTTGCAGGGAAAAAATGCAAATGAGTGGGAGATGTATAAAAGAAAGAGACAGGAGGTCAAGAGAAAGGTGCAAGAGGTGAAAAAGAGGGCAAATGAGAGTTTGGGTGTGAGAGTGTCATTAAATTTCAGGGAGAATAAAAAGATGTTCTGGAAGGAGGTAAATAAAGTGCGTAAGACAAGGGAGCAAATGGGAACTTCAGTGAAGGGCGCTAATGGGGAGGTGATAACAAGTAGTGGTGATGTGAGAAGGAGATGGAGTGAGTATTTTGAAGGTTTGTTGAATGTGTTTGATGATAGAGTGGCAGATATAGGGTGTTTTGGTTGAGGTGGTGTGCAGAGTGAGAGGGTTAGGGAAAATGATTTGGTAAACAGGGAAGAGGTAGTAAAAGCTTTGCGGAAGATGAAAGCCGGCAAGGCAGCAGGTTTGGATGGTATTGCAGTGGAATTTATTAAAAAAGGGGGTGAATGTATTGTTGACTGGTTGGTAAGGTTATTTAATGTATGTATGATTCATGGTGAGGTGCCTGAGGATTGGCGGAATGCGTGCATAGTGCCATTGTACAAAGGCAAAGGGGATAAGAGTGAGTGCTCAAATTACAGAGGTATAAGTTTGTTGAGTATTCCTGGTAGATTATATGGGAGGGTATTGATTGAGAGGGTGAGGGCATGTACAGAGCATCAGATTGGGGAAGAGCAGTGTGGTTTCAGAAGTGGTAGAGGATGTGTGGATCAGGTGTTTGCTTTAAAGAATGTATGTGAGAAATACTTAGAAAAGCAAATGGATTTGTATGTAGCATTTATGGATCTGGAGAAGGCATATGATACAGTTGATAGAGATGCTCTGTGGAAGGTACTAAGAACATATGGTGTGGGAGGCAAGTTGTTAGAAGCAGTGAAAAGTTTTTATCGAGGATGTAAGTCATGTGTACGTGTAGGAAGAGAGGAAAGTGATTGGTTCTCAGTGAATGTAGGTTTGCGGCAGGGGTGTGTGATGTCTCCATGGTTGTTTAATTTGTTTGTGGATGGGGTTGTTAGGGAGGTGAATGCGAGTTTTGGAAAGGGGAAAGTATGCAGTCTATTGGGGATGAGAGAGCTTGGGAAGTGAGTCAGTTGTTGTTCGCTGATGATACAGCGCTGGTGGCTGATTCATGTGAGAAACTGCAGAAGCTGGTGACTGAGTTTGGTAAAATGTGTGAAAGAAGAAAGTTCAGAGTAAATGTGAATAAGAGCAAGGTTATTAGGTACAGTAGGGTTGAGGGTCAAGTCAATTGGGAGGTAAGTTTAAATGGAGAAAAACTGGAGGAAGTAAAGTGTTCTAGATATCTGGGAGTGGATCTGGCAGCGGCTGGAACCATGGAAGCGGAAGTGAATCATAGGGTGGGGGAGAGGGTGAAAATCCTGGGAGCCTTGAGGAAGTCGAGAACATTATCTCGGAAAGCAAAAATGGGTATGTTTGAAGGAATAGTGGTTCCAACAATGTTGTATGGTTGCGAGGCGTGGGCTATGGTTAGAGTCGTGCGCAGGAGGGTGGATGTGCTGGAAATGAGATGTTTGAGGACAATATGTGGTGGAAGGTGGTTTAATCGAGTAATTAATGTAAGGGTAAGAGATATTTGTGGAAATAAGATGAGCGTGGTTGAGAGAGCAGAAGAGGGTGTTTTGAAATGGTTTGGGCACATGGAGAGAATGAGTGAGGAAAGATTGACCAAGAGGATATATGTGTCAGAGGTGGAGGGAAGTGGGAGACCAAATTTTAGGTGGAAAGATGGAGTGAAAAAGATATCATATGCCTTCTCCAGATCCATAAATGCTACATACAAATCCATTTGCTTTTCTAAGTATTTCTCACATACATTCTTCAAAGCAAACACCTGATCCACACATCCTCTACCACTTCTGAAACCACACTGCTCTTCCCCAATCTGATGCTCTGTACATGCCTTCACCCTCTCAATCAATACCCTCCCATATAATTTACCAGGAATACTCAACAAACTTATACCTCTGTAATTTGAGCACTCACTCTTATCCCCTTTGCCTTTGTACAATGGCACCATGCACGCATTCCGCCAATCCTCAGGCACCTCACCATGAGTCATACATACATTAAATAACCTTACCAACCAGTCAACAATACAGTCACCCCCTTTTTTAATAAATTCCACTGCAATACCATCCAAACCTGCTGCCTTGCCGGCTTTCATCTTCCGCAAAGCTTTTACTACCTCTTCTCTGTTTACCAAATCATTTTCCCTAACCCTCTCACTTTTGCACACCACCTCGACCAAAACACCCTATATCTGCCACTCTATCATCAAACACATTCAACAAACCTTCAAAATACTCACTCCATCTCCTTCTCACATCACCACTACTTGTTATCACCTCCCCATTAGCGCCCTTCACTGAAGTTCCCATTTGCTCCCTTGTCTTACGCACTTTATTTACCTCCTTCCAGAACATCTTTTTATTCTCCCTAAAATTTAATGATACTCTCTCACCCCAACTCTCATTTGCCCTCTTTTTCACCTCTTGCACCTTTCTCTTGACCTCTTGTCTCTTTCTTTTATACATCTCCCACTTAATTGCATTTTTTCCCTGTAAAAATCGTCCAAATGCCTCCCTCTTCTCTTTTACTAATAATCTTACTTCTTCATCCCACCATTCACTACCCTTTCTAATCAACCCACCTCACACGCTTCTCATGCCACAAGCATCTTTTGCGCAATCCATCACTGATTCCCTAAATACATCCCATTCCTCCCCCACTCCCCTTACTTCCATTGTTCTCACCTTTTTCCATTCTGTACTCAGTCTCTCCTGGTACTTCCTCACACAAGTCTCCTTCCCAAGCTCACTTACTCTCACCACCCTCTTCACCCCAACATTCACTCTTCTTTTCTGAAAACCCATACAAATCTTCACCTTCGCCTCCACAAGATAATGATCAGACATCCCTCTAGTTGCACCTCTAAGCACATTAACATCCAAAAGTCTCTCTTTCGCGCGCCTGTCAATTAACACGTAATCCAATAACGCTATCTGGCAATCTCTCCTACTTACATACGTATACATATGTATATCTCGCTTTTTAAACCAGGTATTCCCAATCACTAGTCCTTTTTCAGCACATAAATCTACAAGCTCTTCACCATTTCCATTTACAACACTGAACACCCCATGTATACCAATTATTCCCTCAACTGCCACATTACTCACCTTTGCATTCAAATCACCCATCACTATAACCCGGTCTTGTGCATCAAAACCACTAACACACTCATTCAGCTGCTCCCAAAACACTTGCCTCTCATGATCTTTTTTCTCATGCCCAGGTGCATATGCACCAATAATCACCCATCTCTCTCCATCAACTTTTAGTTTTATCCATATTAATCGAGAATTTACTTTCTTACATTCTATCACATACTCCCACAACTCCTGTTTCAGGAGTACTGCTACTCCTTCCCTTGCTCTTGTCCTCTCACCAACCCCTGACTTTATATATATATATATATATATATATATATATATATATATATATATATATATATATATATATATATATATATATATATATATATATATATATATATATATATATATATTATCCCTGGGGATAGGGGAGAAAGAATACTTCCCACGTATTCCCTGCGTGTCGTAGAAGGCGACTAAAAGGGGAGGGAGCGGGTGGCTGGAAATCCTCCCCTCTCGTTTTTTTTTTTAATTTTCCAAAAGAAGGAACAGAGAAGGGGGCCAGGTGAGGATTTTCCCTATAAGGCCCAGTCCTCTGTTCTTAACGCTACCTCGCAAATGCGGGAAATGGCGAATCGTATGAAAAAAAAAAAAAAATATATATATATATATATATATATATATATATATATATATATATATATATATATATATATATATGCATATATGATTGTAAATTACACCAAACGTGTTTCTCCCCACACTGAGGGAACTGCTACACATACAGTCACCACCAGCATCCAGCGTCTACTGGTTCTAGATGTGGCCAGTTACGGCGCCACACTCTTGCTCATAGTCTACTGGTACTATCTTATCTAACAATCAACTTCCGATGTTTTAAAGTGTCTCTGGTCCAATGACTCTACCAGTCTCAGTGTTAACGCTGAAGGGCCCGTGCAGTGTTGGTGTTGGTGCTGGTGTTATGTTGCAGTGCCCATATAGTGTTGGTGTTGGTGCTATTGGTATGCTGCAGTGTCCTTGTAGTGTTGGTGTTGGTGCTGGTGGCATGCTGCAGTGTCCTTGTAGTGTTGGTGCTGGTGGTATGCTGCACTTCCAATGTAGTGTTAGTGCGTTGTGTCCTGCGTTGGCAAGGTAGCGTTAGGAACAGACGAAGAAATGCCACATCAGTTCAAATCCATTCTCTAGCTGTCATATGTAATGCAGTGAAACCACAGCTCCCTCTCCACAACCAGGTCACACAGACATTTCCATGGTTTACCCCAGTTGCTTTACATGCGGTGATTTAGTCCACTGATAGCATGTCGACCCAAGTATACCACATTAATCCAATTCACTCTTAATTTACCTTGCACTCCTTTCACTCTAATTCATGTTCAGGCCCCAGTCGCTCTTAATCTTCTTCACTCCATCCCTCCACCTCCAGTTTGGTCTCCCTGTTCTTTTTCCCTCCTCTTCTGACACATATATCGTATTTGTCAACCTTCCTTCATTCATTCTCACCATATGTCTAAACCATTTCAGCACAAAATTTTTCAGCTCTCTCGGCCACACTCTTGTATGATTTATATAAGGATGGGATGGTGAGGGAGGTAAATGCTAGTCTTGGAGAGATGGGCGAGTGTGTAGTCTCTGACGGATGAGGAGGTCTGAGTCAGTTGTTGTTTGATGATGATGCAGCACTGATGGCAGTTTCGAATAAGGAAATGCAAAAGTTGGTGACTGAGTTTGGATGAGTGCATCAAAGGATGAAGTTGAGAATAAATATGAAGAAAAGCAATGTTATAAGGTTTAGAAGGGTAGAGGGAGAAGTTAAGTGGGAAATGTGTTTGAATGGAGAAAGATTGGAGGAAGTGAAGTGTTTTAGATATGTGGGAGTGGACAAGGCAGCAAATGGAACCATGGAAGAGGGAATGAGTCATTGGATTGGCGAGTGGGCGAAGGTTCTGGTAGTGCAAAAGAATATGTGGAAAGAGAGAACCTTATCTCGGAGATCAAAAATGGGTTGTTTGAAGGAACAATATTTTCAGCAATATTTTATGGGTGCGAGGCATAGGCTATATGCTCGAGTAAGTAATGAAAGGGTAAGAGAGATATAAGGCAATAAAAAGAGTATGATTGATGAAGTAGAAGAGGGTAAGTTAAAATGGTTTGGACATTTAGAGAGAATAAGTGAGGAAAGGTTGACATAGAGGATACATATGTCAGACGTGGAGGGAACAAGAAGAAGCAGGAGACCAAATTAGAGATGGAAGGATAGAGTGAAAAAGATTTTGATCGATCGGTGCCAGATACTGCAGGAGGGTGAAAGGCTTGCACGGAATAGAGTATATTGGTATACTGGGGTCAATGTGCAGATAATGGACTGAACCAGGGCATGTAAAATATCTGGGGTAAACCATGGAAAGGTCTGTGGGGACTGGAAGTGGATAGGGAGCTGTGGTTTCGGTGCATTAAACATGACAGATCGTGTATGGATGTGAGCAGAAGTTGCCTATCTTCGTATATTTTCTGGCGCTACCTTGCTGACGTTGAGGTGGCTTTGCTGTTTCCTGTGGGCCGGGATGGCTTCGGTAATGGAGGAAGGCAAGCACGTATGATTATATGCATGTGTACGTAAATTAATTTATTTGTACATATATGTATATGTATATACATGCATGTAACTAAAGCAATAAGGGTAATACGGTTATGATTTTGGACAAAGTTAATTGTTTGTCAAAAATGAATAAGCTTTTATGTGATAATACAACATACTTTAAACTTAGTAGAAATCCCCAAGAAACACTTAATTCTCACTTTAATATAGAACTGAAGTTGTTGTCGAGAGTTCATGAATCTGTTATCAAAAGACTTTCATCATTGTCCCCTTCAGCTAGACCCATAGTGAGTTCAGTGGCCTCAGTCACATACGGGTTATCAAAATGATAAGTTTCTTTACTAAGTTCACTAGTCAGTGATGTATCAAATTCTAAAAATATCATGAACAACGTAGACTTATTTAACAATCTTAATGATATCCATGTTGATATTGATTTTCAATATTTCAAACCGATAAGTTTTGATGTTCCATCTTTGTTTACAAAAGTTCAAGTTGATGACGTCTTAGAATGCTTGGTTGATGTCTTGGATAATCTTGATTTACCTGGTTCAAATTTCGTGTTCACTGAATTTTAAAGATTGTATATAAAAGACTATGTATTTCAATTTGATGGAAAATACTATGCTCAGAAAATTGGTATCAAGTAATCTTTACATGGCATTCATTGAAAAAAAATCACTAAGGGATTTCTTACCCTTTAAGGCAATTTGGGTTAGGTATGTACATGATGTTCTTTATGTATGACCAACAAACGAAAGTTTAGAAACATTTCCCCCTTAACTTCACAATTTAGTATCTTCTATCAAATTTATTGTGAAAGTGGAAAACAGTTCCATGTTACCATTTTCAGATTGCATGATACATAGGGATAGAAACATGTTCAAGTTTAGCCTATACAGAAAACCACCAAAGTTTGATCTTATAGTCATTAGTACTCAGCTCAACATGACAGAATTAAACTATCATTCCAGTCGATGTTCCTAAGGCACTACGTATATGCCTCCCAGAAACTTTTGAGGAAGAGATTACGAATATCCCATTGGATCCATGTTTAAGTAACCTAGATCTTTCATTGATAAACCCTTTAGGTTAGCAAAGATATCATTGTATGGAGTTAATCCCAACCCTCCCCTTGATACCAAGAATCTTTTAGTTTTCCCTTTTAGTGATAATTTTACATCACTCCCTAGGTTGCTTGAATCATTTATTGCAAATGTAATCTTCAGCACTAACAGTTCTATAAATAATATCTTAATCAAAAACTCGCCAGAAAAATCTGCGGTCTGTACTTACAGAATTCCTTGAAAAATCTTTATATATATATATATATATATATATATATATATATATATATATATATATATATATATATATATATATATATATATATATATATATATATATATATATATATATATATATATATATATATATATATATATATATATATATATATCGTAACTCTACATGGGCGACCCAATAGACTGCACCAACATAACGTATTCACTGTAGCGTTAATGCTAACACTACACGGATATTGCGGCATCAACAGAGAATTGTGGCTGCGGCAAGGATACCAGCACTCCACGGACACTACAGCATACCACCAGCATCTGCACCAACCCCAGCACTCTACGGGCACTGCAGCAGAACGCCAACCTCAACACTGTATAGGGACTACGGCACACCACCAGCACCAACACTAGACGGGCACTGCAGCATACTACCATCAGCAACAACACTAACACTACATGGGCACTGCAGCATACTACCATCACCAGTACCAACACTTCTATAAGTCTAAACCTCTGATGGTGTTTAAGACCACGCTCTGGAACCCTTGGATATCGTCTTTCATACTGAGGCGTACCTTCGGTGTAGTTTGAGGCTGCTAGGTTGCCAAATGTGAAGGAGAACAGTGAATTTAATGTAATATTTAAAGTTGTGGTTGGCCTGAACACAGCCTTCTAGATTAACGTGCGGTAACCTAAAAATGGCCTGGGTTATCATGCACCTACGCCTAAAACCTAGAGGCGCTTAGGTGCTACAGTTTGCCTTTGAAAAAGGTGTAACACACAGACACTCAAACCCGGAAACGTTTCGAATTATTGATATCAATCGCCTTAAGATGTTGAAGTCATCTATACTGGTGCACGTATCTGATATATGAAGATGTGTCAAGTCAAACGGGTAACACATCTTCACCGAAAATAGATCTATTCATGAGAAACGTCTTACAAAAAACACAAACGTATCTCGTTGACTGCAAAAGCTTCACTTCCGTAAGTTGATTAGTCTACATAGAGCGAAGAAGGAAAAAAAAAAGAGGATCGGGTTGGATTCTGAAGAAGAGCAAAAAAAAAAAAAAAAAATGTGGTGTTAAAACTGTCGATCCAGTCATCTCCAGATAACTCCAACCGGTGATCAAAGACTCCTTATTTCCTAGTTCAGCGAGGAACCCGTTAACTCGTGCCAGCTTTACCAAGCTATCGAGTAAATCCACCATGTTATTCCTAGGTGTGTAACCTACGTGTTGCACAAATTTTCTTAGGATCCGCATCATAGACATTCTATGCCCCATGTCGACAACTACGGGAATTCTATGCCCGCTTCCTACTACTCCAAACATTCTTTGTCCCCTCTGCACAACTCTAGGCATTCTATGCCTCCTGTCCACAACTCCACACATCTACACCGTCTTTCTAGTACTCCAAACATTCTATGCCCCCCCTCCACAACTGCAGACATTCTATGCCCCTCTGTCCACAACGCCAGATATTCTATGCCACCTTTCCACAACTGGACGTCTCGCCTCTTTTTGATAACAGAAAGAGATTCTCTTTCTCTTTCCGTCTACCACTGGTGCCCGTCGACCGGTCAATGTTTCCTTGATCAAAGAGGCACCAGTCGTCAAGTACCTCACTACTACGGGAGTGGCCTTGCAACTCAGGATTACGGCGGCTCCACTCCCATACCGCCACCATATCCTGGTTTCTTTTATTGTCGTAACTTTTGTATACATTAACGTGGTAAATGTTTAAGACCGTCTGCCTCGTATATTCACACTCACGTCAGTGTGACCTTGTTACAGGCAGTGTCCATCCAGTCACGTAGCTACGATATCTCTTACGTAAGGTGTGCTCCATCTTGGTTGACAGAACAATACATGGAGCGATGAACGAGGGGCTTGGTTCGAATCACATTACTGCTAACGCCAAGGTTGGTGATATATACCTGTGTCTTGAGGTCTTTGGCGCAAAGTCGTCGTCACGACAGAAAACATCATTAGAATCTAAAAAGCTGCGGACAATACAAACATTATTCATGTATACATAGCCACAGGTGCGGGGAAATCCACACACAATACTTCATAGGTCATGCGCTGCTGGGAGTAACTAACTACATGTGTTGACTATAAGACAAGTTAGTTTCTGGGTGACTAGCTTAAACACCTACATTCACGCTTTGAGGTTTGTGTGTGTGTGTGTGTGTGTGTGTGTGTGTGTGTGTGTGTGTGTGTGTGTGTGTGTGTGTGTGTGTGTGTGTGAGTGTGTGTGTGTGTGTGTATGTGTGTGTGTTGCATAACAAGAATTTTTGGATGGAGCACAAGGGTAACTCTACTAGTGGTGTTACATGCTCCTGTGTTGCATTAGACTTAATAGTTTTGTAAAAGTTTTCTTGTTTCACTGAAATACAAATTCTAAGCAGAATGATTAGTGGTCAGCCGTTCCCGAGATTCAAGACATTATCCTTCTCATTCTAATACAGGTCGGCAGAGGAACCGTGTCAGTAAGTGTGAGGAACGCAAGATGGAAGAGGCCGGTGCATCACCTGAGCAGTCAGACGCAAAGTTCACAGTCGTGGACTACGTGCTGTTCAGCCTCATGCTGGTGGCGTCCATAGGCATCGGGGTGTACAGCGCCATCAAGAGCCGGGGCAAGGCCAACACCCAGGAGTACCTGCTGGGGGGAAGGGCGATGTCGCCAGTACCCGTGGCCTTCTCTCTCCTTGGTGGATGGATATCTGCCATTTCTATATTAGGTTAGTGTGTAGAGACAACTGCCTCTTGTCAAATCGGTATGAAGTTACTTTTCTGATGAATGATTTACATGAGAATTTATGCACATGATATCATTATAATATCTAAAGCTATTTTCATGTCAGAGAGATTATCATTCATCAGATTGAGACATTTGTTTGACATTGTGTATACATAAGCATAGGTTTTCACTAATCATATAACCCTAATACCCCTGTTGCCGGGCTTCTGAAGTTTAAAGGATGTGCTACAATCAGAAACGGGAAACTAAATCATCTCCTATAGAGTTCCTTATCAACTTATGATGACGATGATGTGGCATTTTGAGGATGGTAGGATTTGAAAACCTTCGATTCGTGTGTTTATTGACGGTTGTTTTGTAATGATGTAAATTGCCTCTAGGAGCATGAGACGGCGAGGGTCCTGTTCTCTCTCGATGATCTTTGGTGTTCTCGTCCAGATCTTGTCGTGTGAGGCAGGAGTTATGTAGAGTGGCGTAATGGTTCTTAATGGCTCCATTCTGTAGGAGACAGGTGAGGCGCCTCGATAGTCTGGTACCACACTCATACATTTGGAAGACCAAATTGGAGGTAGAAGGATGGAGTGAAAAAGGTTTTGAGCGAGCAGGGCCTAAACATGCAGGAAGGTGAAAGGCATGCAAGAAATAGAGTGAATTGGAACGATGTGGTATACCGGGGTCGACGTGCTGTCAGTGGATTGAACCAGGGCATGTTAAGCATCTTGGGTGAACCATGGAAAGTTTTGTGGGGGCCTAGATGTGGAAAGGGAGCTGTGATATCGGTTGCATTACACATGACAGAGACAGAATGTGAACGGATGTGGCCTTTGTTGTCTTTTCCCAGCGCTACCTCGCGCGCGCACTAGGACGCCATTTGGTAAACATGCGACATATGTCCCTGGGGATTGGGGAGAAAGAATACTTCCCACCCATTCCCCACGTGTCGTAGAGGGCAAGTGAAGGGGACGGGAGCGGAGGGTTAGAAACCCTCCCCTCCTTGTATCTTAACTTTCTAAAAGGGGAAACAGAAAAAGGAGTCTGACGGGGAGTGCTCATCCTCCTCAAAGGCTCAGATTTGGGTGTCTAAATGTGTGTGGATGTAAACAAGACAAGAAAAAAGGAGGGATAGGTGGTATGTTTGAGGAAAAGAATCTGGATATCTTGGCTCTGAGTGAAACAAAACTCAAGGGTAAAGGGTAAGAGTGTTTTGGGAATGTTTTGGGAGTAAAGTCAAGGATTGGTAAGACAAGAGCAAGGGAAGGAGTAGCACTACTCCTGAAACAGGAGTTGTGGGAGTATGTGATAGAGTGTAAGAAAGTAAACTCTGGATTGATATGGGTAAAACTGAAAGTGGATGGCGAGAGATGGGTGATTATTGCTGCCTATGCACCTGGGCATGAGAAGAAAGATCATGAGAGGCAAGTGCTTTGGGAGCAGTTGAGTGAGTGTGTTAGCAGTTTTGATGCACGAGACCGGGTTATAGTGATGCGTGATTTGAATAATTTTGTATGATATGGAATAATTGGTGTACATGGGGTGTTCAATGTTGTAAATGGAAATGGTGAAGAGCTTGTACATTTGTGTGCTGAAAAAGGACTGGTGATTGGGATTACCTACTTTAAAAAGAAAGATATACATAAGTATACGTATGTAAGTAAGAGAGATGGCCAGAGAGCGTTATTGGATTACGAGTTAATTGATGGGCGCGTGAGAGAGACTTTTGGATGTTAATGTGCTGAGAGGTGCAACTGGAGGGATATCTGATCATTATATTGTTGAGGCGAAGGTGAAGGTTTATAGAGGTTTTCAGAAAAGAAGAGAGAATGTTAGGGTGAAGAGAGTGGTGAGGGTAAGTGAGCTCGGGAAGGAGACTTGTGTGAGGAAGCACCAGGTGAGACTGAGTGCAGAATGGAAAAAGGTGAGAGCAAAGGACGTAAGGGGAGTAGGGGAGGAATGAGATGTATTTAGGGAAGCAGTGATGGCTTGCGCAAAAGATGCTTGTGGCAAGAGAAGCGTGGGAGGTGGGCAGATTAGAAAGGGTAGTGAGTAGTGGGATGAAGAAGTAAGATTATTAGTGAAAGAGAAGAGAGAGGCATTTGGACGATTTTTGCTTGGAAATAGTGCAAATGACTGGGAACTGTATAAAAGAGAGAGGCAGAAGGTCAAGAGAAAGGTGCAAGAGGTGAAAAGGAAGGCAAATGAGAGTTGAGATAAGAGAGTATCATTAAATTTTAGGAAGAATAAAAAGATGTTTTGGAAGGAGGTAAAAAAAGTGCGTAAGACAAAAGAACAAATAAGAACATCGGTAAAGGGGGCTACTGGGGAGGTAATAACAAGTAGTGGTTATGTGAGGAGATGGAGTGAGTATTTTGAAAGTTTGCTGAACGTGTTAGATGATAGAGAGGCAGATATAGGGTCATTTGGTCGAGGTGGTGTGCGAAGTGAATGGGTTAGGGAGAATGATTTGATAAACAGAGAAGAGGTAGTGAAATCTTTGCGGAAGATGAAAGCCGGGAAGGCGGCGGGTTTGGATGGTATTGCAGTGGAATTTATCAAAAAAAGGGGGTGACTGTGTTTTTGACTGGTTGGTAAGGATATCAAATGTATGTATGGCTCATGGTAGAGTGCCTGAGGATTCGCGGAATGCATGCATAGTGCCATTGTACAAAGGCAAAGGGGATAAAGATATGTGTTCATATTACAGAGGTTTAAGTTTGTTGAGTATTCCTGGGAAATCATATGGGAGGGTATTGATTTCGATGCATTATACATGAAGTTTGGGACTCATTGTGAACGAATGTGGCCTTTATTATCTTTTCCTCGCGCTACCTCGAGCACGTGCAGGGGAGGGGGCTGT
This sequence comes from Panulirus ornatus, assembly GCF_036320965.1. Taxonomy (NCBI): domain Eukaryota; kingdom Metazoa; phylum Arthropoda; class Malacostraca; order Decapoda; family Palinuridae; genus Panulirus; species Panulirus ornatus. The sequence goes on along the minus strand of NC_092225.1, from coordinate 61,740,699 downwards.
CACTTCATGTGTGGCGGGGTGGCGACGGGAATGAATAAAGGCAGCAAGTATGAATTATGTACATGCGTATATATTCATATGCCTGTGTATGTATATATATGTATACGTTGAAACGTATGGGTATCTACATGAGCTTGTGTGGATGTGTATGTATATACATGTGTATGTGGTTGGGTTGGGTAATTCTTTCGTCTGTTTCCTTGCGCTACCTCGCTAACGCAGGAGACAGCGCCAAAGTACAATAAGTAAATAAGATATAGAGATATATACATGTATTTATATAAACTCTTCATACAACTCTCCCAAGCTTTTCCCACCAGCAACATTCTATTTTTTTCTAAGTTCTTCAGAAATATCGACGCGCGTCTCCAAGAAGTAGTGATCAGACACACTACCATCTGCCCCTCTCATCACATCCAAGAGTCTATCTTTTGCATGCCTCTCAGTTAGTACATAATTCAGTAATGGCAGCCCACCTTTCCCATAGTCTGTCACGTATACGTTTGTATATAGCCCTTCCTTTTAGAACAGGTGTTCCTACTCACCAGTCCTTTTCAGCACACAGCCCCACATTCTATTGACCTTTTTCATATCATATGCATATGCACTGTTATCGGACTCCACCTGCTCGAGGTTATACAAAGAGGCTGTATCATTGGAAATACTGCCTCTTCAAGGAGTGTTCATTTTGCTACTACTGGAGTTGACGCAGCCTTGAGCTGCAGGAGCCTTTGAAATGGTACTAACTAAGAACAGGACTTTCTCTTAGAAATTGTTTCTGGGCTAGTAATAGAAAAAAAAGAATATATTTTCATTCTTATCAATCCTTAAACTCAGTACCCAGCTTCATCAGCACCCTCAGGCAGCCCGCATCTTCACTACTGTTCACAGTCAGCACACACCTTCACCAAACCCTTCAGCAGGAACACCTCTGAGACTTCCTGGCTTGGCTGTAGTGGGCCAATTCTTTCTTACTGACACTTGTCCTTCATTAACATATACCGACCCTGGTACCATTGTGAAATGTAAGAGGGCGTGGTGCATAATCTCTGCCAACCACAATATCCCGTCTTCCCTCCAGGTAACCCCACCGAGGTATATTTCTTCGGGACACAGATAGCCACAATCCTGCTCGGCTGCATCCCAGGATGTCTGTTCGTGTGTAAATTCATTATTCCGGTATTCTACCAGCTCAAACTCGTCTCCCTGAACGAGGTCAGTGGTTCAGTCATAGGATCTACTTTCATTTTCATTTACAGTATTAGAAGAACTTAGAGATCTTGCCTATTTCCTTATCAATCGTTGTCAGAAACACTTAAGTAGTTTCTATCTTCAATAAAAAGTTACTTCCATAGGTGTGGTCAAAACCTTGTCTTATGTTAACTACTGTTTTCGCTTTTAGGTGGAAAATTCCTTTAATCCCATTCTATTGTGGGTCCTGTGAACGTTCATCCAATTCAGGAACGTTTATCTCACATTATCATTATATTTTGTAGTGTATCCAACGGTTAGATTCAATTAGCCATACGTTTTCCAGTATATTGAGCTGCGTTATGGGTCAAGAGCACTTCGGAAGTTGGCAACTTTATGTGGCCTGTTGCTAAATTTCCTGTACATGGGGGTCTGTCTGTACGCCCCCACACTAGCCCTGGTCACCGTCACAGGCCTGACCACCACGTCGTCCACACTCATCATGGGGTCTATCTGTACCTTCTATATCACAATTGTAAGTATGGAACAAAACCAACTCTTATACAGTTCCTCGTCATAGATTAGATACTTCATATTTCAGCATATGACAGCTGCCCATGACGATACTACTCGTCCTGTGAATCTTGTTCTTGGGTTCCAAGAGCAAGTTGCCAGACACAAGCACATTCCTCACCAGATATTTCCACAGGGTCTGTCAATTTGCAGTAAGGCAGTTCGTCTCGTCCACTTCCAGCTATTCCTGTAAAAAATCCAATGCTGAATAAACTTTCGGGAATGAATATATATAACATAAGTTTTTCATCTGACGCCTCGTGATCCTTTATATGAACACAGGACGAGAAAAGTTAAGTCTACCTTGGATCAAACATTTCAACGACTTGGGAATCTTCCTAGGGTTTCATAGCTCAAGTGACTGTAGGGAATTAAGTACATCATCATTCAAATATTTTCTGGATAGCCTGGACATACGAAGAGAAGTATGGCCGTAAGAAAACTCAGAATGATGCAGGAGTACTCCAACACTTCCACGCACGTCATGAATCTAGTCAACATATCTGGACATTTATCTAAGTCTACCACTTTAAGTGGCTGTCACCGTTTCAACCAGTGTCTGGATAGAGTTCCGCAGATTCCACAAACATCGCTGCAACATCGGTGACTAAGATATTGTTAAGTATTGTTCTACAGTGGTTATCACATGCCATTCCACGCAACATCCATAAAGATGCTGAGGATTGTAGTAGTGAAGACACAGCTCTTGTACGCTCATGTGGTAAACAGGATGAAGTCCCGTGCATCCCCGTAAATAAAGTTTGTGTGTAAGAAAAGGAAATTTAGAGAAGTTGGAAGGAGGAAGATATTGTAATGTCCCCCCCCAAAAAAAAAAAGATAGTAAAGATAAAAATTCTTAAAATGACATATTGTCTCGACGAGAATTCACTGCGTCACACATCTAAATCATGGAATAACTTCAGTTTCTAACTTACCACAACAGTGAACTCTACGTTGTAGATACAGAAGCGAAATCTCTACGAAGAGGAGAGATATCAAAACATATTTGTTTCAATGAGCCACTGTGGCACTCACACTGCAGATGCCATTATACACAACTTACAAACAAATGACTTCTTAGAGTTCATATGTTTCGTGTTTCTTGAGAGTGAAATACTGAGTTTTTCATGTTCGTGTCTTCACTGTGATCAGTGTAACAGAAAATATCCCTTTCCATTTCTTAATGAAAACAGGAACTTTTAGTTAACTATGTCTCTATCAGATGAGTGATCGGCCAAAAATGCTTATGATCTCGTAAAAAAGAGTCGATTCTTTATCATAAGCTTTTCAAACATATCATAAGAGGAAAGTTATGGTAATACTGTTGACTGATGGACCCTACTTGGTTGATGATATGGCTGCCTTTCTACTGTGGATGACCCAGTGTGACATTAAAGCGACTTTAAGTTTTATAAGGATTAGTCCACCATCTGCTTCCTCCAGGCTCCTCAGGGCAATGAGCCTAATGGACAGCAGTACCAGGACCATGACTCGTAACTCCAGAGATACTGACACAGGTTTTACCTGTCGTTGGCCCACATCATTGCCTTTGTACTTTCAGCTGTGCCACTGGTGTGCTTTGACTTAGCCAACTTTTAAGGCAACTCCGACAAAGAAGGTGGCCTTGAATCCCACTAAATCATTTCTGATTGAACAAAAAAAAGAAAGAAAACAGTCAGCATGTGTAAGATGCTTTTCATTTTCTTTTTCAAAGTTATGATTTGATTCACTGAAAATTCTAATATTCTTTCCATCTATTGCAAGTTCATTATTCAGGTCAGGTACTTCATATACAGTTAATCAACACCGGAATTCAATATCCCTGTTAGCTCTTACACTTAAAGTCGTTACAGTAATTCTTATCTCCACATGATAACATGACTCTTTATCTCTCATATACGAAGCGTCGATGACCCTGGACCACGCAAGACATCGTGCAGTGTCTGCTTTTGTTCGGCTGCTCCCTTGCTCATGACACAAAGAAAAGAAAGAGAGAAAAAACAGAAAGTCAAATCTGGAAAAATTTGGATTCCATAAGCTCGTTCTTCAATCGTTTTAGACAGAAATCCAGGCAAATTTAAGGCGCTCTCTCGGCCTTTAACCATACCCATAAGTGGGAAAATAGCACAACAACCTCATTACGAAAGTAACACTGCCATTGATGAACCTTACGATACCCTGAAGTCTGCAGTGTAAGTCGTTAAAGGGATCTTACGTTATTACCTACTAATGCATACAAAGGAGGACCAGTATTCCCGTGGGAGCCCACGTCTCGACTGTCTATCTCTGTCCACTCTGTGTCCTGGGCAGACGTCGTGAGAATTTGCATCTGTGTGTGATGTACTGGGAGAGCATACATACGGTACAGCCTTGTCCCGCTGGACGGTGCGACGGTTGCCTGTCCACGCTGTAACTACCGTCTGTTCCTCGACCGTACCTACCTACCTCCCTCCGTCTGAACCTTAATTCTACCCTCCTCCCATCACCACAACCCACCTAGACAAAAATAGTACTAGAGTGATGTACATACTATCAACGGACAGTCTTGTCCCTCAGAGGGAAGTGAAGGCTGTACGCTGATGTACTACAGAAGCTGCCAATGTACAATTATGTGAAGTAGAGGCTGCTGACCGTACAGTCTTGTCCCTCAGAGGAGTGTGACGTCTGTACATTGATGTACTACAGAACTTGCCTGTGTACAGTGAGGTACAGTGATGCCGACGCACAATCTTGTCCCTCAGGGAGGTGTGAAGGCTGTGGTGTACGCTGACGTGCTGCAGACGCTGCTCATGTTCGGAGGAGTGTTGGCGGTGGTGATCATTTGCTGCAACGACCTGGGAGGAGTAGCCAACGTCTGGAACATCGCTGACGAAGGCGGACGGCTTCAGTTTTTCAAGTGAGTAAATCATTAGATTTATTGGAATATGTCTGAATGTGAGAACCTAATACGTGTTTGTATGTATGTATGCGAATATGTAGGTATGTGTGTACGTTCCAGTAGCCACATGGAAAATAAGACATTTCATTCTCCATGTGGCGACCAACATATTTCTGAATCACGTTTTCTTTTTTTATGATTTATTTGCAGACTGCTCCACTTCCAGCCCCAGGAGTCCCTTCTATCTTTATGGGTCTTGCAGCACCCAGGAAGCTAGCCAGGTCCAGCGGTCTGGACTAAAGGTTAAAGAGTATGTGTGAGCGTTTATGTGCAGAGAGTTCAAGCCAACTGAGATGTTGAAATGATGTTTCTTATGTTGCAGGGATGGGTAATGACCAGTGCGAAGGTGGGAGAGTGAGACTCGTGTTTTTCTGAGAAGTGTGATTTCTGCTGAGTGTATCTCTGGTGAGATGGAGTTTAAGAATGAACTGGGGAGTCGGTTGCTTAAAGCTTGCCTGGCGATTTAATTGTATATGTGTTTTGTCAGAGTTATATTTGTTGTGGCTGGAGGAAATTCATAGATGAAGTTACTGAAATAAAAGGGGTAAGATTTTCATTTCGCCTTGGGGTTTGGATGCCCATTATGGAGTGGTTTGCGTGGGTAGGGATGGGCATCTGGTGTGGGGGTAGTGGGTGGTGGGTGGAGGGTCGAGGTGTTGCATAGAAATGAGTGCCGATCATGCTAAGCTAGGGCTGTAACACGAGGACCTTTGTTTCATTGTGAAGGCTCTGTGCGTTTGTGGAAGCTCGACAGCCAGTGTGATTGTTCCGAGTGCACTATTCCGTGTGACTTGCAGCTTTATCTTTACTTTTGAAAGGGTGCAAGATCAGACAGATGAGGTATGATTCAAAGAGGAGCGGATGAATTGTATATAGATATGGAGGGATTCTGTTTGTATATATATATATATATATATATATATATATATATATATATATATATATATATATATATATATATATATATATATATATATATATATATATACATATATATATTTTTTTTTTTTCAAACTATTCGCCATTTCCCGCGTTAGCGAGGTAGCGTTAAGAACAGAGAACTGGGCCACTGAGGGAATATCCTCACCTGGCCCCCTTCTCTGTTCCTTCTTTTGGAAAATTAAAAAAAATTGAGAGGGGAGGATTTCCAGCCCCCCCGCTCCCTCCCCTTTTAGTCGCCTTCTACGACACGCAGGGAATACGTGGGAAGTATTCTTTCTCCCCTATCCCCAGGGATAATATATATATATATATATATATACATATATATATATATATATATATATATATATATATATATATATATATATATATATATATATATATATATATATATATATATATATATATATATATATATATATACATATATATATATATATATATATATATACATATATATTCCTATGAGTCCACGGGGAAAATGAAACACGAAAAGTTCCCAAGTGCACTTTCGTGTAATAATCACATCAGCAGGGGAGACACAAGGGAGAAATATAACAGTCAGTTGATATACATGTTTACCAAATGACGTAGGTTTGCGGCAGGGGTGTGTGATGTCTCCATGGTTGTTTAATTTGTTTATGGATGGGGTTGTTAGGGAGGTAAATGCAAGAGTCTTGGAAAGAGGGGCAAGTATGAAGTCTGTTGGGGATGAGAGAGCTTGGGAAGTGAGTCAGTTGTTGTTCGCTGATGATACAGCGCTGGTGGCGGATTCATGTGAGAAACTGCAGAAGCTGGTGACGGAGTTTGGTAAAGTGTGTGGAAGAAGAAAGTTAAGAGTAAATGTGAATAAGAGCAAGGTTATTAGGTACAGTAGGGTTGAGGGTCAAGTCAATTGGGAGGTGAGTTTGAATGGTGAAAAACTGGAGGAAGTGAAGTGTTTTAGATATCTGGGAGTGGATCTGTCAGCGGATGGAACCATGGAAGCGGAAGTGGATCATAGGGTGGGGGAGGGGGCGAAAATTTTGGGAGCCTTGAAAAATGTATGGAAGTCGAGAACATTATCCCGGAAAGCAAAAATGGGTATGTTTGAAGGAATAGTAGTTCCAACAATGTTGTATGGTTGCGAGGCGTGGGCTATGGATAGAGTTGTGCGCAGGAGGATGGATGTGCTGGAAATGAGATGTTTGAGGACAATGTGTGGTGTGAGGTGGTTTGATCGAGTAAGTAACGTAAGGGTAAGAGAGATGTGTGGAAATAAAAAGAGCGTGGTTGAGAGAGCAGAAGAGGGTGTTTTAAAATGGTTTGGGCACATGGAGAGAATGAGTGAGGAAAGATTGACCAAGAGGATATATGTGTCGGAGGTGGAGGGAACGAGGAGAAGAGGGAGACCAAATTGGAGGTGGAAAGATGGAGTGAAAAAGATTTTGTGTGATCGGGGCCTGAACATGCAGGAGGGTGAAAGGAGGGCAAGGAATAGAGTGAATTGGAGCGATGTGGTATACAGGGGTTGACGTGCTGTCAGTGGATTGAATCAAGGCATGTGAAGCGTCCGGGGTAAACCATGGAAAGCTGTGTAGGTATGTATATTTGTGTGTGTGGACGTGTGTATGTACATGTGTATGGGGGGGGTTGGGGAATTTCTTTCGTCTGTTTCCTTGCGCTACCTCGCAAACGCGGGAGACAGCGACAAAGTATAAAAAAAAAAAAAAAAAAAAAAAAAATATATATATATATATATATATATATATATATATATATATATATATATATATATATATATATATATATATGTATATATTGGGGGGGCCTTTGTTGTCTTTTCCTAGCGCTACCTCGCACACATGAGGGGGGAGGGGGTTGTTATTCCACGTGTGGCGGGGTGGCGATGGGAATAAATAAAGGCGGACAGTATGAATATGTACATGTGTATATACGTATATGTCTGTGTGTGTATATATATGTATACATTGAGATGTATAGGTATGTATATTTGCGTGTGTGGACGTGTATTCATATACATGTGTATGGGGTGGGTTGGGTCATTTCTTTCGTCTGTTTCCTTGCGCTACCTCGCAAACGCGGGAGACAGCGACAAAGCAAATTATGATATAAGAAATAATATATATATATATATGTATATATATATATATATATATATATATATATATATATATATATATATATATATATATATATATATATATATATTATCCCTGAGGATAGGGGAGAAAGAATACTTCCCACGTATTCCCTGCGTGTCGTAGAAGGCGACTAAAAGGGGAGGGAGCGGGTGGCTGGAAATCCTCCCCTCTCGTTTTTTTTTTCTTTTTAATTTTCCAAGAGAAGGAACAGAGAAGGGGGCCAGGTGAGGATATTCCCTCTAAGGCCCAGTCCTCTGTTGATAACGCTACCTCGCTAATGCGGGAAATGGCGAATAGTACGAAAGAAAAGAAAAGAATATATATATATATATATATATATATATATATATATATATATATATATATATATATATATATATATATATATATATTGATAATGAATTTAATTCCCTCGATCATGATCATCCTATATACAGCCTAGACACGAACCCCTTTGAGCGCCACACTCTCCTGTCAACAACTTTGTTTGGGATTTACACATCCTTGAATTCCATCGGCATCAGCCAGACCGTCTACCAGAGGCTTGCTTCCGTGAGGAGACTACAGATAGCACAAGGGTAATTATCAGTTGTTTCTCGTTCTCCTTAGGGAAGACAGTGTGTGCCGTGAATTTATTTAATACGGCAATAGTCCATCATGAATGATACTTCCTTAAAGTATGATTAGATTTTAATGTTCCTCATTCAGGCGTAACAAAAGTTATAATGATAGAGAATATTGTTTCAATAAGTATTCAAGTTGGTCTGTATTTTGAAAGCATTGTATTCAGTCATTCCTAGTTCTTTCCTTGTAAGTCTAATATCAAGTCCATCTTGATGTTTTGACAAGTAAGAAAATTCTATATAAAAAACTGCACTGGTCAACAACTAACTCACATTGCTCATGGCTTGTTGTGTATTTGAAGAAGTTTTGGAAGTAGACTTCGAAAATGAAATACGTTTTCTTGTATCAGGTTTACTTTTCATGAGAGATTTGGCACTGCCGGAAGATAAAGCTGAACTTTTAGCATCTCGTCTAAAAGAAAATATATGCTCAAAAAGGAGTCTCGCATAACTTATTTCACGAAAAGGTGTCAAACTCTTACTTTTTATTTTTCCGAGGATGGGCAGCTCTGTTTTTGCAACAACACTGAAGCATGACACCACTGCTTATTGCTCTCAATGACATTTGTTCATTGACTCATCTGAGAGAGGTCTGAAAGTGGTGCTGCTCCGCAATGGGAACAAGACACCCTCCGTCCTTGTAGGGCATTCGGTTCATATGAAAGTACCATGAGAACAAGCAGGCACGCCTAGATGCAAAAATCACAACTGGAAAATATGCAGGGACTTGAAAGTGATCGGCATGCTGATGAGAATGTAGTCAGTATTCACGAAATACTGCTATTTTCTATGCTTCTGGGATAGTCGAGTAACTTCCTGGCGTTATATGGAATCAGTCTGTCCTCAATGAAGATCATATGAGCCAGGAACTTCGAGTGTCCAGGATAAGCCTCTGGTTGATCCACAAAATGTTCTTCTTTCCCGATCCAAATAAAGCTTGGTCTAATAAAGCAATTTGTGAAAACATTTATCAAGAAAAACTCGAAAGGATTTGAGTATGTGGTGGAAAAATTTCTGAAGATCACTGAGGCCAAGTTGAAAGAAGGCATCTTCGTCTGTCCGCAGAGGAAAGAACTGAAAGACCACAATTTCAGCACACATCTTGATGACTTGGAGCTGGATGCCTGGAACTCTTTCTGTTGGCTTTGTGAAAATCTTTTGGGAACCATAAGACCTCCAGACTTTGAACGCGGCGTGGAAAGACTTCTGAAATCCTATGCTGCTATGGGATGTCGGATATCGCTCAAGGTATATTTTCTCTACTCACATCTGCGCGTCTTTGCAGAGAACCATGAAGCAATGTCTGGCAAACAAGGAGAGCGCCTCCATCAGGATAAGCGCGATGGAGCATCGATACCAGGGTTTCTGGAATAAAGGAATGCTCGCACATTACTGCTGGATGTTAAATAGGGACGAACCTGAGTCAGGTCCAAAGCGCCAAAGGGTAAAAGATCAACTATTTAACTTATCCCTCTGAATAGTAATTTTTTTTCCATACCTTCAGCCTAGAACAACTGAATATACCTTCTACCTAGGACAACTGACTTTCTGCAACAAAATGTTTGAACTGGTTCAAGTCTTATCATTTTACCTTTGTAGAAAGAAATTGAGACGTGTTGTACTAAAATGGACTAACAATTCGTTATCTGCATCGGAAGTAGGTCTAAAAAAAGTTACACTGCATCCTTGATGAGAAGAAAGGTAAAAATTGTTAACCAGTGTTATTGTATGAGGTACATTATCATTTGATTTTACATATGTTTTTCTAACATCATAAGATAATTAGATTAATGAACATAAATGGATTACTTTTTTAGACATATTCACCATTAGCAAAGTAGCGTTAAAGATCAGAGGACTGAACCTTAGAGGGAAAATCCTCAATCGTCTCCTTTCTCTGCTCCCTCTTTTGAAAAATCAAAAACAGGAGGGGAGGATTTTAACCCCTTCGCTCCCTCCCCTATCCCGCTTCTTCTTGCTCCCTTCACCTCTGATACATATATCCTCTTCGTCAATCTTTCCTCACTCATTCTCTCCATATGTACAAACCATTTCAACACACCCTCTTCTACTCTCTCAACCATACTCTTTTTATTTCCACGCATCTCTCTTACCCTTTCATCACTAACTCGATCAAACCACCTCGCACCACATATCATCCTCAAACATTCCATTTCCAACACACTAAACCTTCTCCGTACAATCGTATCTATAGCCCATGCCTCGCAATCATATAACATTGGTGGAACCACTATTTCTTCAAACACCCATTTTTGCTCTCCTAAATAACGTTTTCTCCTTCCACACATTCTTCATCGCTCCCAGAACCTTCGCCCCTTCCCCCGCCCTGCGACTCACTTCCGCATCGATGGTTATATCCGCTGCTAAGTCTACTCCTAGATATCTAAAACACTTCACTTCCTCCAATTTTTCTCCATTCAAATTTACATCCCAATCAACTTGTCCCTCAACCCCATTGAACCTAATAACCTTGTTCTTATGCACATTTATTCTCAACTTTCTCCTTTCACACTCTTTTCCGAACTCAATCACCAACCTCTGCAGTTTCTCGTCCGAATCAGCCACTAGAGCTGCGTCATCGGCGAATAACAACTGACTCACTTACCTGTCCCTATCATCCACAACAGACCTCATACTCGCCCCTCTTTCTAAAATTCTTGCATTTAACCCCGTAACCACTCTAATCATGAACAAATTAAACAACCATGAGGACATCACACACCCCTGCCGCTCACTGGCATTCACTGGGAACCAACCACTCTCCTCTCTTCGTACTCGTACGCATGCTTTACATTTTTTGGTAGAAACTTTTCACTGCTTCTAGGAACTTACCTCCCAGACCGTATAACTCTTAAAACCTTTCACTAAGCCTCTTTATTAATCCTATCATATGGCTTCTCCAGATCCATAAATGCTACATACAAATCCATCTGCTTTTCTAAGTATTTCTCACATATATTCTTCAAACAAACACCTGATCCACACATCCTCTACCATTTCTGAAACTGTAATGTTTTCTAATCTGATGCTCTGTACATGCCTTCACCCTATCAATCAATACCCAATACCCTCCCATATAATTTCTTGGGAATACCTCACCTTTATCCCCTTTGCCTATGTACAGTCGAGGGGGAGGGGGGATTTTACTATGCATGCATTCCGCCAATCCTCAGGCACTTCACCATGAGTCATACATACATTGAACATTCTTACCAACCAGTGAACAACATAGTCCCCCTATTTTTTATTAAATTCCACTGCAATATCATTTTAACATGCCTCCTTGCCGAATTTCATCTTCCGCAATGCTTCCAATATCTCTTCTCTCATAACCAAACCATTCTCCTTTACCCTCTCACTTCTCACACCATGCCAACGAAAACACCCTATATCTGCGACTGTCTCTTTCAACAAGCCTTCAACATACTCACTCCATCTCCTCACTTCATCACTACCTCTTATTACCTCTACAGTTGTCCCCTTTACCGATGTTCCCATTTGCTCTCTTGTCTTGCGCACGTCATTTAACTCACTGTAAAACATCTTTTTATTATCCCTGAAATATATTGTTGTTCTCTCACCCCAACTCTCACATGCCCTCTTTTTCACTTCTTGCACCTTTCTCTTAACCACCTGCCAGTTTCTTTTATACATGTACTAGTCATTTGCACTACTTCCCTGCAAGTATCGTGCAAACGCCTCTCTTTTCTTTTTCATAAACAACAAATATATATATATATATATATATATTTATATATATATATATATATATATATATATATATATATATATATATATATATATATATATATATGTATATATATATATTTATATTTTTTTTATTTTATTCATTTTGCTTTGTCGCTGTCTCCCGCGTTTGCGAGGTAGCGCAATGAAACAGACGAAAGAAATGGCCCAACCCACCCCCATACACATGTATATACATACACTTCCACACACGCAAATATACATACCTGTACATCTCAATGTACACATATGTATATACACACACAGACACATACATATATACCCATGCACACAATTCACACTGTCTGCCTTTATTCATTCCCATCGCCACCTCGCCACACATGGAATACCATCCCCCTCCCCCCTCATGTGTGCGAGGTAGCGCTAGGAAAAGACAACAAAGGCCCCATTCGTTCACGCTCAGTCTTTAGCTGTCATGCAATAATGCCCGAAACCACAGCTCCCTTTCCACATCCAGGCCCCACACAACTTTCCATGGTTTACCCCAGACGCTTCACATGTCCTGATTCAATCCACTGACAGCACATCAACCCCGGTATACCACATCGATCCAATTCACTCTATTCCTTGCCCGCCTTTCACCCTCCTGCATGATCAGGCCCCGATCACTCAAAATCTTTTTCACTCCATCTTTCCACCTCCAATTTGGTCTCCCACTTCTCCTCGTTCCCTCCACCTCCGACATATATATCCTCTTGGTCAATCTTTCCTCACTCATTCTCTTCATGTGCCCAAACCATTTCAAAACACCCTCTTCTGCTCTCTCAACCACGCTCTTTTTATTTCCACACATCTCTTTTACCCTTACATTACTTACTCGATCAAACCACCTCACACCACACATTGTCCTCAAACATCTCATTTCCAGCACATCCACCCTCCTGCGCACAACTCTATCCATAGCCCATGCCTCGCAACCATACAACATTGTTTGAACCACTATTCCTTCAAACATACCCATTTTTGCTTTCCGAGATAATGCTCTCGACTTCCAAACATTCTTCAAGGCTCCCAGGATTTTCGCCCCCTCCCCACCCTATTATTCACTTCCGCTTCCATGGTTCCATCCGCTGCCAGATCCACTCCCAGATATCTAAAACACTTTACTTCCTCCAGTTTTTCTCCATTCAAACTTACCTCCCAATTGACTTGACCCTCAACCCTACTGTACCTATAACCTTGCTCTTATTCACATTTACTCTTAACTTTCTTCTTTCACACACTTTACCAAACTCAGTCATATATATACATACATATATATATATATATATATATATATATATATATATATATATATATATATATATATATATATATATATATATATATATATATATATATATATATATATATATATGTATATATATCTTCTTTTTTCTTTTAAACTATTCGCCATTTCCCGCGTTAGCGAGGCAGCGTTAAGAACAGAGGACTGGGCCTTTTTTGGAATATCCTCACCTGGCCCCCTCTGTTCCTTCTTTTGGAAAATTAAAAAAACAAAAACGAGAGGGGAGAATTTCCAGCCCCCCGCTCCCTCCCCTTTTAGTCGCCTTCTACGACACGCAGGAAATACGTGGGAAGTATTCTTAATCCCCTATCCCCAGGGATAAAGTTGGAACCACTATACCTTCAAATATAACAATTTTTGCCCTCCCAGATAATCTTTCTTTCCACACATACTTCAGTGCTCACAGAACCTTTGCTCCCTCACCCAGCCCCATGACTAGCTTCAATTTCATGGTGACATTAGCTGCCAAGTCCACTCCCAGGTATCTAAAACACTTCATGTCCTCCAATTTTTCTCCATTCAAACTTCAAACCCCAACTAACCTCTCCTTCAACCCTACTAAACCTAATAGCCATGCTTTCATTTACATTTACTCAACATCCTCCTTTCAAACACACATCCAAACCCAGTCACATATATACCGTCACATATATACAGAAAGATCCTTACCAGTCTGACCAACATAAAATTTATCACAGTTTTCGCAAGGAACTTTATAGATGCAACCTAGAGAATTTTCTGGTGAATTCCTGATTAAGATATTCTTTATAGTATTATTGTTGCTAAAGGCAACATTTACATTAAAAGATTTAAGCAACATGGGAAGCAAAGTGAAATTATTATTAAAAGGGAGAACTAAAAGATTCTTGGTGTCAATGGGAGGTTTGGGCTCAACTCTATAAAATGATTTCTTTGCTAACTTAAGGGATTTATCAATGAAAGATCTAGGGTACTTTAACTCATAGGAATATCTTGATCACGCGCAACAAAATTGTGATCCTTTCCAACATATATATATATATATATATATATATATATATATATATATATATATATATATATATATATATATATATATATATATATATATATATATATATATATATAAATATATATATATATATATATATATTTTTTTTTTTTTTTTTTTTGCTTTGTCGCTGTCTCCCGCGTTTGCGGTAGCGCAAGGAAACAGACGAAAGAAATGGCCCAACCCACCCCCATACACATGTATATACATACACGTCCACACACGCAAATATACATACCTACACAGCTTTCCATGGTTTACCCCAGACGCTTCACATGCCCTGATTCAATCCACTGACAGCACGTCAACCCCGGTACACCACATCGATCCAATTCACTCTATTCCTTGCCCTCCTTTTACCCTCCTGCATGTTCAGGCCCCGATCACACAAAATCTTTTTCACCCCATCTTTCCACCTCCAATTTGGTCTCCCACTTCTCCTCGTTCCCTCCACCTCCGACACATATATCCTCTTGGTCAATCTTTCCTCACTCATT
The DNA here is from genome assembly GCF_036320965.1 of Panulirus ornatus. Lineage (NCBI taxonomy): Eukaryota > Metazoa > Arthropoda > Malacostraca > Decapoda > Palinuridae > Panulirus > Panulirus ornatus. Next base: position 61,725,684 of record NC_092225.1, on the reverse strand, counting down.
TTCTCCATGTGCCCAAACCATTTCAAAACACCCTCTTCTGCTCTCTCAACCACGCTCTTTTTATTTCCACACATCTCTCTTACCCTTACGTTACTTACTCGATCAAACCACCCCACACCACACATTGTCCTCAAACATCTCATTTCCAGCACATCCACCCTCCTGCGCACAACTCTATCCATAGCCCACGCCTCGCAACCATACAAAATTGTTGGAACCACTATTCCTTCAAACATACCCATTTTTGCTTTCCGAGATAATGTTCTCGACTTCCACACATTCTTCAAGGCTCCCAGGATTTTCGCCCCCTCCCCCACCCTATGATCCACTTCCGCTTTCATGGTTCCATCCGCTGCCAGATCCACTCCCAGATATCTAAAACACTCTACTTCCTCCAGTTTTTCTCCATTCAAACTTACCTATATATATATATATATATATATATATATATATATATATATATATATATATATATATATATATATATATATATATATATATATATATATATATATCCCTGGGGATGGGGGAGAAAGAATTCTTCCCACGTATTCCCTGCGCGTCGTAGAAGGCGACTAAAAGGAGAGGGAGCGTGGGGCTGGAAAGCCTCCCCTCTCGTTTTTTTTTTTCAATTTTCCAAAAGAAGGAATATATATATATATATATATATATATATATATATATATATATATATATATATATATATATATATATATATATATATATTTTTTTTTTTTATACTATTCGACATTTCCCGCGTCTGCGAGGTAGCGTTAAGAACAGAGGACTGGGCCTTAGAGAGAATATATATATATATATATATATATATATATATATATATATATATATATATATATATATATATATATATATATATATATATGCAACACTATAAACCATCTCGTTCCAGTCTGTGCATCATCTTCTTATTTGGGCTATACTGCCTGTGGACAGTGTTCGTCTTCTCCGGCCTCGTTGCCTTTGCTACCTACAGCGATTGTGACCCGTTCACGTCCGGCCAGATCGAGAAGAAAGACCAGATCCTCCCCTACTTAGTGATGGACAAGTTGAGCCACCTGACGGGGCTGGCTGGCATCTTCGTCGCGGCCGTCTACGGTGGCGTCCTTAGGTAGGTGGATCTGGTAACTAGCTGTGTTTAACTATTGTCTCTTGGCTAGATAGAACACTGTCTGTGATGGATAACTTCTGAAGCACGACGACCCTGCCTCTGGGTATGATGGCTTGGCTTTTCAGCTGTTGAGCTCTAGATGAGGTGAAATAAACCATCATACTTATGGGTCGTATCGTTATTGTCAAAAACTGTATCATTGTGTTCAAGGGGTTTAAAGATACAGAGTCAGAAGATAAGATTTTGTGTTGATTATTCATTTTTGTAGACCTTCGAGGACTCAGTCTTTCCCTCTAGCAGACGCTTTATTGTCTTTGACCTACACGCGAATACAGAGAAACTAACCAGGCACAAATCCTGCTGTTGCTTATGTCTCAGAATTTATGTGCGTTAGTCTAGCTAAGAACCGCATGGTTTCCCCATGTACAGTAAACGCTCTAACTTGCATGTTTACGTTGAATTTTTTCCTCTGAGTTTCAAAGCTGTTCTTCCTCTCTTTACATGACAAACTTCAAAGGTCCCGAGTGCAGACCTTAAATACTTTGAACAAGGAAAGAAATTGTCATGGAGAGATACAAACATAAGCCCTTGTATCAATTATAGACTTGTTTTTCACATTTCACACTCTTCTGTCAATCTGTAACAAGGCATTTCCCCAACTTAAGTCGGTAAGAACACAAACGCTGTATATTCTAAAAGGCCAGTTTTGATGCTATAGGCACCTCTGCTATAGATGTCTAACTCTGTTGCCGGTGACAGTAAGAGCTTGATTAGCAGTGTATTAACGTCCCCCATAAACCCTGATCGTTGTTGGCAAATTCATTCGCCCATAATTATCCTTGAAGTAAAACTGTTGGTAGCAGGCGGAAAACATCAAATGCTCATGGTACAACCATGTGCCCGCCTGAGGAGTGTTGAAGAAGACATCGATACCATCTTACACCCTCAAGGTTAGGATTGATAGTGATACTTTCTGTCTTATTAGAGCTAAACTGCCGGGCCAGTTTCAACACTTTCTCCCTACTTGCACCATATATATAACGAACTTATTTTTACTAAGTCTTTACATTCTTTCCCTTCCCTTCATGTTCCTCATTGCGAACTATTGAATACAGTCGTGAAAGTGTCCACCAAGTCATTTCTTTTCCATGTAACCGGAATAGGGAACAAAAGACCACTAGAGTACTGTGTTTCTACTGTTACTGAAAGGAGGGCTTAAACACCAGCTTTATCGGCCTATCCTAAGCCCCTTGACTCTCGTAGACTTGCTCTCTTTATATTCATTATAAAGGAAAAAAACACATCCTTTCTACCATTTTTTCTGCTGTGAAACAACTTCTGGCATGTCTTAGAATTTTTGCGACGAAGCTGTGACACTATATCATTCTGAAGCTGAGGTTCTCTGATTAGAGAGGTTTCAGATCTTCTCACATCTGGTGGGAAGAGATTGAATCCCTCACCTCTTCCTTTAATGATGATCTGTAGCAAAGTATCGACCACTCTTTCCATATTGCAGAACGGCACAACCGCTCTCCCAACACTTTAGATCTGTTTTTTATCTCCAGTCCTTCTGTTTATAGTTGCTCAGTCTCGTGTTTCATTGATTCATATAACCACAATCGTATCACCGTCCCCTACTGTCAGTGATAATAACTTCTGGAGGGTTACTACCTCTCTTCTCGCGATGGTTCAATTACTGATGAGTGCAAAGCAAAACTTACGCTACGGAAATGGAGGCACATATCTGCTCTTCCTCGAAGACAATCTCTTCTTCCAAAGCACCGATTCAAGCATTTCTGTTCTTAAGCTATTCGAGCAAAACACCTGGCATTTCGGACCTGGAGACATCCCCCTTTCCTCCGACCCATTAGGCAATGAATCTACATTTCATTTTTCTGTCTTCATTTAGGCTCCATTTCCTTTTGTCCAATCTACAAATCGTCTTCCTATAACTGTCTCTACAATCGCAAATTTGAAGAGGAATTCTTAGGTGGGGAGCTGCTAAACTTTGTTAAGGTTAATATCTCTAAAATCCTCTTTTCTTCTCAATGTCCTTCTCTAAGTACACTTACCTTTCTCACCTCCTTCGATGGCTTTTACAGAAAGCTATGGCAGCGCTCTTAAAATGCTGAGGATTCCCTTCAGGACAATCTCACTCATAAATTCTCCAAAACTGACCTGAAAACTTGATTCACTTGCCCTACTTTCCAGTACTTACTTTCCTTCCAAAATAATGTCTTTCGAAAATACTGGCCTCAGATCTCGAGAACTGGGTGCTTGTACGCCCTTGCCATCAATTAGGCTATGTTATGCGCAGCGAACCATACGGCACATAATTCATAGGTGTTCCGTTGTGATGTATGTTCTTTATCCCTACACCTTTAAGCTTTGGAACTTTTTGATTATTCACGTCTTTCCTAAGACAGCAACAATCCGTCTTTTAAAGGAATGTTATTCACATTCTGCAATCTTTTAGATTATTTTGAATCTTACTTTTTCATAGCTTCAGTCCTTTTTCCCATTTCATTTAAGGCCTAGCCTCGAAGAGAACAATAAACGTTGACTAGAGCTCGTGATATGAGAAACTAAATCATTAAATGAATAAGTGAATGATTTTCTCAAGGATATTTTCTGAAGGTAAACTGCAGAGGTAACACGGTACAGAGATGACATTCTCCGTGGAAGCTTGTGTCTTCGGTGCTGGCGGAATGTTCCGCCCCTCACTACACATGACTATGTACAGTATACCTTCCCTTCCTCCCAGCACACTCTCCTCCTGCGGCAACTCTGTGGCCTGTATCATCTGGGAGGACTTCCTCAAGGACCTGCCTTATTTCAGCCGCCTCAACGATGCCGGTTCCACCAACGTCGTCAAATTATTGTGTAAGTTATACTGACATTGTTAGCTTTATACCTGAACATCATACTTTACCCTACCCTCCGACAGCTCTACTATTAACCAATTTAGACCTGCAAACCTACGTAGCCACTCTAACCCCAGTAGAACCTCTAGTTCTCCAATTTTCACTGACTCTGTTAGTCCTTCCATCTCTACTGGTCCTCCTACTCTTGTTTGCTATCGTTCTTCTTCTCAAAAAGAAGACTAGGTCACCAAAATCTACAACGGCAATACCACTATAAAGTAGTAACCTAGTCTTCTGAGCCTTACGTCCCATATGATTTTGCAAGAGTTCTAACTTACCTTGTTACCTTCACTGGATCATTCATTACATAGGTAAGTTCCTAGGAGACCTGTTGCCAACCATCCAGGGTCCAGTGTAAGAAAAAGAGTGATGACATTTGACTTCAGTAATTCTAAGAGAGAAGGACAAGCGAAGGCTTTGATGGTCATCGGAAAAATATATCTTCTTCGACAAACTGTGTCTTGTTGTGGTGTGCTTAGAGCAGAGGCTCGGGTGGGAGAGGGTGGATGGGTATCCTTCAAGAGCAGACCGCTGGCATCGTGTTAGTTGACTTGGTAGTAAAAATATCAATTATTCTAGACTGGTGTCCTTCTCTTTAGCCACAGTAACAGGTGTAATGGTCACATGCTTTCATTTCAACCACCGAAGCAAGTGTAATGAGCATTTGCTCTTATTCCAGCCACAATGGTAGACACAATGTTCTTATACATTCATTCCAGCCGCCGTGGCCGGTGTGATATCGATATGTTTGGGCCTGATGGTGGGGGAGCTCGGCAACCTCTTCCACGTAGCCAGCAGCATTCTATCTGCTATCTCGGGTCCTCTGTGTGGAGTCTTTCTCTCCGGCATCTTCGCTCCGTGGATCAGTGCCAAGGTAAGATATCACAGACGAGTGAGGAATCAGTGCTTTACTTTTCTCAAAATATAAGTTCATCGGTAACCAGTCCTCGTCTGTAGAGGCTTTGTAAACGTATTGTGATGGTCAATAACGACGGCTTTGTTGCCGCAGGGCGCTGCAGTGGGTTTCACTACGTCATTCATCCTTAGTGTCTGGGTAGTTATTGGGAAGTTTGTTCGAGGTGGAGGGAGCCCGACACAACTGCCGCTATCCACTGAGGGTTGCGTAGAGAACCTGGCCAACTTAGCCAACACCACCGTGGCCGCCTTAGTCACTAGTCCTACGACCACAGCTGTTGAGAATCTGCTGCCCAACACCACGCTGACCGTCGTAGCAGGGCTGGCTAACACTACCGCTCTCGATGGGTCAGTATCTTCATACTGTTGGACATTGCCTCTTGCCGTCAATCATACAAAACAGACGAAACACGAAAAAATGGTCCAACACACCCATATACACATATATATACATACACGTCCACACACGCACATATACATACCTATACATTTCAACGTATACATATACATAAATATGCATATACATATGTACACATGTACATAATTCATACTTGCTGCCTTTTTCATTCCCGTCGCCGTCCCGCCACACATGAAATGACAGCCCCCTCACACTCACGTGCGCGAGGTGGCGTTAGGAAAAGACTACAAAGGTCACATTCGTTCACACTCAGTCTCCAGCTGTCATATATAATGCACCGAAAGCACAACTCCCTTTCCACCTCCAGGCCCCACAAAACTTTCCATGGTTTACCCCAGACGCTTCACATACCCTGGTTCAATCCATTGACAGCACATCGGCTCCGGTATAGCACATCGTTCCAATTCACTTTATTCCTTTCACACCTTTCACCCTCCTGCATGTTTAGGCCCCGATCGCTCAAAATCTTTTTCACTCCATCCTTCCATCTCCAATTTGGTTTCGCACCTCTCGTTCCCTCCACCTCTGACACATATATCCTCTTTGTCAATTTTTCCTCACTCATTCTCCCCGTGTGACCAAACCATTTCAAAAAAACCCTCTTCTGCTCTCTTAACCACACTCATTTTATTACCACACATCTCTCTTACCCTTTCATTGCCGATTTGATCAAACCACCTCACACCACATATTGTTCTGAAACATCTCATTTCCAGCACATCCACCCTCCTCAGAACAAATCTATCCATAGCCCACGCCTTGCAACCATACAACATTGTTGGAACCACTATTCCTTCAAACATAGCCATTTTTGTTTTCGGAGATAATGTTCTCGACTTCCACACATTCTTCAACGCTCCCAGAATTTTCGCCCCCTCCCCCACCCTATGATTCACTTCTGCTTCCATGGTTCCATCCGCTGCCAGATCAACTCCCAGATATCTAAAACACTTTACTTCCTCCAGTTTTTCTCCATTCAAACTTACCTCACAATTGACTTGACCCTCAACCCTACTGTACCTAACAAGCTTGCTCTTATTCACATTTATTCTCAACTTTCTTCTTTCACACACTTTACCAAGCTCAGTCACCAGCTTCTGCAGTTTCTCACATGAATCAGCCACTATCGGTGCATCATCAGCAAACAACAACTGACTCACTTTCCAAGCTCTCTCATCCACAACAGACTGCATACTTGCCCCTCTTTCCAAAATTCTTCCATTCACCTCACTAACAAACCCATCCATAAACATATTAAACAACCATGGAGACATCACACACCCCTGTCGCAAACCTACATTCACTGAGAACCAATCACTTTCCTCTCTTCCTACACGTACACATGCCTTACATTCTCGATAAAAACTTTTCATTGCATCTAACAAATTGCCTCCCACACCATATATTCTTAATACCTTCCACAGAGCATCTCCATCAAATCTATCATATGCCCTCTCCAGATCCATAAATGCTACATACAAATCCATTTGCTTTTCTAAGTATTTCTCACATACATTCTTCAAAGCAAACACCTGATCCACACATCCTCTACCACTTCTGAAACCACACTGTTCTTCCCCAATCTGATGCTCTGTACATGCCTTTACCCTCTCAGTCAATACCCTCCCATATAATTTACCAGGAATACTCAATAAACTTATACCTCTGTAATTTGAGCACTCACTCTTATCCCCTTTGCCTTTGTACAATGGCACTATGCACGCATTCCGCCAATCCTCAGGCACCTCACCATGAATCATACATACATTAAATAACCTTACCAACCAGTCAACAATACAGTCACCCCCTTTTTTAATAAATTCCACTGCAATACCATCCAAACCTGCTGCCTTGCCGGCTTTCATCTTCCGCAAAGCTTTTACTACCTCTTCTCTGTTTACCAAATCATTTTCCCTAACCCTCTCACTTTGCACACCACCTCGACCAAAACACCCTATATCTGCCACTCTATCATCAAACACATTCAACAAACCTTCAAAATACTCACTCCATCTCCTTCTCACATCACCACTACTTGTTATCACATCCCCATTAGCCCCCTTCACTGAAGTTCCCATTTGCTCCCTTGTCTTTCGCACTTTATTTACCTCCTTCCAGAACATCTTTTTATTCTCCCTAAAATTTAATGATGCTCTCTCACCACAACTCTCATTTGCCCTCTTTTTCACCTCTTGCACCTTTCTCTTGATCTCCTGTCTCTTTCTTTTATACATCTCCCACTCAATTGCATTTTTTCCCAGTAAAAATCGTCCAAATGCCTCTCTCTTCTCTTTCACCAATAATCTTACTTCTTCATCCCACCACTCACTATCCTTTCTAATATGCCCACCTCCCACGCTTCTCATGCCACAAGCATCTTTTGCGCAATCCATCACTGCTTCCCTAAATACGTCCCATTCCTCCCCCATTCCCCTTACCTCCTTTGTTCTCACCTTTTTCCATTCTGTACTCAGTCTCTCCTGGTACTTCCTCACACAAGTCTCCTTCCCAAGCTCACTTACTCTCACCACTCTCTTCACCCCAACATTCACTCTTCTTTTCTGAAAACCCTACAAATCTTCACCTTCGCCTCCACAAGATAATGATCACTCCAGTTGCACCTCTCAGCACATTAACATCCAAAAGTCTCTCTTTCTCGCGCCTGTCAATTAACACGTAATCCAATAATGCTCTCTGGCCATCTCTCCTACCTACATACGTATACTTATGTATATCTCGCTTTTTAAACCAGGTATTCCCAATCACCAGTCCTTTTTCAGCACATAAATCTATAAGCTCTTCACCATTTCCATTTACAACACTGAACACCCCATGTATACCAATTATTCCCTCAACTGCCACATTACTCACCTTTGCATTCAAATCACCCATCACTATATATATATATATATATATATATATATATATATATATATATATATATATATATATATATATATTATATATATATATATATATATATATATATATATATGATTACATTATTACTCATAATCGCCATTTCTCGCGGTACCTTTGCGGATAATGAAATCCAGCGACGCGGCGGGTTTGGATGGTATTGCAGTTGGATCTATTAAAAGAGGGAGTGACTGTGTTGTTGATTGGTTGGTAAGGATATTCAATGTATGTATGGTTCATGGTGAGGTGCTTGAGGATTGGCGGAATGCGTGCATAGTGCCATTGTACAAAGGCAAAGGGGGTAACGGTGTATGTTCAAACTACAAAGGCATGTTTGTTGAGTATTCCTTGAATGATGAATGGGAGATTATTGATTAAATGGGTGAAGGCACGTACAGAGCATCAGACTGGGGAGGAGCAGTGTGGTTTCAGAAGTGGTAAAGGATGTGCAGATCAGGTTTTTGCTTTGAAGACTGAGTGTGAGAAGTACTAAGAAAAACAGGGATTTGTATGTAGCATTCATGAATTTGGAGAAGGCATATGATAAAGTTGATAGAGATGCTTTGGGGAAGGTCTTAGAGTATATGGCGTGGGAGGTAAGTTGCTAGAAGTGAAAAGTTTTTACTAAGAATATATGGCAGGCGTACGGGTAGGAAAAGAGGAAAGTGATTGGTTCCCAGTGAATGTCGGTTTGCGGCAGGGGGGTGTGTGATGTCCCCATAGTTGTTTAATTTGTTTGTGGCTTGGGTGGTTAGGGAGGTGAATACAAGTGTTTTGGAGAGAGGAAGGAATATGCAGTCTGTTGTTGTTGTGAGGGGACTGGAAAGTGAATTGATTGTTGTTCGCTGATGATTCAGCGCTGGTGACTGATTCGAGTGAGAAACTGCAGAAGTTGGTGACAGAGTTAGGAAAAGTGTGTGAAATGAGAAAACTGAGAGTAAATGCGAAGAAGAGCAATGTTATAAGATTCAGCAGGGTTGAGGAATAAGTTAGTAGGGATGTAAGTTTCAATGGAGAAAAGCTGGAGGAAGTGAAGTGTCTTACATCTCTGAGAGTGGAGTCAGCGCCGAATTTGAACCATGGAAGCGAAAGTGAGTCATTGGTAGGGGAAGGGACGAAGGTTCCAGGAGCGATGAAGAATGTGGAAGGAGAGAACGTTATCTCGGAGAGCAAATGTGGGTATGTTTGAAGAAATATTAGTTCCAACAACATTATATGTTTGCTAGGCATGGGCTATAGATAGGGTTGGACAGAGGAAGGTGGATGTGTTGGAAATGAAATGTTTGAAGACAACATGTGGTGTGAAGTGGTTCGATCGAGTAAGTAATTAGAGGGTATGAGAGATGTGTGGTAATAAAAAGAGTGTGGGTTTAGAGAGCAGAAGAGAGTTTGTTGAAAAAGTTTGATCATACTGAGAGAATGAATCAGTAAGGGTTGACAAAGAAGATATACGTGTCAAAGGTGGAGGGAACAAGAGGCGGGAGACCATCTCGTATATGGAAAAATGGAATGAAAAAGATTTTGAGCGATCGGGGCTTGAACATACAGAAGGGAGAGAGGCGTGCTTGGAACGGAGTGAATTGGAATGATGTAATATACCGGAGTTGACGTGCTATCAGTGGACTGAACCAGGTCATGTGAAACATCTGGGGTAAACCATGGAAAGTTCTTTGGGGCCTGGATGTGGATAGGGAGCTGTAATTTCTGTGCAATACACATAACAGTTAGAGGCTGAACAAATGTTGCCTTTTTTGTCTGTTTTCCTGGCGCTACCCCTACTACTAATGATTTATGTAGGATTTCCACGTCCCCTTCTTGATGTGAGTGAGGGGCTCACTCAGTGTCTTTTATAAGATACGTGTCCAGCTGACTTATTGTGGATATCATTGATTGAACATAAGTTTGGTATTTTCATCAATCACAAAACTGCACACTCATCTGGAAAATCTCTCAAATATCTATATCAGAAATTATTGGTTTCATAAATACTGAACAACTGAGTGAGTGAGTGCACGTATTTACCTCTCCATAGGTCAATGTCCAAGACGATATACGAGGTGTCTTACTGCTACACTGGCATGATAAGTATCCTCATTATGTTTACTGTGGGCAGCCTCGTCTCTCTGTGTACTGGTAAGATCAATGTCATTTTCCATGATCTTCACTCGACTTAAGAGACTTTCTAACTTTTATATGCTTTTTGCCTCCGATGACAAAGACTTTTTATGATATAATTACCTAAAGTAATCTAGATCTTCTTGAAGTGTCAAAAAGCCATTTGTTAGTTGTTTAAGGTCGTTTAGGTTACATCTAGAGTATTTAGTTTCATTTGCCCTAGGCATCACGTGATCTTCTTGTACACCGATCAAAATGTTTGATATAGCATCACCAAAGAGGGAAGATAACCGTGGTTGATATTGTAGATTACTAAGTCTGATTATCCTAACGACCTCTAAATATTCCCTTTGTTCCTAGGTCCAGTCCATCCGGAGGATTTAAGAGAGGGAGTGGTAAATCCATCTGTTAAACGACTGTACAGTCGCCTGTGGCTGATCATTAAGGGTCGCACGAGCGACAAGAAGAGCAAGGAAACTGTCGTCGAGGAAGTGAACATGAAAATGTTGCCCGAACCAAAAGATGACAATCTCGAATCGCCCTCTTAGTTGCCATGGATTGGATGTTCCTTACAAGAAACTATCTTGTGAACACATCCAAAGGATTGTCATTATTCTCCTGTATGGAACGCTGCTCGCAATTCTGAGATGGATCTCCTAAATGTCTTTTATAGTCGCAGAGGAATCAAAATTCTTCCTCCTATCTAATCCTTCTGCTTTAACCTCTCGCAAACTATCCCTCTTTTCCCTCCATAATGTTGCTTCCATTTCTGTATTCTGCAGGCGTTATTTTGGTCGTTGCTCTCGAGAATGATCTGCATGATTTCCAGCCTCTGAGACCCAGATCCAGCGTATGTAATTGTCTGCGCTCTTTGATAGTTTATCTGTGGAGATCAGCCACACGAAGAACAGCCGTTATCATGCCTCCTTTTGTGTCTCCCTCCCCCTCCAGATTTTTCTCCTTCAAGAACTGGGTTTTAGAAGCACCAGAGGAGGTCAAATAAACACGACACCCAACCCCTCCTTTAAAAAAGCTAATTACCTTCCATGACAAAGAACGAGCATATCATAAATTCATCATTTTACAAATTTTATCAACAATAAATTCATCCAATTTGTATAAACCATCACTAATATTAGCATTATAATTCTTTGTGCATTTAATAATAGAAGATTCGATGATATTTCTCGTGGTAAAAGAGTTAGAGTTAGTAACTGAGATGGCATTACTCCAGTCAGTACAATGATCATAGTTTTTAACGTGATTAAATAAGGCATTTGATTCTTGTCCCATTCTTATACTATATTTATGTTGCTTAAGTCTAACAGAAAGATACTTACCAGTCTGCCCAACATGAAAATTATAACAATTTCTACATGGCACTTTATAGATGCAACCAGGAATTACAGAAGCCACACCGTTGGTTATATAGTAAATTCTTGTATTATCATGATAAAGAAAAACGCTTTTTATCTATCAAACCCTCAAACTCATCACAAATTATCTTGCCAGTACAATAGATAGAAAAGAATCGTTATTTTGTAAGGTATTAGATCCCCAAGGGATCAGGATAATGTATGTAGAATGCTATGAGACTAGAAGAGTTCGAAACGTCCAAATCTTGTCATATGATATTGACATCTTAGTCAGGATGTCCGAACTTAAGATACTGCATCACCTCGTGGATCATCCCCGCTGGATCCTGGGCTGGAACCTTTTTCAGGATTTCAGGTTCAGAAATAATTAATTGATATTAAACACTAATGTCAAATGGTAAACTTCAGCCTTTGCGACAAAGTCAATCATTGTTTGCTCGGTCTGACGAAACGATGATTATATATGACCGAGCGAGTTATATTTGAGATTTTCCTGCTCATTGCATTGGCTTTGTCAGCTTGGCCTTCGATGGTGCCGTTTTCTAGTGTTGCGTTTCAGTATTGACGACCACTTATACTTTCTTGATAATCATCTTTACTTAACTGAAGACCAGACCTGGCTTTTAGGGCTATAGTTACTAAGAGTTGATGCATGGCTACGCCAAGAGTCTCTTTTGGCCATTATAATTGTTCCTCGTATAATGATAAAACATTACCAGAATACCAATCAGTCAAGATATGTGGAATCCAGATTTCTGAAATTATCGTTGTCTAGTGACAAGGGAGTCCATGGGTTACTTTAACCTTAGCTTAGTTCTAAAGAATGTACCAATAGGTTTATCATGGCGTATAGAAAGACTACAATGAGTCTTATTAATATATGATACCCCACAAGATTGCAAATGCACTTCTATATTACAAATGACCGCATGAGTAATGGGATCTTGCCCTATATAAAAGAGGTGACTAAATTCCTGTTTTCTTCATTTTATATCAGGTTGTGTCATTTCCATTCACTTTGATGGAAAATGGGCAGTGTTTGTGTGCCCAAAATGTTTCCTGTATTTCAAGAATAAAGTGAAAAAGAACAACAAAGTCAACCCCTTTTTTAATAAACTCAATTGCAATTCCATCCAAACCCGCTGCCTTGCCGGCTTTCATCCTCCACAAAGCTTTTACTACTTCTTCTTTGTTTACCAAACCATTCTCCCTAAGTATCTCACTTCGCACACAACTCGACCAAAACACCGTATATCTGCCACTCTATCATCTAACACATTCAACAAACCTTCAAAATACTCACTCCATCTCCTTCTCACATCACCACTACTTGTTATCACATCCCCATTAGCCCCCTTCACTGAAGTTCTTATTTGTTCTCTTGTCTTACGCACTTTATTTACCTCCTTCCAAAGCAAATTTTTATTCTCCCTAAAATTTGATGATTCTCACCCCAACTCTCATTTGCCCTCTTTTTCACCTCTTGCACCTTTCTCTTGACCTCCTGGCTCTTTTATTTATACATCTCCCACTCATTTGCACTATTTCTCTGCAAAAACCGTCTAAATGCCTCTCTCTTCTCTTTCACTAATAATCTTACTTCTTCATCCTACCACTCACTACACTTTCTAATCTGCCCTCCTCCCACGCTTCTCATGACAGAAGCATCTTTTGCGCAAGCCATCACCGCTTCCCTAAATACATTCCATTCCTCCCCCACCCCCCTTACGTCCTTTGCTCTCACTTTTAACCATTCTGCATTCAGTCTCTCATGGTACTTCCTCACACAAGTCTCCTTTCCAAGCTCACTTTCTCTCACCGGTCTCTTCACCCCAACATTCTCTCTTTTTTTCTGAAAACCTCTACAAATCTTTACCTTCGCCTGAACAAGATAATGATCAGACATTAACATCCAAAAGTCTCTCTTTCATGCACCTATCAATTAACACGTGATATATCTCTTTTTAAACCAGGTATTCCCAATCACCAGTCCTTTTTCAGCACATAAATCTACAAGCTCTTCACCATTTCCATTTACAACACTGAACACCCCATGTACACCAATTATTTCCTCAACTGCCACATGATTCACCTTTGCATTCAAATCACCCATCACTATAGCCCGGTCTCGTGCAACCAAACTACTATCACACTCACTCAGAGGATCCCAAAACGCTTGCCTCTCATGATCTTTCTTCTCATGCCCAGGTGCATATGTACCAATAATCACCCATCTCTCTCCATCTACTTTCAGCTTTACCCATATCAATCTAGAGTTTACCTTTTTACACTCTATCACATACTCCCACCATTCCTGTTTCAGGCGTAGTGCTACTCCTTCCCTTGTTCTTGTACTCTCACCAACCCCTGAATTTACTCCCAAAACATTCCCAAACCACTCTTCTCCTTACCCTTGAGCTTCGTTTCACTCAAAGCCAAAGCATCCAGGTTCCTTTCCTCAAACATACTTCCTGTCTCTCCTTTTTTCTCATCTTGGTTACATCCACACACATTTAGACACTTCAATCTGAGCCTTCGAGGAGGAAGAGCACTCTCCGCGCGACTCCTTCTGTTTCCCCTTTCAGAAAGTTAAGATACAAGGAGGGGAGGGTTTCTAGCCCCCAGCTCCCGTCCCCTTTAGTCGCCTTCTACGACACGTGAGGAATGCGTAGGAAGTATTCTTTCTCTCCTATCTCCTATTCCTCTATCTCCTATTCCCCTATCCCCAGGGATAAAGGTGAGTGCTCAGAAAACAGAGGTATAAGTTTGTATAGTATTCCTGGGAAATTATATGGGAGGGTATTGATTGAGAGGGTGAAGGCATGTACAGAGCATCAGACTGGGGAAGAGCAGTGTGGTTTCAGAAGTGGTAGAGGATGTGTGGAACAGGTGTTTTCTTTGAAGAATGTATGTGAGAAATACTTAGAAAAGCAAATGGATTTGTATGTAGCATTCATGCATTTGGAAAAGACATATGACAGAGTTGATAGAGATGCTCTGTGGCAGGTATTAAGAATATATGGCGTGGGAGGCAAGTTGTTAGAAGCAGTGAAAAGTTTTTATCGAGGATGTATGGCATATGTACGAGTAGGGAAAGAGGAAATTGATCGGTTCTCAGTGAATGTCGGTTCGCGGCAGGGGTGCGTGACGTCTCCATGGTTGTTTGATTTGTTTATGGATGGGGTTGTTAGGGAGGTGAATGGAAGGGTTTTGGAGAGAGGGGCAAGTATGCAATCTGTTGTGGATGAGAGGGCTTGGGAAGTGAGTCAGTTGTTGTTTGCTGATGATACAGCGCTGGTGGTTGATTCGGGTGAGAAACTGCAGAAGCTGGTGACTGAGTTTGGTAAAGTGTGTGAAAGAAGGAAGCTGAGAGTAGATATGAATAAGAGCAAGGTTATTAGGTACAGTAGGGTTGAGGGACAAGTCAATTGGGAGGTAAATTTGAATGGAGAAAAACCGGAGGAAGTGAAGTGTTTTAGATATCTGGGAGTGGATCTGGCAGCGGATGGAACCATGGAAGCGAAAGTGAGTCACAGGGTGGGGGAGGTGGCGAAAGTTCTGGGAGCGTTGAAGGCGAGAACATTATCTCGGAAAGTAAAAATGGGTATGTTTGAAGGAATAGTGGTTCCAAGAATGTTATATGGTTGCGAGGCATGAGCTATAGATAGAGCTGTGCGGAGGAGGGTGGATGTGTTGGAAATGAGATGTTTGAGGGCAATACTTCGTGTGAGGTAGTTTGATCGAGCAAGTAATGAAAGGGTAAGAGATATGCGTGGAAATAATAAGAATGTGGTTCAGAGAGCAGAAGAGGGTGCTTGAAATGGCTTGGTCATGTGGAGAGAATGAGTGATGAAAGATTGACCAAGAGGATATATGTGTCAGAGGTGGAGGGAACGAGAAGTGGGAGACCAAATTAGAGGTGGAAGGATGGAGTGAAAAAGATTTTGAGCGATCGGGGCCTGAACGTGCAGGAGGTTGAAAGGCGTACAGGAAGAGAGTGAATTGGAACGATGTGGTATACCGGGGTCGACGTTCTGCCAATGGATTGAACCTGGGCGTGTGAAGCGTCTGGGGTAAACCATGGAAAGTTTTGTAGGGCCTGGATGTGGAAAGGGAGCTGTGGTTTCGGTGTATTATACATGAGAGCAAGAGACTGAGTGTGAACGAATGTGGCCTTTGTTTTCTTTTCCTAGTGCTACCTCGCGTATACATATACATACACACACAGACATATACATATATACACATGTACATAATTCATACTGTCTGCCTTTATTCATTCTCATCGCCACCCGGCCACAAATGTAATAACAACATCCTCCCCACTCATATGCGCGAGGTAGCTCTAGTAAGACAACAAAGGCAACATTCGTTCACACTCAGTCTCTAGCTGTCATGTAATAATGCACCGGAAACCACAGCTCCCTTTCCACATCCAGGCCCTACACAACTTTCCATGGTTCACCCCAGACGCTTCACATTTCCTGTTTCAATCCATTTACAGCACGTCGACCCCGGTATACCACATCGTTCCAATTCACTCTATTCCTTGCACGCCTTTCACCCTCTTGCATGTTCAGGCCCCGATCACTCAAAATCTTTTTCACTCCATCTTTCCACCTCCAATTAGGTCTCCCACTTCTCGTTCCCTCCACCTCAGACACATATATCCTTACTCTTGGTCAATCTCTCCTCACTCATTCTCTCCATGTGCCCAAACCATTTCAAAACACCCTCTTCTGCTCTCTCAACCACGCTCTTTTTATTTCCACACATCTCTCTTACCCTTACATTACTTACTCGATCAAACCACTTCACACCACATATTGTCCTCAAACATCTTATTTCCTGCACATACACCCTCCTGCGCACAACTCTATCCATAGCCCACGCCTCGCAACCATACAACATTGTTGGAACCACTATTCTTTCAAACATACCTATTTTTGCTTTCCGAGATAATGTTCTCGACTTCCACACATTTTTCAACGCTCCCAGAATTTTTGCCCCCTCCCCCACCCTATGATTCACTTCTGCTTCCATGGTTCCATCCGCTGCCAAATCCACTCCCAGATATCTAAAGCACTTCACTTCCTCCAGTTTTTCTCCATTCAAACTTACCTCCCAATTGACTTGACCCTCACCCCTACTGTACCTAACAAACTTGCTCTTATTCACATTTATTCTCAACTTTCTTCTTTCACACACTTTACCAAGCTCAGTCACCAGCTTCTGCAGTTTCTCACATGAATCAGCCACTATCGGTGTATCATCAGCAAACAACAACTGACTCACTTCCCAAGCTCTCTCATCCACAACAGACTGCATACTTGCCCCTCTTTCCAAAACTCTTCCATTCACCTCCCTAACAACCCCATCCATAAACAAATTAAACAACCATGGAGACATCACACACACCTATCGCAAACCTACATTCACTGAGAACCAATCACTTTCCTCTCTTCCTACACGTACACATGCCTTACATCCTCGATAAAAAACTCTTCACTGCTTCTAACAACTTGCCTCCCACACCATATATTCTTAATACCTTTCACAGAGCTTCTCTATCAACTCTTTCATATGCCTTCTCCAGATCCATAAATGCTACATACAAATCCATTTGCTTTTCTAAGTATTTCTCACATACATTCTTCAAAGCAAACACCTGATCCACACATCCTCTACCACTTCTGAAACCACACTGCTCTTCCCCAATCTGATGCTCTGTACATGCCTTCACCCTCTCAATCAATACCCTCCCATATAATTTACCAGGAATACTCAACAAACTTATACCTCTGTAATTTGAGCACTCACTCTTACCCCCTTTGCCTTTGTACAATGGCACTATGCACGCATTCCGCCAATCCTCAGGCACCTCACCATGAATCATACATACATTAAATAACCTTACCAACCAGTCAACAATACAGTCACCCCCTTTTTTAATAAATTCCACTGCAATACCATCCAAACCTGCTGCCTTGCCTGCTTTCATCTTCCGCACAGCTTTTACTACCTCTTCTCTGTTTACCAAATCATTTTCCCTAACCCTTTCACTTTGCACAACACCTTGACCAAAACACCCTATATCTGCCACTCTATCATCAAACGCATTCAACAAACCTTCAAAAAACTCACTCCATCTCCTTCTCACATCACCACTACTTGTTATCACCTCCCCATTTGCGCCATTCACTGAAGTTCCCATTTGCTCCCTTGTCTTACGCACTTTATTTACCTCCTTCTAGAACATCTTTTTATTCTCCCTAAAATTTAATGATACTCTCTCACCCCAACTCTTATTTGCCCTCTTTTTCACCTCTTGCACCTTTCTCTTAACCTCCTGTCTCTTTCTTTTATACATCTCCCACTCAATTGCATTTTTTCCCTGCAAAAATCGTCCAAATGCCTCTCTCTTCTCTTTCACTAATAATCTTACTTCTTCATCCCACCACTCACTACCCTTTCTAATCAACCCACCTCCCACTCTTCTCATGCCACAAGCATCTTTTGCGCAATCCATCACTGCTTCCCTAAATACATCCCATTCCTCCCCCACTCCCCTTACTTCCATTGTTCTCACCTTTTTCCATTCTGTACTCAGCCTCTCCTGGTACTTCCTCACACAAGTCTCCTTCCCAAGCTCACTTACTCTCACCACCCTCTTCACCCCAACATTCACTCTTCTTTTCTGAAAACCCCTACAAATCTTCACCTTAGCCTCCACAAGATAATGATCAGACATCCCTCCAGTTGCACCTCTCAGCACATTAACATCCAAAAGTCTCTCTTTCGCGCGCCTGTCAATTAACACGTAATCCAATAACGCTCTCTGGCTATCTCTCCTACTTACATACGTATACTTATGTATATCTCGCTTTTTAAACCAGGTATTCCCAATCACCAGTCCCTTTTCAGCACATAAATCTACAAGCTCTTCACCATTTCCATTTACAACACTGAACACCCCATGTATACCAATCATTCCCTCAACTGCCACATTACTCACCTTTGCATTCAAATCACCCATCACTATACATATATATATATATATATATATATATATATATATATATATATATATATATATATATATATATATATATATATATATATATAAAAACTACACAAAATATCCTTCTCTCCATTCTGAGGGATTCCTTACACATACAGTCACCACTAGCAACCGGCGCTTACTGACTCTAGATGTGGTCAGTCACGGCGCCGCACTCTGGCCCTTACTGAAGAACAATACGACGAAGCGGTCGACTTTGCGAAGGGGACGAAGCTTCGCATTGTCGTGTTCAAGAACGTGTGTAATGCGACGCAGGTCGACGTTGATTGGCTGGGAGGTATGACTATGCGATGAATTATTGGAACGTTGCAAAGGTGGCCTTCGAAAGGGGAACGACCCGTCTTGCGATGAGACTTTACGACGGAAAATTATCTTTAACAATTACATAATTCATCTCTTAAATGATTATCTATGCATTAAACGCATTCGTAAATATTATCATCTCTTGCTAAGTTGATGGGAATTTGAATGAAAATTACAGAGTAATTTTTTTTCGAGACTGATGCGAGTCTTACCGCTCTTAAAGAATGTTTTTGACAATACATCAAAGACTGTATAACATTCACACAAGTCTCGAAAGAATACTTTCACGTAACTTTCATTCGAATTCCCATCTCCTTAGCATGAGATACTAATATTTTCGAGTGCGTTTAATGCATCAATAATCTTTCAAGAGATATGATATATAATTGTTAAAGGTAATTTTCTGTCGTAAAGTCTCATCGCAAGGGGGGATCGTTCCCCTTCCGAGGGCCGCCTTTGCAACGTTCCAGTAATTCATCGCATAGTCATACCTCCCAGCCAATCAGCGTGGACCTACGTCGCATTACCATGTTGACGATGCGAAGCTCCGTCGGCTTGGCAAAGTCGACCTCCCGTCGTTTGGTTCTTGAATACGTCCCTCTGACCGACAGTCTGCTGGTACCATCTTACCTAACAATCAACTTCATAAGTTTTCAAGAGTCACTCCCTGATTGACTCTACCGGCCTCAGTGTCAAGGCTGCAGTGCCCGTGTAGTGTTCTTGCTGGTGCTTGTGGTATGTTGTCGTGCCCGTGTCGAGTTAGGGTTTGTGCTAGAGTTATGGCTGCAGTGCCCGTGTAGTGTTGGTGTTGGTGCTGGTGGTATGTTGCAGTGCCCGTGTAGTGTTGGTGATGCTGCTGACGTTATGTTTCAGTGGCCGTGTAGTGATGGTTTTCGTGCTGATGGTATACTACAGTACCCGTGTAGTGTTGGTGTTGGTGGTATGATGTAGTCCCAATGTACTGTTAGTGTTGTTACTGTTGGTGTGTTGCAGTGCCCGTGAAGTGTTAGTGTTGGTGTTGGTGGCATGCTGCAGTGCCCATGTAGTGTTGGTGTTGGTGCTGTTGGTATGTTGCAGTGCTGATGTGGTGGTATGCTGCAGTGTCCTTGAAGTGTTGTTGCTGGTGACATGCTGCAGCTCCCGTGTGGTGTCGGTGTTGGTGCAGATGGTATGTTGCAGTGCCCGTGTAGTGTTGGTATCCTTGCCGCAATCACTATTCACTGTTGATGCAGCAATATCCGTGTAGTGTTAGTACTGGCCCTTCAGTGAACATGATATATTAGTGTTGTTGATTGGGTACCCGTAGAATACAAAGAAGTTTGAGCAGAATTAGACCATTGGGTCCCTTTGAGGCTGTTTCTCTTAATGACAAAAATAGAAATGTGAAGATTGGTGTGGTAATAGTAAGATGCTAAACTGATAATTTGGGGAGGTTTTTTTATCTATTTATTTTGCTTTGTCGCTGTCTCCCGCGTTAACGAGGTAGCGCAAGGAAACAGACGAAAGAATGGCCCAACCCACCCACATACACATATACGCAAATATACATACCTATATATCTCATCGTATACATATATATACACACACAGACATATACATATATACACATGTACATAATTCATACTGTCTGCCTTTATTCATTCCCATCGCCACCCCGCCACACATGAAATAAAAACCCCCTCCCCCCCTCCTGTGCGCGAGGTAGCGCTAGGAAAAGACTACAAAGCCCACATTCGTTCACACTCAGTATCTAGCTGTCATGTAGTAATGCACCGAAATCACAGCTCCCTTTCCACATTCAGGCTCCACAGAACTTTCCATGGTTTACCCCGACATGAATTTTACAGGTATATCTCCCCAAATTGAAGGAATAGTGGTTCCAACAATGTTATATGGTTGCGAGGCGTGGGCTATAGATAACGCTGTGCGGAAGAGGGTGGATATGGTGGAAATGAAATGTTTTTTTTTTTTTTTTTTTTTATACTTTGTCGCTGTCTCCCGCGTTTGCGAGGTAGCGCAAGGAAACAGACGAAAGAAATGGCCCAACCCCCCCCCCCCCCCATACACATGTACATACACACGTCCACACACGCAAATATACATACCTACACAGCTTTCCATGGTTTACCCCAGACGCTTCACATGCCTTGCTTCAATCCACTGACAGCACGTCAACCCCTGTATACCACATGACTCCAATTCACTCTATTTCTTGCCCTCCTTTCACCCTCCTGCATGTTCAGGCCCCGATCACACAAAATCTTTTTCACTCCATCTTTCCACCTCCAATTTGGTCTCCCTCTTCTCCTCGTTCCCTCCACCTCCGACACATATATCCTCTTGGTCAATCTCTCCTCACTCATTCTCTCCATGTGCCCAAACCATTTCAAAACACCCTCTTCTGCTCTCTCAACCACGCTCTTTTTATTTCCACACATCTCTCTTACCCTTACGTTACTTACTCGATCAAACCACCTCACACCACACATTGTCCTCAAACATCTCATTTCCAGCACATCCATCCTCCTGCGCACATCTCTATCCATAGCCCACGCCTCGCAACCATACAACATTGTTGGAACCACTATTCTTTCAAACATACCTATTTTTGCTTTCCGAGATAATGTTCTCGACTTCCACACATTTTTCAACGCTCCCAGAATTTTTGCCCCCTCCCCCACCCTATGATTCACTTCTGCTTCCATGGTTCCATCCGCTGCCAAATCCACTCCCAGATATCTAAAACACTTCACTTCCTCCACTTTTTCTCCATTCAAACTTACCTCCCAATTGACTTGACCCTCACCCCTACTGTACCTAACAAACTTGCTCTTATTCACATTTATTCTCAACTTTCTTCTTTCACACACTTTACCAAGCTCAGTCACCAGCTTCTGCAGTTTCTCACATGAATCAGCCACTATCGGTGTATCATCAGCAAACAACAACTGACTCACTTCCCAAGCTCTCTCATCCACAACAGACTGCATACTTGCCCCTCTTTCCAAAACTCTTCCATTCACCTCCCTAACAACCCCATCCATAAACAAATTAAACAACCATGGAGACATCACACACACCTATCGCAAACCTACATTCACTGAGAACCAATCACTTTCCTCTCTTCCTACACGTACACATGCCTTACATCCTCGATAAAAAACTTTTCACTGCTTCTAACAACTTGCCTCCCACACCATATATTCTTAATACCTTCCACAGAGCATCTCTATCAACTCTTTCATATGCCTTCTCCAGATCCATAAATGCTACATACAAATCCATTTGCTTTTCTAAGTATTTCTCACATACATTCTTCAAAGCAAACACCTGATCCACACATCCTCTACCACTTCTGAAACCACACTGCTCTTCCCCAATCTGATGCTCTGTACATGCCTTCACCCTCTCAATCAATACCCTCCCATATAATTTACCAGGAATACTCAACAAACTTATACCTCTGTAATTTGAGCACTCACTCTTACCCCCTTTTCCTTTGTACAATGGCACTATGCACGCATTCCGCCAATCCTCAGGCACCTCACCATGAGTCATACATACATTAAATAACCTTACCAACCAGTCAACAATACAGTCACCCCCTTTCTTAATAAATTCCACTGCAATACCATCCAAACCTGCTGCCTTGCCAGCTTTCATCTTCCGCACAGCTTTTACTACCTCTTCTCTGTTTACCAAATCATTTTCCTTAACCCTTTCACTTTGCACAACACCTCGACCAAAACACCCTATATCTGCCACTCTATCATCAAACGCATTCAACAAACCTTCAAAAAACTCACTCCATCTCCTTCTCACAACACCACTACTTGTTATCACTTCC
Organism: Panulirus ornatus; assembly: GCF_036320965.1. NCBI lineage: Eukaryota > Metazoa > Arthropoda > Malacostraca > Decapoda > Palinuridae > Panulirus > Panulirus ornatus. The sequence goes on along the minus strand of NC_092225.1, from coordinate 61,702,657 downwards.
CCATTTGCGCCCTTCACTGAAGTTCCCATTTGCTCCCTTGTCTTACGCACTTTATTTACCTCCTTCCAGAACATCTTTTTATTCTCCCTAAAATTTAATGATACTCTCTCACCCCAACTCTTATTTGCCCTCTTTTTCACCTCTTGCACCTTTCTCTTAACCTCCTGTCTCTTTCTTTTATACATCTCCCACTCAATTGCATTTTTTCCCTGCAAAAATCGTCCAAATGCCTCTCTCTTCTCTTTCACTAATAATCTTACTTCTTCATCCCACCACTCACTACCCTTTCTAATCAACCCACCTCCCACTCTTCTCATGCCACAAGCATCTTTTGCGCAATCCATCACTGCTTCCCTAAATACATCCCATTCCTCCCACACTCCCCTTACTTACATTGTTCTCACCTTTTTCCATTCTGTACTCAGCCTCTCCTGGTACTTCCTCACACAAGTCTCCTTCCCAAGCTCACTTACTCTCACCACCCTCTTCACCCCAACATTCACTCTTCTTTTCTGAAAACCCCTACAAATCTTCACCTTAGCCTCCACAAGATAATGATCAGACATCCCTCCAGTGATTGGTTCTCAGTGAATGTAGGTTTGCGGCAGGGGTGTGTGATGTCTCCATGGTTGTTTAATTTGTTTATGGATGGGGTTGTTAGGGAGGTAAATGCAACAGTTTTGGAAAGAGGGGCAAGTATGAAGTCTGTTGGGGATGAGAGAGCTTGGGAAGTGAGTCAGTTGTTGTTCGCTGATGATACAGCGCTGGTGGCTGATTCATGTGAGAAACTGCAGAAGCTGGTGACTGAGTTTGGTAAAGTGTGTGGAAGAAGAAAGTTAAGAGTAAATGTGAATAAGAGCAAGGTTATTAGGTACAGTAGGGTTGAGGGTCAAGTCAATTGGGAGGTGAGTTTGAATGGAGAAAAACTGGAGGAAGTGAAGTGTTTTAGATATCTGGGAGTGGATCTGGCAGCGGATGGAACCATGGAAGCGGAAGTGGATCATAGGGTGGGGGAGGGGGCGAAAATTCTGGGAGCCTTGAAGAATGTGTGGAAGTCGAGAACATTATCTCGGAAAGCAAAAATGGGTATGTTTGAAGGAATAGTGGTTCCAACAATGTTGTATGGTTGCGAGGCGTGGGCTATGGATAGAGTTGTGCGCAGGAGGATGGATGTTCTGGAAATGAGATGTTTGAGGACAATGTGTGGTGTGAGGTGGTTTGATCGAGTGAGTAACGTAAGGGTAAGAGAGATGTGTGGAAATAAAAAGAGCGTGGTTGAGAGAGCAGAAGAGGGTGTTTTGAAGTAGTTTGGGCACATGGAGAGAATGAGTGAGGAAAGATTGACCAAGAGGATATATGTGTCCGAGGTGGAGGGAACGAGGAGAAGAGAGAGACCAAATTGGAGGTGGAAAGATGGAGTGAAAAAGATTTTGTGTGATCGGGGCCTGAACATGCAGGAGGGTGAAAGGAGGGCAAGGAATAGAGTGAATTGGAGCGATGTGGTATACCGGGGTTGACGTGCTGTCAGTGGATTGAATCAAGGCATATGAAGCGTCTGGGGTAAACCATGGAAAGCTGTGTAGGTATGTATATTTGCGTGTGTGGACGTATGTATATACATGTGTATGGGGGGGGTTGGGCCATTTCTTTCGTCTGTTTCCTTGCGCTACCTCGCAAACGCGGGAGACAGCGGCAAAGTATAAAAAAAAAAAAAAAAAAAAATCCCTCCAGTTGCACCTCTCAGCACATTAACATCCAAAAGTCTCTCTTTCGCGCGCCTGTCAATTAACACGTAATCCAATAACGCTCTCTGGCCATCTCTCCTACTTACATACGTATACTTATGTATATCTCGCTTTTTAAACCAGGTATTCCCAATCACCAGTCCCTTTTCAGCACATAAATCTACAAGCTCTTCACCATTTCCATTTACAACACTGAACACCCCATGTATACCAATCATTCCCTCAACTGCCACATTACTCACCTTTGCATTCAAATCACCCATCACTATACATATATATATATATATATATATATATATATATATATATATATATATATATATATATATATATATATATATATATATATATATATATAAACTACACAAAATATCCTTCTCTCCATTCTGAGGGATTCCTTACACATACAGTCACCACTAGCAACCGGCGCTTACTGACTCTAGATGTGGTCAGTCACGGCGCCGCACTCTGGCCCTTACTGAAGAACAATACGACGAAGCGGTCGACTTTGCGAAGGGGACGAAGCTTCGCATCGTCGTGTTCAAGAACGTGTGTAATGCGACGCAGGTCGACGTTGATTGGCTGGGAGGTATGACTATGCGATGAATTATTGGAACGTTGCAAAGGTGGCCTTCGAAAGGGGAACGACCCGTCTTGCGATGAGACTTTACGACGGAAAATTATCTTTAACAATTACATAATTCATCTCTTAAATGATTATCTATGCATTGAACGCATTCGAAAATATTATCATCTCTTGCTAAGTTGATGGGAATTTGAATGAAAATTACAGAGTAATTTTTTTTCGAGACTGATGCGAGTCTTACCGCTCTTAAAGAATGTTTTTGACAATACATCAAAGACTATATAACATTCACACAAGTCTCGAAAGAATACTTTCACGTAACTTTCATTCGAATTCCCATCTCCTTAGCATGAGATACTAATATTTTCGAGTGCGTTTAATGTATCAATAATCTTTCAAGAGATATGATATATAATTGTTAAAGGTAATTTTCTGTCGTAAAGTCTCATCGCAAGGGGGGATCGTTCCCCTTCCGAGGGCCACCTTTGCAACGTTCCAATAATTCATCGCATAGTCATACCTCCCAGCCAATCAGCGTGGACCTACGTCGCATTACCATGTTGACGATGCGAAGCTCCGTCGGCTTGGCAAAGTCGACCTCCCGTCGTTTGGTTCTTGAATACGTCCCTCTGACCGACAGTCTGCTGGTACCATCTTACCTAACAATCAACTTCATAAGTTTTCAAGAGTCACTCCCTGATTGACTCTACCGGCCTCAGTGTCAAGGCTGCAGTGCCCGTGTAGTGTTCTTGCTGGTGCTTGTGGTATGTTGTCGTGCCCGTGTCGAGTTAGGGTTTGTGCTAGAGTTATGCTGCAGTGCCCGTGTAGTGTTGGTGTTGGTGCTGGTGGTATGTTGCAGTGCCCGTGTAGTGTTGGTGATGCTGCTGACGTTATGTTTCAGTGGCCGTGTAGTGATGGTTTTCGTGCTGATGGTATACTACAGTACCCGTGTAGTGTTGGTGTTGGTGGTATGATGTAGTCCCAATGTACTGTTGGTGTTGTTACTGTTGGTGTGTTGCAGTGCCCGTGAAGTGTTAGTGTTGGTGTTGGTGGCATGCTGCAGTGCCCATGTAGTGTTGGTGTTGGTGCTGTTGGTATGTTGCAGTGCTGATGCTGGTGGTATGCTGCAGTGTCCTTGAAGTGTTGTTGCTGGTGACATGCTGCAGCTCCCGTGTGGTGTCGGTGTTGGTGCAGATGGTATGTTGCAGTGCCCGTGTAGTGTTGGTATCCTTGCCGCAGTCACTATTCACTGTTGATGCAGCAATATCCGTGTAGTGTTAGTACTGGCCCTTCATTGAACATGATATATTAGTGTTGTTGACTGGGTACCCGTAGAATACAAAGAAGTTTGAGCAGAATTAGACCATTGGGTCCCTTTGTGGCTGTTTCTCTTAATGACAAAAATAGAAATGTGAAGATTGGTGTGGTAATAGTAAGATGCTAAACTGATAAATTTGGGGAGGTATTTTTATCTATTTATTTTGCTTTGTCGCTGTCTCCCGCGTTAACGAGGTAGCGCAAGGAAACAGACGAAAGAATGGCCCAACCCACCCACATACACATATACGCAAATATACATACCTATATATCTCATCGTATACATATATATACACACACAGACATATACATATATACACATGTACATAATTCATACTGTCTGCCTTTATTCATTCCCATCGCCACCCCGCCACACATGAAATAAAAACCCCCTCCCCCCCTCCTGTGCGCGAGGTAGCGCTAGGAAAAGACTACAAAGCCCACATTCGTTCACACTCAGTATCTAGCTGTCATGTAGTAATGCACCGAAATCACAGCTCCCTTTCCACATTCAGGCTCCACAGAACTTTCCATGGTTTACCCCGACATGAATTTTACAGGTATATCTCCCCAAATTGAAGGAATAGTGGTTCCAACAATGTTATATGGTTGCGAGGCGTGGGCTATAGATAACGCTGTGCGGAAGAGGGTGGATATGGTGGAAATGAAATGTGTGTCGGCAATATGTGACGTAAGGTGGTTTGATCGAGTGAGTAACGAAAGTGTAAGAGAAATGTGGGGTACTGAATAAAGTGTAATTAACATGAGTTTACAGAAGAAAGACAGGCAACAGGCCTAATTAGCCCACGACTGGCTTGTCTGGTAAAAAAGAAAAAAAAAAGAATTTAAGTTAAAAAGAAAATGTAATTCCGCCCAGCAGTATTCTAAGGTGTCACTGACTCCCAGCAGCTGCACATTAGCCTTCTATTGTCCTCGTTACTGATATCGTTTATACAGTCCGTTTCTTGCGATTTTCTGAGTACACCTTAATTCATGAAATGTTTGTCTTAACGAGTTTTTGGAAGTATTTACATTTTGGATATATGTTGAGAAAGAGTGAGGAAACCTCGACAAAGAAATGGAGGGAACAAGGAAAGCCGGGAGAACAACTTGGATGTGGAGGAGATGGAGTGATAAAAGATTACAAATGATCGGGACCTGAATATGCAGGAGGATGAAAGGCGTGCACATAATAGAGTGAATTGGAAAGATATGGTATACTGAGGTCAACATGCCGTCAATGAACTAAACCAGGGCATGTGAAACGTCCGGGGTAAACCATGGGAATATCCGTAGAACCTGGATATGGATAGAGAGCTGTGCATTACACATGACAGTTCCTGTATGGATGTGAGGCCGTGCACTGTTTGTGTTGGTGCTGGTTTTATGCTTCAGCGTCCGTGTAGTGTTGATGATGGAGCTGTTGGTATGCCGCAGTGCCCGTATCATGTTGGTGGTGGTGGTGTTGGTATGCTGTAGTGCCCGTGTAGTGTCGGTGTTGGTGCTAGTGGTATGATGCAGTGCCCGTGTGGTGTTGGTGTTGTTGCTGCTGGTATGATGCAGTGTCCGTGTGGTGTTGATGATGCTGAGTCTGGTATTCTGCAGTGCCTGTGTCGTGTTGATGATGTTACTGGTGATATGGTGCAGTGCCTGTGTACTGTTGGTGTTGGTGCTGGTGGTATGTTGCAGTGCCCGTTGAGATTTGGTTCTGGTGCTGGTGGTATGCTGCAGTGCCTGTTCAGTGTTGGTGCTTGTGCTGGTGGTATGCTGCATTGTCCTTGTGCTGTTGGTGTTGATGCTGGTGCTGATGGTCTGTTGGAATGCCTGTGTAGTGTTAGTGACGTTACTGGAGGTATGCTGTAGTACCCGTGAAGTGTTGATGATGGTACTGGTGCTATGCTGCAGTCTTCATGTAGTGTTGGTGCTGGTGGTATGTTGCATTACCTGTGTTGTGTTAGTGGTGGTGTTGGTGGTAAGCTGCGGTGCCCGTGTAGTGTTGGCGTGGGTACTGGTACTGGCCGTAAGCTGCAGTGTCCCTATAGTAATGGTGTTGGTGATGCTGGTATGCTGTAGTGCCCGTGTAGCATTGGTGCTGGGGTATGCTGCATGACCCTTGCAGTGTTGGTGTTGATGATGGTGGTATGCTGCATTGCCCGTAGAGTTTTGGTGATGAGGGGTATGCTTCAATACCCTGTCTCGGTGTTGGTGCAGTTGCTGGTTGTATGTTGGAGTTCCCGTGTCGTGTTGGTGATGGTGTTTTTGGTATTATACAGTGTCCTTGTAGTGTTCATGTTGGTGCTGGTGTTATGCTGCACTTCCCGTGTAGTGTTGGTGCTGGTGGAATGCTGGAGTGCCCTTGTTGTTTTGGGGCTGGTGCTTGTGGTATGTTGCAGTACCCCGTGTAGTGATGGTGTTGGTGCTGATGGTATACTGTATTGCCCGTGCAGTGTTGGTGTTGGTGCTGGTGGTATGCTGCGCTTCCAGTGTAGTGTTGGTGCTGGTGGTATGTTGCATTGCCGGCGTTTTGTTGGTGCGGGTGCTAGCGGCGTGTTGGTGCTGGTGGTATGTTGAAGTGCCCATGTAGTGTTGGTGTTGGTGCTGGTGGTATGCTGCACTTCCATTGTAGTGTTAGTTGGTGCTAGTGGCATGTTGCAGTACCCGTGTAATCTTGGTGTTGGTGCTGGTGGTATGCTGCAGTGCTTGTATAGTGTTAGTATCCATAAGGCAGGCACAATTCACTGTTGATGCCGCAATATCCGTGAAGTGTTAGTATTAACGCTACAGTGAACATGTCATATTGATGCCCGTGTAGTGTTAATATAATACAAAGAAATGCGAGCAGCAGATATAGCCCAGTGAGTCCCTTTGAGGCTATTCGTCTTGGTATCAGAAAATAGAAGGTTGAGGATTGGAGTGCTAATCTTAAGATCCTAAACAGAAAAGGTATGGTGGTAGATTTTATGTGTAACTATGAAGGGGCAAATGATGTCATTCGTGGAGTTAAAAGCAAAAAAGAAATGTTAAGTCTGTTAATATATATATATATATATATATATATATATATATATATATATATATATATATATATATATATATATATATATATATATATATATACATATATATATATATATATATATATATATATATATATATATATATATATATATATATATATATATATATATATATATATATATATACATATATATATATATATATATATATATACATATATATATATATATATATATATATATATATATATATATATATATGTATATATATGTATATATATATATATATATATATATATATATATATATATATATATATATATATATATATATATATATATATATATATATATATATATATATATATATCAGATTAGGGAAGAGCAGTGTGGTTTCAGAAGTGGTAGAGGATGTCTGGATCAGGTGTTTGCTTTGAAGAATGTATGTGAGAAATACTTAGAAAAGCAAATTGATTTGTATGTAGCATTTATGGATCTGGAGAAGGCATATGATAGAGTTGATAGAGATGCTCTGTGGAAGGTACTAAGAATATATGGTTTGGGAGGCAAGTTGTTAGAAGCAGTGAAAAGTTTTTATCGAGGATGTAAGGCATGTGTACGTGTAAGAAGAGTGGAAAGTGATTGGTTCTCAGTAAATGTAGGTTTGAGGCAAGGGTGTGTGATGTCTCCATGGTTGTTAAATTTCTTTATGGATGGGGTTGTTAGGGAGGTGAATGCAAGAGTTTTGAAAAGAGGGGCAAGTATGAAGTCTGTTGGGGATGAGAGAGCTTGGGAAGTCTCAGTTGATGTTCGCTGATGATACAGCGCTGGTGGCTGATTCATGTGAGAAACTGCAGAAGCTGGTGACTGAGTTTGGTAAAGTGTGTGAAAGAAGAAATTTAAGAGTAAATGTGAATAAGAGCAAGGTTATTAGGTGCAGTAGGGTTGAGGGTCAAGTCAATTGGGAGGTAAGTTTGAATGGAGAAAAACTGGAGGAAGTAAAGTGTTTTAGATATCTGGGAGTGGATCTGGCAGCGGATGGAACCATGGAAGCGGAAGTGAATCATAGGGTGGGGGAGGGGGCGAAAATCCTGGGAGCCTTGAAGAATGTGTGTAAGTCGAGAACATTATCTCGGAAAGCAAAAATGGGTATGTTTGAAGGAATAGTGGTTCCAACAATGTTGTATGGTTGCGAGGCGTGGGCTATGGATAGAGTTGTGCGCAGGAGGGTGGATGTGATGGAAATGAGATGTTTGAGGACAATATGTGGTGTGAGGTGGTTTGATCGAGTAAGTAATGTAAGGGTAAGAGAGATGTGTGGAAATAAAAAGAGCGTGGTTGAGAGAGCAAAAGAGGGTGTTTTGAAATGGTTTGGGCACGTGGAGAGAATGAGTGAGGAAAGATTGACCAAGAGGATATATATGTCGGAGGTGGAGGGAACGAGGAGAAGTGGGAGACTAAATTGGAGGTGGAAAGATGGAGTGAAAAAGATTTTGAGTGATCGGGGCCTGAACATGCAGGAGGGTGAAAGGAGGGCAAGGAATAGAGTGAATTTGATCGATGTGGTATACCGTGCTGTCATTGGATTGAGTCAGGGCATGTGAAGCGTCTGGGGTAAACCATGGAAAGTTGTGTGTGGCCTGGATGTGGAAAGGGAGCTGTGGTTTCGGGCATTATTGCATGACAGCTAGAGACTGAGTGTGAACGAATGGGGCCTTTGTAGTCTTTTCCTAGCGCTACCTCGCACACATGAGGGGGGAGGGGGATGTTATTCCATGTGTGGCGAGGTGGCGAGGGGAATGAATAAAGGCAGACAGCGTGAATTGTGTGCATGTGTATATATGTATGTGTCTGTGTGTGTATATATATATGTGTACATTGAGATGTATGGGTATGTATATTTACGTGTGTGGACGTGTATGTATATACATGTGTATGGGGGTGGGTTGGGCCATTTCTTTCGTCTGTTTCCTTGCGCTACCTCGCAAACGCGGGAGACAGCGACAAAGCAAAATAAATAAATAAAAAATATATATATATATATATATATATATATATATATATATATATATATATATATATATATATATATTTTTTTTTTTTTTTTCTCTTTTTTTTCAAACTATTCGCCATTTCCCGCGTTAGCGAGGTAGCGTTAAGAGCAGAGGACTGGGCCATTGAGGGAATATCCTCACCTGGCCCCCTTCTCTGTTCCTTCTTTTGGCAAATTAAAAAAATTGAGAGGGAGGATTTCCAGCCCCCCGCTCCCTCCCCTTTTAGTCGCCTTCTGCGATACGCAGGGAATACGTGTGAAGTATTCTTTCTCCCCTATCCCCAGGTATTATATATATATATATATATATATATATATATATATATATATATATATATATATATATATATATATATATATATATATATATATATCGGAAAGGATCACAATTTTGCGCGTGATCAAGATATTCCTATGAGTCCACGGGGAAAATGAAACACGATAAGTTCCCAAGTGCACTTTCATATAATAATCATCAGGAGAAATCAGACAAATCTTGCCTTAAAGAATGTGTGTGTGGTGACGTTGATGGTGTTATTTTGACGGTACTATGGTGCTCATTTGGCGCTTGTGTTGGTGTTGGTGCAGCGCTCGTTCCGTCCCTGGAGTGTTGGTAATGACACTAGTCCAGTGCTCGTGTAGTGCTGGTGATGGTTGCTATATCGCCCGGGAAGTGTTGTCTCCAACCTTTCCATACTTACGGTCTTGCCTCAGCTGTGTTCGTGTTCTTGCAATGATGACCTTCCCGCAGAGCAGCTATGCTTCTGTCCATACTCCTTGTCCATAAAGTTTTGTATAACATGTGATTTTTCTATACAGGTGGCACAACATGTTTCGTGGAGACAATCCATCTCATCTGGTGGCAATACTTATCAAGAGTTATTTAAATCCCAACATCACAATAGAAGTACCGTACGGCGTTTGCCAAACTAGACAACACGCCATCCGGTACTTCTGTTGTGATGTTGAGACTTGAATAGGTTTATTAAGTATTGGCACCTAATGAGATGGATCATCTCCACGAAACATGTCGTGCGACAAGTATAGAAAAATTACAAATTATATAGAATTATAGGAACTCCTTATGAAGTGCGAGTTCACTTTCATTCTAGGCCACATCTCAAGAAGAATCTTCGATCTTTCTTGATTCCACAAAGCCAGTAGATTAGTTGATACGTCCGTCTCTTGATTAGATCAGGTTGTGTTTGCTAATCGAATTATTCCGGCCTCGTATAGCGATGGAGGTTGCAGTGAGGAGGCAAGCATAGCCGGGCGAGTTCGTGGTGACAAATAGCAAGGAAGACATTACGAGAGCCACTGAACCAGTGACTTCTGCGTCGGTATAACCTCGTCAGGAGGAGAGTATATATGTTGCTCATGAATCATCTGAGCTTGTTGGTGGTTTAGGTCGAGGCTGTGTTTCTACTTGCCAGTATACAGTGTGTGGAATGGTTTTATACTAGGCAGAGAATGAGAAATCGGCTTCGCAATGCAATCATGAGTTTGTCTAACGCCTTGTTATCAGGTTTTGAACTGACCGCAGCCGGTGAGACTATACGAACTGTACACAACTGATGTGATATTATAAAATGAACGCAGCTGGTGCAACCTTACCAACTGAGCGCGGCTAGTGAGACATTACCAACTGAACGCAGCTGGTGAGACATTATCCACTTCGTGTCATGATCCTTCTATTATTGCCATCATAGGAGTATGACTACTGCCTCTATTCCTTCAAATTCTTTGGCAACCATGTTATTGACAAGAACGCACATTATCTGAAGGTGTTTGTTTCATATTCTGAATGATAAAAGCACTGGATTGTTATCGTTGCTAATCACTTGTTTTTAAGAATAAAACACCCGAAAGATATGTCTTTCAATAGCAAGACTGAAAAAGTTCAGTAATATCAGTGGTTATCTAGATAAAGTACTTATTTCATACAGGTTCTTCTGCAACACATCGTTAGACGGCAACATGCTAAACAGCAGTGTAAATTAGATATATACATAGGTACGGATTTCGAATTTAAGTTTAGGGCATTTATCCTTACTCTTTACAGTTCATTAGTTCTTCCCCATCTTGAATACCGTATTCCAGATTTGGTCACCTTACTTGAGAAAAAGACACAGAGTGGAGAGAGTAAAACCTTGAGCTACAATGATGTTTCCAATTCCTCTTTTTTTAGCGAGGAAGGACAAAAGTGCATATTTAATGCATTGCTAAAAGAAAAAAAATCAAATAAAAGGCTAAAGAGGTAAAGTAGTAAGAAAAATAAATTAAGGGTTTGAAAAGGAACTGAAAACATCCGCCTTTGAAGAGTGGACAGAAATGAACAAACATGAGATGACAAACAAAACCAAAGCTTTGTACAGTTGGCGAAAGAATCAAACATCTACACAGCACAATCCAGCTACCAACCGGCATTGACTGATGGTATTGTGTGATGCTGTGGATTGCCCAATGAAGAAGTCAAACTGCTACTGCCACTTTGGATTCAACCCGTGCTAGATATACTCCTATAAGTACTCATGGCTCTAAAAGTATACACGAAGGTGGAATTCCATAGAGAACGAGTTACATGCAAATGATGAAGATCTTACGGAAACTAAACAAATTTGTCGTTATCAAGCGAAACTCCCTTACAGTCAGCATTAGGTCGAGAGAGAGAGAGAGAGAGAGAGAGAGAGAGAGAGAGAGAGAGAGAGAGAGAGAGAGAGAGAGAGAGAGAGAGAGAGTCAGAAACAAGTGATTTGATCTTTTTTTTTTCAAAAATCATTATGACTACACTTGATGATGGCAATGTATGTGTTTACGAGATGCATGGCGTCATCCTGTTGGCTTGCTATCAAACCAGGCCACTCACTTGGTGTTCCCTCATGGACACTGAAGTACTGATCCAGAATATTTTTTGATAAATGAAGTTTTGGAGGCAAGAGTTGGTGGTGGTTGTCACTGGTCCATGTGCCTGTGATGTGATGATGGCTGAGGTCCAGCCACGGTAGAAGGTGACGGTGGCGTCTCTCCCAGAGGCAAGGTGAACGTGATGATGGTAAAGGATTAGTCTTCATGAGCCACTTTGTTATTGGCTCGATGTATTTTAGATTTCATGTGGGCCTGCCACATAGTGAACTCCTCTTATGGGAAACCTTATTGCACCTATATTTTCATCGTTGTCACTATAGGAATATACTATCATTATTGTCATTATCATTATTATTTTTATTATCATTATTATCATTATTATTATCATTATTATTATCATTATTATTATTGTTATTATTATTATTATTATTATTATTATCATTATTATTATTATAATTACTATTGTATTGTCATTATCAATTTTAACATCAACATTTTCATTATCATTACTATCATTATCATTATCTTTATTATTATCATTATCATCATTATTATTATTACTGTCATTATCATTATGAACATCATTTTCATAACTTCTGGTGACATGAAATCAAGTAAGCAGTGCATGGAAGGAGTGAAAAGAGCTAACAAGATTTTTGGATTCATGGGAAAGGCTGTCGAATTTAAGTCTAGGGCACTCATCGTTACCCTTTACAGTTCGTTGGTTCTTCCCTATCTTGAATACCGTATTCCAGATTTGGTCACCTTACTAGAAAAAAAAAAGACACAGAGTGGAGAGAGTAAAGCCTAAAGCTACGATGACGATTCCCAGACAAACAAATGGTATGAGAACCGACGAATCAACTTCAATCTAATTAGCGTAAGAAAGAAAGGATTGAGAGGTGATCTAACACAAGTATTTAGAATTATAACAGGCTTTGATGACCCTGAGTTAATAAGCTACGTAAGACGTGATTCGTGTGATGTCTCTCGTGGTAAACTCCAGACAAACGTTTTTGCTGAAATGAGACGTGGATTCGTTCTTTCTAATATACGGAATGATATACGGACTAAAGTAGTTGAACTACTATAGATACGGTTAAGAATACACTTAATGAGTATTTCAAGTCCACAACCTAGATTATTTGCATCCTCTTCAGTAGCACTGATGGTCTGCATGTTTTTTCTCTCTGAATTGTTTGTTTGCTTTCCAGCTTTTCCCACACAAATCTTTGAGTCATATCTTTCACCATCACGGCCAGCCATGAATGGACCCAATACTCGGTTGTTGTTTGAATGCCATTATGTATATATATAAATACTTTTTTTTTTTTTTTTTTTTTTTATACCTCGTCGCTGTCTCCCGCGGTTGCGAGGTAGCGCAAGGAAACAGACGAAAGAAATGGCCCAACCCCCCCCATACACATGTACATACACACGTCCACACACGCAAATATACATACCTACACAGCTTTCCATGGTTTACCCCGGACGCTTCACATGCCTTGATTCAATCCACCGACAGCACGTCAACCCCTGAATACCACATCGCTCCAATTCACTCTATTCCTTGCTCTCCTTTCACCCTCCTGCATGTTCAGGCCCCGATCACACAAAATCCTTTTCACTCCATCTTTCCACCTCCAATTTGGTCTCCCTCTTCTCCTCGTTCCCTCCACCTCCGACACATATATCCTCTTGGTCAATCTTTCCTCACTCATTCTCTCCATGTGCCCAAACCATTTCAAAACACCCTCTTCTGCTCTTTCAACCACGCTCTTTTTATTTCCACACATCTCTCTTACCCTTACGTTACTTACTCGATCAAACCACCTCACACCACACATTGTCCTCAAACATCTCATTTCCAGCACATCCATCCTCCTGCGCACAACTCTATCCATAGCCCACGCCTCGCAACCATACAACATTGTTGGAACCACTATTCCTTCAAACATACCCATTTTTGCTTTCCGAGATAATGTTCTCGACTTCCACACATTTTTCAAGGCTCCCAAAATTTTCGCCCCCTCCCCCACCCTATGATCCACTTCCGCTTCCATGGTTCCATCCGCTGACAGATCCACTCCCAGATATCTAAAACACTTCACTTCCTCCAGTTTTTCTCCATTCAAACTCACCTCCCAATTGACTTGACCCTCAACCCTACTGTACCTAATTACCTTGCTCTTATTCACATTTACTCTTAACTTTCTTCTTCCACACACTTTACCAAACTCCGTCACCAGCTTCTGCAGTTTCTCACATGAATCCGCCACCAGCGCTGTATCATCAGCGAACAACAACTGACTCACTTCCCAAGCTCTCTCATCCCCAACAGACTTCATACTTGCCCCTCTTTCCAAGACTCTTGCATTTACCTCCCTAACAACCCCATCCATAAACAAATTAAACAACCATGGAGACATCACACACCCCTGCCGCAAACCTACATTCACTGAGAACCAATCACTTTCCTCTCTTCCTACACGTACACATGCCTTACATCCTCGATAAAAACTTTTCACTGCGTCTAACAACTTGCCTCCCACACCATATATTCTTAATACCTTCCACAGAGCATCTCTATCAACTCTATCATATGCCTTCTCCAGATCCATAAATGCTACATACAAATCCATTTGCTTTTCTAAGTATTTCTCACATACATTCTTCAAAGCAAACACCTGATCCACACATCCTCTACCACTTCTGAAACCACACTGCTCTTCCCCAATCTGATGCTCTGTACATGCCTTCACCCTCTCAATCAATACCCTCCCATATAATTTACCAGGAATACTCAACAAACTTATACCTCTGTAATTTGAGCACTCACTCTTATCCCCTTTGCCTTTGTACAATGGCACTATGCACGCATTCCGCCAATCCTCAGGCACCTCACCATGAGTCATACATACATTAAATAACCTTACCAACCAGTCAACAATACAGTCACCCCCTTTTTTAATAAATTCCACTGCAATACCATCCAAACCTGCTGCCTTGCCGGCTTTCATCTTCCGCAAAGCTTTTACTACCTCTTCTCTGTTTACCAAATCATTTTCCCTAACCCTCTCACTTTGCACACCACCTCGACCCAAACACCCTATATCTGCCATATATATATATATATATATATATATATATATATATATATATATATATATATATATATATATATATATATATATATATATATATATATATATATATATATATATATATATATATATATATATATATATATATATATATATATATAGCGCAAGGAAACACGAAAGAATGGCCTAACCCACCCACATACACATGTATATACATAAACGCCAATACACGCATATATACATACCTATACATTTCAACGTATACATACATATACATACACAGACATGTACATATTCATACTTGCTGCCTTCATCCATTCTCGCCGCCACCCCGCCACACATGAAATGGCACCCGCCTTCCCCCGCGTGCGCGCGAGGTAGCGCTAGGAAAAAAACAACAAAGGCCACATTCGTTCACATTCAATCTCTTTTTGTCATGTGTAATGCACCGAAACCACTGCTCCCTTTCCACATCCAGGCCCCACAAAACTTTCCATGGTTTACCCAGACGCTTCACATGCCCTGGTTCAATCCATTGAAATAACGTCGACTCCGGTATACCACATCGTTCCAATTCACTCTATTCCTTGCACGCCTTTCATCCTCCTGTAAGTTCTGGCACCAATCGCATAAAATCTTTTTCTCTCTATCTTTCCACTTACAATTTCCTCACCCACTTCTTCTCGTTCCCTCCACCTCTAACACATATATCCTCTTTGTCAATCTTTCCTCATTCATTCTCTCCTTGTGACCAAACCATTTCAATACACCCTCTTCTGCTCTCTCAACTACACTCTTTTTATTTCCACACATCTCTCTCACCCTTTCATTACTTACTCGATCAAACCACCTCACACCACATATTGTCCTCAAACATCTCATTTCCAACACATACATCCTTCTCCGCACAACCCTATCTATAGCCCATGCTTCAGAGCCATATAGCATTGTTGGAACCACTATTCCTTCAAACATACCCAGTTCTGCTTTCCGAGATAACGTTCTCGCCTTCCACACATTCTTCAACGCTCCCAGAACCTTCGCCCCCTCCCCCACCCTGTAACTCACTTCCGCTTCCATGGTTCCATCCTCTGCTAATTCCACTCCCAGATATCTAAAACACCTCACTTCCTCCAGTTTTTCTCCATTCCAACTTACCTCCTAATTGACTTGTCCCTCAACCCTACTGAACCTAATAACCTTGCACCTATTCACATTTACTCTTAGTTTTCTTCTTTCACACACTTTACCAAACTCAGCCAACAACTTTTGCAGTTTCTCACCCGAATCAGCCACCAGCGCTGTATCATCAGTTTGCGGCAGGGGTGCATGATGTCTCCACGGTTATTTAATGTTTTATGGATGGGGTTGTTAGGGAGGTGGATGCAAGAGTTTTGGAGAGAGAGAGAGAGAGAGAGAGAGAGAGAGAGAGAGAGAGAGAGAGAGAGAGAGAGAGAGAGAGAGAGAGAGAGAGAGAGGCAAGTATGCAGTCTGTTGTCGATGAGAGAGCACGGGAAGTGAGTCAGTTGTTGTTCGCTGATGATACAGCGCTGGTGGCTGATTCGGGTGAGAAACTGCAGAGGTTGGTGACTAAGTTTGGTAAAGTTTGTGAAAGAAGAAAGCTGAGAGTAAATGTAGGGTTGAGGGACCAGTTAATTGAGAGGTAGGTTTGATCACATGGAGAGAATGAGTGAGGAAAGATTGACAAAGAGGATATATGTATCACAGGTAGAGGGAACGAGGAGAAGTGGGAGACCAAATTGGAGATAGAAGGAAGAAGTGAAAAAGATTTTCCGCTATTGGCGCCTGAACATACAGGAAGGTGAAAGGCGTGCAAGGAATAGAGTGAATTGGAACGATGTGGTATACCTGGCTCGAGGTGCTGTCAGTGGATCGAACCAGGGTATGTGAAGCGTCAGGGGTAATCCATGAAAGGTTTTGTGGGGCCTGGATGTGAAAATGAAGCTGTGGTTTGGGTGCATTACACACGACAGCTAGAGTCTGAGTTTGGAAGAATGTGACTTTTTTGTCCTTTTCTAGTGCTACCTCGCAGGGGGAAATGCTATTTCAAGTGTGTCGGGATGACGACGAGAATGGATGAAGGCAGCAAGTATGAATATGTGCATGTATATACATGTCTTTATCTATGTACATGTATGTATACGTTGAAATGTATAGGTATGTATATGTGCGTGTGTGTGCGTTTATGTATACACTTGTGTTCATAGTTTTTAACGTGATTAAACAAGGCATTTGATTTTTCTCTCGTTCTTATACTATATATATGCTGCTTAAGTCTAACAGAAAGATCATTACCTGTCTGCCCAACATGAATTTATCACAAATTCCACATGGCACTTTATAGATGCATCCAGGAGAATTTCCTTGTGAATTCCTGATTAAGATATTTTTATAGTATTATTGTTGTTGAAGGCAACATTTACATTAAAGATTTAAGCAGCATGGGAAGTAAAGTAGAATTCTTATTAAAAGGGAGAACTAAAAGATTCTTGGTGTCACTGGGAGGTTTAGGCTCAACTCTACAAAATGATTTCTTTGCTAACTTAAGGGATTCATCAATGAGAGATCTAGGGTACTTTAACTTAAATCCAATAGAATATATCTTCTCAAACTCATCATCAATAAACTACAGACTGCAAATACGTAATGCCCTAAGGAACATAGATTGAAACGATGACAGTTTAACTCTGTCATGTTGAGATGAGTAATAATGGATATATGAGCATACATTGGTAGGTTTTCTGTATATGCTAAACTTAAACTTGTTTCCTTGCCTATGGATCATGCAATCTAAAAATGGTAACATACCATTATATTCAATTTCTACAGTAAATTTGATGAAA
>NC_092225.1:61537607-61680107 GCF_036320965.1 Panulirus ornatus | reverse complement strand
GTTGAAGTGCCCGTGTAGTGTCGGTGTTGATGCTGATGGTATGCTGCAGTGCCCGTGTAGTGTTGGTGTTGGTGCTTGTGATATGTTGCGATGTCCGTGCACTGTTGGTGTTGGTGCTGGTGGTATGTTGCAATGCCCGTGCAGTGTTGGTGTTGGTGCTGGTGGTATGTTGCAATGCCCGTGCAGTGTTGGTGTTGGTGCTGGTGGTATCCTGCACTTCCAGTGTAGTGTTAGTGCTGATGGTATGTTGCATTGCCAGTGTTTTGTTGGTGCTGGTGCTAGTGGCATGTTGCAGTACCCGTGTAATCTTGGTGTTGGTGCTGGTGGTATGCTGCAGTGCTTGTATAGTGTTGATATCCATAAGGCAGTCACTATTCACTGTTGATGCCTCAATATCCGTGAAGTGTTAGTATTAATACGGCAGTGAACATGTCATATTGGTGCACTCTGTTGGGTGGCCAGAGTAGTGTTACGATAATGCAAAGAAATGCGAGCACTAGATATAGACCAATGAGTCCCTTTGAGGTTGTTTGTCTTAGTGAAAAAAATTAGAAAGTTGAAGATTGGTGTGGTTGTAGTAAGATACAAAAAAGATAAACTTGGGAGATATACCCGCAAATTTCATGCGTAACTATGGAGACGCAAATGATATCGTTCATGGAGTTAAAGACAAAAGGAAATTCTAAGTCTTATTAAAAGTATCTGCTATGTTGCTTTCATCAATATGTTATTAATCCCACTAAAGAGAAAATGCTATGCGTTGTGTCCTGCGTTGGCGAGGTAGCGTTAGGAACAGACGAAAAAATGCCACTTCAGTTCAAATCCATTCTCTAGCTGTCATATGTAATGCAGCGAAACCACAGCTCCCTCTCCACAACCAGGTCACACAGACATTTCCATGGCTTATCCCAGTTGCTTTACATGCCGTGAATTAGTCCAGTGATAGCATGTCGACCCAAGTATACCACATTAATCCAATTCACTCTTTACCTTGCACTCCTTTCACTTTAATGCATGTTCAGTATGCTCCATCACATATAAATTGTCAAAATGGTTAGTTTCTCTATTAAGCCCTTTAGTTGGTAGGGTATCACATTCTAATATCGTGAAGAATGTAGATTTAGTCAATAAGCTAAACTATATCATTGTTGACTTCAAACTAGTTAGCTTTGATGTTTCCTCACCTTTCACTAAAGCTCCAGTTGATGACCTTTTAGAATATTTGTTTGATATCTTGGATGATATTCATTTACCTGTTTCAATGTCTGTTTTCATTGAACTGATAAAACTGTGTATAAAAGACTGCCTTTCAATTCAACGGAGATTATCATACTTAAAAATCTGGTATGGCAATAGGTAACCCTCTTTCACCTGTACTAAGTAATCTTTATATGGAATTTTTTGAAACAAAATTACTAAACGATATCTTACCTTCTAATGCAATTTGGTTTAGGTATGTAAATGATGTTCTTTGTGTTTGGCCAGCACATGAAAATTTACAAATATTTCTCCCCTTACTTAACAATTTAGTACCTTCCATCAAATTTACTGTAGAAAGTGAAAATAATGGTATGTTACCATTTTTAGATTGCATGATCCATAGGCAAGGAAACAAGTTTAAGTTTAGCATATACAGAAAACCTACCAATGTATGCTCATATATCCATAATAACTCATCCCAACATGAGAGAGTTAAGTTACCGTCATTTCACTCCATGGTCCTTAGGGCATTACGTATTTGCAGTCCAGAGTTTATTGATGATGAGTTTGAGAAAATATATTCTATTGGATCTAAGTTAAAGTACCTTAGATCTTTCATTGATAAATCCCTAAAGTTAGCAAAGAAATCATTTTATAGATTTGAGCCCAAACCTCCTATTGACACCAAGAATCTTTTAGTTCTCCCTTTTAATGATAATTTTACTTTACTTCCCATGTTGCTTAAATCCTTTAATGTAAATGTTGCCTTCAGTAACAATAATACTATAAAGAATATCTTAATCAGGAATTCACCAGAAAATTCTCCTGGATGCATCTATAAAGTGCCATGTGGAAATTGTGGTAAATTCTATGTTGGTCAGACTGGTAAGAATCTTTCTATTAGACTTAAGCAACATGAATATAGTATGAGAACGGGACAAGAATCAAATGCCTTGTTTAATCACGTTAAAAACTATGATCATTGTATTGACTGGAGTAATGCCATCTCAGTTATTAACTGTAACTATATACATGTGTATGTGGGTGGGTTGGGCCATTCTTTCGTCACATATATATATATATATATATATATATATATATATATATATATATATATATATATATATATATATATATATATATATATATATATATATATATATATATATATATATATATATGTGTGTGTGTGTGTGTGTGTGTGTGTGTGTGTGTGTGTATCCCAACTGTTCACTCGCTTCCTCGAAATATAGTTTTGACTTGAAGCATTTCTTATTTCTGTTTATCTTACCTATTTACTAAAACGGAAAAAAAGAAGTGGCTAATTTGTTGATCAATGAGGTTACTCCTTCATGTGATGGGTATCATTCCTGCTCTGCACTCTGGCTGAATGGTTATCAATTTACCAATGATGAACTTTAACCGAAGGCGTGTTATCGCATAAAATCTCTTAGGACCTTGGCTGGGGTGACTGTTTTGCATTTGGAGGACACGTAGCTGCCATCTTCCTTTAAGAATTCAAGCTACGGTTACCAGCCTCCTCTGACAGAGGTGATTTCGCGACAGCCGTTCACTATTATCATGAACCTTGTGGTAGGCCACGACAACGGGACATGATCTGGCATGTTTTGCTGTCATTTCTAGACGCAGGAAGGGTCTACACAGTTCTCACTCGTCGTCTGAGCACATACCCGCCAACACATAGATACACTCCTCCTTGGCCAAACCTTTTCGTAGGAGCAGTCTGGTGAGCGTAACAAAGAGCATCATCATAGCCAGCCAACAGTCTAGCTATTAAATCTTACGTCCGCCAGATGTGACTGTCATTACTACGAGAGCCCACCTGGTACGCCTGTGCTGCAGCTGACTTTGTATCCCGAGCTGTTACAAGTCACCAAAGTAAGTATTACTAGGTTCAACCTGCTATCATGTGAGTACTGAGAAGAATACTTCTTATAATTCAGTATCTGAAACGTTCGTGGCCTTCTCAAACCACGACGTACTTACTGGACCATGCTTCTCGAAGGAACACTCGACATGCTTGTCATGGTGGCTTTCCTTCAGTTACTGTCATCTCTTCCTTCTTGTTTATCTCACTCTTCCTAAACGACAATCACGTATGCCAGCTCATGGACAGTTACTTGAGAGTATACCATCAAACTCGGGCCCTGGTCCATGGTAAGATAATTAAGATAAGATCCACAGAATCGTAATGGCCCACCTTCTCATGGCATCTTGGCCAGTCGGTCAGTGACTTCGGGATAGGAGGTAGGTGGTGGCCTCGTGATCTATGGATTACAGTGGGATCCACTTCCATACATTCCACTCACTATGACAGTCTCCTGATCTCTGGCTCGTTCCAGCTTTGATATGTGTCTGGCAAAATGATGATCTGAAAGGAAAACACATTAAAAGCGAAGCAAGCTGAAAATCTTGTCTGTTGTTAGGTAGAATAGGGTCTGAGATGATACAGATCTGTGGCTCCCCTTATTGAACAACGCTTAAACTGCATAGTCACACTAGCGGCCGTGTGATTCAAGCATGACTGGCCGCCATTGTAACTAAATCAGCTTTCATGATTGATACCGCTGCCTGAGGTAAGTGTCATCCTGACTCTGGGACGTCACACAGAGGCCATCCGTCACGGATATGTTATTCAGATGGTCTATATTTAAGTGCACTAATCCAAGAAACGTCTGCTTAACTTGTTTCCCTACTAACTGTACTCGTAAACTTTTCATGACTTGGTCACGTTCAGGAACCCTGGTAATTGACCGGCTTCTCCTAAATAGATATCAGCGCAGCAAGATCCCTGGCAGTCATGAGGTCATGATGAAGAACTATAGTAAAGGCCAGTGTGGAATTTCTCTGATGGCTTGCCTGCACCTTGGTGACAGTCAGAGGGTCTTTGATGGCTGCCTACACTTTGGTGACAGTCAGAGGGTCTCTGGTGGCTGTCTGTACTTTGGTGACAGTCGACGGGTCTCTAATGGCTGCCTACACTTTGGTGACAGTCAGAGGGTCTCTGGTGGCTGTCTGTACCTTGGTGACAGTCGACGGGTCTCTAATGGCTGCCTACACTTTGGTGACAGTCAGAGGGTCTCTGGTGGCTGTCTGTACCTTGGTGACAGTCGACGGGTCTCTAATGGCTGCCTACACTTTGGTGACAGTCGGAGGGTCTTTGGTGGCTGTCTGTACCTTGGTGACAGTCGACGGGTCTCTAATGGCTGCCTACACTTTGGTGACAGTCAGAGGGTCTCTGGTGGCTGTCTGTACCTTGGTGACAGTCGACGGGTCTCTAATGGCTGCCTACACTTTGGTGACAGTCGGAGGGTCTCTGGTGGCTGTCTGTACCTTGATGACAGTCAGAGGATCTTCTGCGGCGGTCTGAATTTCGGTGATAACCGCATAATGCCTAAGTGATAGGCGTTATAAGCATCAACTCAACTTGATCGATGACTCGAAAGGGCATTTCCAAAGTTGTCGTTGCATACTTAGCACTTACTAGGTCTTTGCATATCTGTAGGCACATTACAATCATTACACATTTGGCATAGAAAAAAGAACTTTGATATATCATAGGTACAGTCATTTGAACATTAGAGCTTATCTCTTATCGATGCTTCCAAAATTCAGTGTCACCAATCATGAATTACATCATGTTTACCCTTTATATTTCTCTTTTAATAAAAGACAAAACTCATTGACGCAAGAAAATGAATAATCAAGAATTGGGAGATGATTCTATGACCAAGACGGACATCTTTGGGGACTTATTTCTCAATTTGTTTTTTTTAGTGTCATCGAAAGCAGCAGAAAAGCTAGTCTGTAATGTTGCTAACATTATAACGCATGAGATGCGCTGTTGTTTGAAAACTGTATCTTTTGACATATCATTTTTTCTTTGGCTTTCAGTCTTCATCTCTCCACTACTTTCTGTTTCTTCTTTCATTCAGGGATTTATATTCAACTCCTTTGCAGAAGACAGGCTTCACCCAAGCATCTCCCGTTCTTGCATATCAATGGATTTTGATCGTCTTCGCTTCGCTTCTTCATAAGCATGTGTTGGATTTGTGTTGGCACGGACACCATCCTTTATCAGATCCTCTTTCATCTGTATCCTTGATATAAATAACCTTCACGGTACCTTCGTTAGTCCTCTTCTTTTCCTTTATCTTCCTATGACATTTTCCTTTTTTTTCTTTTTTTTTCCCTTCATGACCATGGCTTGTCTTTTTACCCACTTCTTATCCTTCTCATCCCTGTCAGAAACCAAGTATCTTTCTGTCGTTTCCTTGCTATTAGACCCATATAACTGCGAGGCAGACCCTTCCGGACAAGTGGGAGATTGCAGAAGACCCTTCTAGACTAATGAAAGCTGCGTGGCAGAAGAATTCACGAGGCAGACTCCTCCAGACTAATGGAAGCCGCTTGGCGAACCCCTCCAGACTTGTGGAAGCCACCTGGCAGATCCCTCCAGACTAGCGGAAGCTGCGTGGCAGACCCCTCCAGACTAGTGGCAATCGAGTGGCAGACCCCCCTCCAGACTGGTGGTTGTAAAGTGGCAGATTCCTCCAGACTTATGGAAGCCGCGTGGCAGACCCCTCCAGACTAGAGGGAGTCGAGTGGCAGACCCCCTCCATAATAGTGTGAGCCACGTGTCAGACCCCTCCAGACTGGTGGTTGCAGAGTGGCAAATCCCTCCAGACTAATGGAAGCCGCGTGGCAGATCCCTCCAGACTAATGGGAACAGCGTGGCAGACCCCTCCACACTAGTAGGAGCCACGCGGCAGATCCCTCCAGACCAGTGGAAGCAACGTGGCAGACCCCTCCAGACTGGTAGGATCCTGCGGGCGGATACATACTACCTTACAATAGATTAAGATTTCATACGTCTACCATTCACTAATCTAATCTCTTCTACAATATGGATTCCATCAGTCATTCATGTGTTGCTTTGTGCTTGATTATCTAATAGAAGCTCTCTTGTATCACTGGGATATAAGTTCTAAACAAAATAGTTGGTGGCTTGGTTTGACAATGAATTTATTATCCCATTCGTTTTATCACAGGTATACAAAACGAGATCGAGGTAGTGACCTCAGCAGGTTGGCAGAAGAACCGTGTCAGTGAGTGTGAGGAACGCAAGATGGAGGAGGCCGGTGCATCACTTGAGCAGTCAGACGTAAAGTTCACAGTCGTGGACTACGTGCTGTTCAGCCTCATGCTGGTGGCGTCCATAGGCATCGGGGTGTACAGCGCCATCAAGAGCCGGGGCAAGGCCAACACCCAGGAGTACCTGCTGGGGGGAAGGGCGATGTCTCCAGCGCCCGTGGCCCTCTCTCTCCTTGGTGGATGGATATCTGCTATTTCTATATTAGGTCAGTGTGAAGGGATCTTTGCCCATAATAAGATCAGTGTCAAATTCCTTTTCTCAGGAAAGGTTTACGCTATAAATCATTTACATGTTATCATTATAACACATAAATTCATTTTCATGATAGAGAGATTATCAATCACCATTTTCAGTTATTCACTTAGTAAGGAGAGAGTATTCAGAGCTTAAGGGAAGCAACTGCTACTTGATAAATGACTTTTCTAAGCGATGAAAATGTAAATATATAACTTCAGAGAGGTGAGGTCGTCGAAGGGGACCTGTTTCCCAATTCCTTCACCTTGTCCTCCTAACTTAGACATGTTCTAAAAACAATTCTTGTAATGTTGCTTTCCAGTACACTAACACCATCAGCAAGAAATATAAATGCTTTTGTCGTTGAGACTTCCCTCGTCTCTTCAGGAACAGCCACTGAGGTGTATTTCTTCGGGACGCAGGTAACCACTACGCTGCTGGGCTGTATCCCTGGGTGTATCTTGATGCGTACAATTGTTCTCCCGATCTTCTACGAGCTTAAACTCGTCTCCATGAACGAGGTCAGTAGCTCAGCCATGACATTTGTTCATTTCTCTCTGTCTTATCATCACTCACAGTTTTCATGGGTATTGAGAGGCTTTTCAGTCCCATTATACTAGATACAGACGTTTCTATATCTTTCAGTATATAGAGCTACGTTATCACTCACGAATACTGAGGAAGTTGGTGACCTTCTGTGTTCTGCTGCTTAATTTCCTGTACATGGGGATCTGTCTGTACGCCCCGACTCTGGCCCTGGTCACCGTCACAGGCCTGACCACCACGTCGTCCACGCTTATAATGGGGTCTATCTGTACCTTCTACATTACAATTGTAAGTATGGTCCTCCCTTACATGAATTACACATTTCATATTACTGTATATGACAACTGCCCGTGACGAGATTACTCGTCCTGTGAATCCTCTTCCTGAGGTTTCAAGGACGAGTACGCGATTTTATAGACCTACTCTCTCCACATACTTGCCTGTGCTCTGCAGACCTCTTTGATTCGATGCCTCGAGAACCTTCACAAACTTCGCTTCGTTATCAGTAGTCATGAGACTAAGGAGAGAGTGTTCTTCATCTGTCATATGACATATCGTCCATAGAAATGCTGAGAAATAATATAGTAGAGGACACACCTCTTGGGCACTCTCATCAAAGTAAGGAAGGCCACTTATAACCCCTTAGAGCCTAACCTTCCTCTTAGTGTGTAAGGATGTAAGATATCCGATAAGAAGTTAGGTCAAATATCCAGTTAGCAGTTAAGTTAGTTATCTTGTAAGTATTTCACGAGAACAAAAACAAAATGGGAGAAGACTCCATACCGTCTCACAGTAGACTCAGTCAAACATTAGTTTAAAGAATGAATATTGACTCTTTGAGAGCCCAAAACAACATGCAACAAAACCATGAAATAAAATTATATCTTTGTCATATGATCCCAAACAGCAACAGTGATATCTTACAATGTTGTTCACTCTACCAGATAGGGGATAAAGTGGCAATGAGAGAGAGAGAGAGAGAGAGAGAGAGAGAGAGAGAGAGAGAGAGAGAGAGAGAGAGAGAGAGAGAGAGAGAGAGAGAGAGAGAGAGAGAGAGAGACAGAGAGAGAGAGAGAGAGAGAGGCTCATCGTGATCTAATCCTCAATGCTTCGCAACAGTTCTCTCCCTCGGGTTCTTCTGAGAAAGAAAACCGTCGAAACGTTGAGAAGTAAGTCCTGATCAGCAGCTACTTCATTACTGCCTTACTACCTAGCGATTACCCGATGCGGTAAGGAAATAACAGAAACAGAGACTCTTACTAAGAGTCGATGTAACACCCTACACTAAGTTACACTTCATACAGTTCCATGGGCATCGTTCTCTGGCAATATTTTGTTATATATTCCCTAACTAATCCCCATTCCACACCCACTCCCCTCACGTCATTTGCTCTCAACTTTTGCCATTCTACATTCAATATATCCTGGTACTTCCTCACACAAGTCTTCTTTCCAAGCTCACTTACTCTCACCACTCTCTTCTCCCCGACATTCTCCCTTTCTTTTCTTGAAAACCTCTACAAATCTTCACCTTCCCCACCACAAGATAGTGATCAAACATCCCTTCAGCTGCCTCTCTCAGCACATTAACATCGAATGATACTCTTTGACAATCTCTCCTACTCACATACGTATACTAATGTATATCTCTCTTTTTAAACCATGTATTTCCAATCACTAGTCTTTTTTCAGCACATAGGTCCACAATTTCTTCACCATATCTATTTACATCACTGAACATCCCAAGTGCATTAATTATACCCTCAACTGCCATATTACTCACCTTATATATATATATATATATATATATATATATATATATATATATATATATATATATATATATATATATATATATATATATATATAAATATATATATACATATATATATATGAACAAAGTGCATACGAACGCGCACCTTCATAGAACATACAAACCTCCAACAGCCCGGATCGAACCCGGGAACCCTGTGCAACAGGCGGGAGCGCTACCGCTAGGCTAAGGGCGAACATAGCCTAGCAGTGGCGCTCCCGCCCGTTGCACAGGGGTCCCGAGTTCGATCCTGGCTGTTGGAGGTTTGTATGTTATATACATATGTATATATATATATATATATATATATATATATATACATATATATATATATATATATATATATATATATATATATATATATATATATATATATATATATATATATATATATGTGTGTGTATATATATATATATATATATATATATATATATATATATATATATATATATATATATATATATATATATATATATATATATATATATATATATGAGAGTATCATTAGATTCTAGGGATAATAAAAAGATGTTTTGAAAGGAGGTAAATAAAGTGCGTATGACAAAAAATCAAATGGGAACATCGGTGAAAGGGGCTAATGGGGAGGTAATAACAAATAGTAGTGATGTGAGAAGGACATGGAGAGAGTATTTCAAATGTTTGTTGGATGTGTTTGATGATAGAGCGGTAGATATAGGGTGTTTTGGTCGAGGTGGCGTGCGAAGTGAGAGGGTCAGGGAGAATGGTTTGGTAAACAGAGCAGAGGTAGTGAAAGCTTTGCAGAAGGTGAAAGCCGGCAAGGCGGCGGTTTGGATGGTACTGCAGTGGAATCTATTAAAAAAGGTGACTGTGCTGTAGACTGGTTGGTAAGGATATTCATGTATGTATGGTTCATGGTGAATTAACTAACGATTGATTGGCGGAATGAATGCATAGTGCCATTGTACAAAAGCAAATGGGATAAAGGTGAGTGTTCATATTACAGAGGTATAAGTTTGTTGAGTATTCCTTGGAAATTATATGGGAGGGTATTGATTGAGAGGGTAAAGGTATGTACGGAGCATCAGATTGGGGAAGAGCAGTGTGGTTTCAGAAGTGGTAGAGGATGTGTGGATCAGGTGTTTCCTTTGAAGAATGTACGTGCGAAACACTTAGAAAAACAAATAATTTCTGTGCAGTATTTATGGATCTGGAGAAAGTATATGATAGAGTTGACATAGATGCTTTGTGGAAGGTATTAAGAGTATACGGTGCGGGAGGTATGGCATGTGTACGAGTATGAAGAGAGGAAAGTAATTGGTTTTCAGTGAATGTCGGTTTACGGCAGGGGTGTGTGATGTCTCCATGGCTGTTTGATTTGTTTATGGATGGGGTTGTTAGGGAGGTGTATGCAAGAGTTTTGGAGAGAGGGGCAAGTATGCAGTCTGTTGTGGATGAGAGGGTTTGGAAGTGAGTCAGTGGTTGTTCGCTGATGATACAGCACTAGTGGCTGATTCGGGTGAGAAACTGTAGAGGTTGGTGACTGAGTTTGGTAAAGTGTGTGAAAGAAGAAAGCTGAGAGTAAATGTGAGTAAGAGCAAGGTTATTAGGCTCAGTAGGGTTGAGGGACAAGTTAATTGGTAGGTAAGTCTGAATGGAGAAAAACTGGAGGAAGTGAAGCATTTCAGATATCTGGGTGTTGATTTAGCAGCGGATGGAACCATAGAAGTGGAAGCGAGTCACAGGGTTGGGGAGGGGGCGAAGGTTCTGGGAGCGTTGAAGAATGTATAAGGCGTGAGCGTTATCTCGGAGAGCAAAAATGGTTATGTTTGAAGGAATAGTGGTTCCAACAATGTTATATGGCTGCGAAGCATGGGCTATAGATAGGGTTGTGTGGAGGAGGGTGGATGTGTTGGAAATTAAATATTTGAGGACAATATGTGGTGTGAGGTGGTTTGATCGAGTGAGTGATGAAAGGGTACGAGAGATGTATGGTAATAAAAAAGAGTGTGGTTGAGGGAGCAGAAGAGGGTGTAGTAAAATGGTTTGGTCAGATGGAGAGAATGAGTGAGGAAAGATTGACAAAGAGGATATATGTGTCAGAGGCGAAGGGAACGAGAAGTGGGAGACCAAATTGGAGGTGGATTGTAGAAACCCTAGCATGAGCTAGGTGCCCGTTTCATCGGGAGTATACTCTATTGATTATTTTTGTATTCTTATGATTTATCTTTTGAACGATGATAATCACTTGATTTCCTGTACCGAACAAGTGTCTTGTGTCCTCTGTGCATTTCTCAGGAGTGGTTTTACCCAGGAGTATTTAAGACTTCAAGATGAATTAAATTCTCATTACTTGTCGTTTTTAAAGCCAAATTCTATATTCGGTAATGCACAGATATTTAGAGTCATTGCCTCCTACGCCTAATTGATTAATTATCAATGATATGGTAATATCTACCATTTTGAATGATCCAATCTGACATTACTTTAATATTAACAAGAAATAAAACCATATGAAACACAATCTGTCAAGTGCTTCCACAAGATCTCCCATGGCCCACTCATAATAGATTCTTTCTTTTTTATAGCCATTACCCATATCAGTGCTTGTTTCTGCTATTTGAACCACTGATGTGCTCTAACCACGCCAGCACTTAATTAAGACACTATCCAGGCATAAAGGGGTTACTTTAAACCACCTACTTAATCGTTCCAAAACCTATGATTAAGTATCAGCTTCCCTTAAGATCCTAAGCCATCACATACCTATCTGCAACGGAAGTGGACTACGTCTTGATCATCGCCATTCGCAAGTGTGCACAAAATCAGTATGTATTAAGTTGCAGTGCTTAAAAGGAGTTTTATTTACCAGGGTTTCATTATCGAGGTACAAAAAATGCGTTGAATCGAGAGACTGAATTTTGTCTCCCGCCCACAATAAGTTCACTGGTCAATCAAGATATATTACGAATATCAATATAACAATGAAGCATTGCGTTGTCTATCAGCCTCTACGATACACGCCATTAAAGGAGTTCTTACCTATACCATAACTGTTTACAGCTTTTTTCTGGCTTTGAAGAACCTGGATATAACACAGTACTACGACGAAACTGCTTCATTCATTCCTATTGTACAAGACACCTTTAAAAGAAATCTAATATATCCAATTTCGTCCTCTGCTGGGTTTGTTATCATACCACACAACGAGAGGAAGAAGAAAAAAACGTTTAACAGCACAACGCAGGCAAAGGTTATGTAACAATCGAAACAGTAACAATACCATTAGTGGAATTTACGACACCTTGAATTCTGGCATTGTAAATCTAACAAGCTGCACCAGGTATCTCTCAGAACCTGAGCAACTGATGAAAGAATTTACAGCTGCGTTTGAGCAAGTTGGTGTATTCTGGGATGCTACATAATATATCTGTGTAAAGTGACGTGAGTTACAGGCTCCTGACGTTCAGTCTTATGCCTCAGAGGGATGTGAAGGCTATACATTGTTATACTACAAAACTTGCCTGTATACATATCTTGTATATCTTGTCCCTCAGGGAGGTGTGAAGGCTGTGGTGTACGCTGACGTGCTGCAGACGCTGCTCATGTTCGGAGGAGTGTTGGCGGTGGTGATCATTTGCTGCAACGACCTGGGAGGAGTAGCCAACGTCTGGAACATCGCTGACGAAGGCGGACGGATTCAGTTTTTCAAGTAACTAATGTCTGCATTTAATACACCTGCATTTACAATATATATATATATATATCATACAAACCTTCAACAGCCAGGATCGAACCCGGGACCCTTGTGCGTGAGGCGGGAATGTAACCGCTAGGCTATGGACATGGCTAATAGGAGATAACTGTTCGAATACTAAGTACTCGAATACCCTTCGTCTCACATTGGTGAGCAACGGGGTCTATATTCATATACCTCCGCTTTGTACAGTTAGGTTCGGTAAAATGCTATCAGCTGACTATGTGCGCCTGTTGGGAGATAACCGGTATAGACCCCGTTGCTTACCAATGCGAGACGAAGGGTATTCGAGTACTTAGTATTCGAATAGTTATTTACTATTAGCCATGTCCATAGCCTAACGGTTAGCATTACTGCCTCGCGCACAGGGATCCCGGGCTCGATCCTGGCTGTTGGAGGTTTGTATGTTCTATGGAGGTGCGCGTTTCTATGCACTTTATTCGTATATATATATATATATATATATATATATATATATATATATATATATCATCCCTAGGGATAGGGGAGAAAGAATACTTCCCATGTATTCCTTGCGTGTCCTAAAAGGGTAGGGAGCAAGGGGGCTGGAAATCCTCCCTTCCCGTTTTTTAATTTTCCGAAAGAACAGAGAAGGAGGCCAAGTGAGGATATTCCCTTTAAGGTTCTTTGTTCTTAACACTACCTTACTAATGCGGGAAATATCGAATGTGTGGAAGTGGAGGTGGAAGGATGAAGTGAAAAAGATATTGAGCGATCGGGGCCTGAACATGCAGGAGGGTGAAAGGCGTGCAAGGAATGGAGTGAACTGGAGCGATGTGGTATACCGGGGTCGACGTGCCGTCAATGGATTGAACCAGGGCATGTGAAGCGTCTGAGGTAAGCCATGGAAAGTTTTGTGGGGCCTGGATGTGGAAAGGGAGCTTTGGTTTCGGTGCAATATACATGACAGCTAGAGACTGAGTGTGAACGAATGTGGCCTTTGCTGTCTTTTCCCAGCGCTACCTCGCGCGCATACGGGGAGGGGGTTGTCATCTCATGTGTGGTGGGGTGGCCACCGAAATGAATAAAAGCAGCAAGTATGAATTATGTACATGTGTATATATGTACAAGTCTGTGTATGTATATATATATGTATACGTTGAAATGTATAGGTATGCATATGTGCGTGTGTGGACGTGTACGTATATACATGTGTATGTGGGTGGGTTGGTCCATTCTTTCGTCTGTTTCCTTGCGCTACCTCGCTAACGCGAGAGACAGCGACAAAGTATAATAGATAATATATATATATATATATATATATATATATATATATATATATATATATATATATATATATATATATATATAATGATAATAATGATAATAACCTCAGCGACTGATTCATCTCATTAACTATCCCTGTCATGTATAAAGTATCATTATATCTGCTGCCGTTGTCTTGTACCAGCATGAGCACAGACCCTTATGAGCGCCACACCTTCTTTTCAACGTTCGTGTTTGGCTTCTACCTTATGATAAAATCCATCGGCTTCAACCAGACCGTCTACCAGAGGTTTGCCTCTGTGAGGACACTTCAGATATCACAAAGGTAATTATGAATTACATCTTTTTCGTTATGGTTCTGGGCTTTACCTAAAGGTTATGTGTTGGCGTAGCATAAGACTTTGCTTTCTATACTTGATTCCTTTTGTTTTTTTGCATCGCTCTGCTTTTAGTATAGCTTCCCTTTTAGCCGTTCTATCGCGATGATAATTAACTGAATTACCTATCTCTATTATCTTATTGGTAGTTGGGTCCCTCAGGGATCTCTCTTGTGGCTTACCATCTTTCTCTTCTTCATAAGTGATCTTTCTTCAACCTCTAATCTTTTCTATTCTTACACCGAATCTTTTTTTTTTTTTCCCCAGGCTGTGTATCTTCTTCTTACTTGGGCTATACTGCCTGTGGACCGTGTTCTTCTTCTCCGGCCTCGTTGCCTTTGCTACCTACAGCGACTGTGACCCGCTCACGTCCGGCAAGATCGAGAAGAAAGACCAGATCATCCCCTACTTAGTGACAGACAAGTTGAGTCACCTAACGGGGCTGGCTGGCATCTTCGTTGCGGCCGTCTACGGCGGCGTTCTAAGGTAGGTGGACACAGCTACTGGTGATATGTTGCCTTCTTGCGTTTAACAATAAACATCGTAGTCAGAACCCGATTTGTGATATAAAGTCTCTTTAGCATGATGATGTAATGTCTTGACCACGACCATACGACCCGCTGGAAATGATGGCCGACTAGCCCTTGAGGGATAGGTCAATGACGAGACCAATATACCTAAATGTCGTACTGTCCTTTTCAAGGGCTGTTCATTTCGTGCTCGAGGGACTAAAGAGCCAGAACCAACGGAGTGTTCTCAATTCCTACTTGTGCAGACCCACAGGAACCCGTATCGTGCCCTTTAACAGAAGACCTCTTTGCATTAGACCTAAGTGCACTTTTAAAGAACCTACCTGGCACAAATGATGTTAACTGTCTACGTTTCAGATCACTTATGAACTAGTCAGAGGAGGCACCTGCATCCTCTGTGTACAGCCAAGACTCTGATTGCGAGGCTCAGGCAAATTTTGTGTCTGACAATTAAGTCTACCATCTATTTCCTAATCTTGTTCAACAAAAGGGGAAAAATATGTCATAGAAAAATGCAAACACACGCTTAATTATTTTGCTGGTGATTTGGCACTTCACTAAACTTATAGGCAGTAGATCTTATTGCTAAGCGTAGCGTGTTCTGATCACCAGCAATAGAAGTAAGATAAAGAGATCTGCTTTTCCTTACACCTAATGCATCTTCAGATGTAATCTTGGCAAATGTAATGAAGAGTTCACAATAGATAGCAATATGACAGTGGCTCAATATGAAATCGCCTCTACGCTGTCAGACATCTTTTACGCCAGCATAAGATCAAGTTTATAATTGTTTGATGCAATACTTGGCTCATCAACAATATGGAACTTATAAACGCAAAAGGTGTGAAACATTTTCAAACTTGCATTTCAGCTCCCACACAGCCTGGTCTGTCATTAATTATTATTTGAACTGCATAGTTTTTGATGCCTTGGTATTTCCTCTGCATTTCTGTCATAAGAAAATTCAAAGACAAATGTAGAGAGAAGCCATAGAGTTAAGTTTTTTTTTTTTAAATTGACATTAAGCAGTTTGAGACATATACATTGTGATTTTCAGGTTATCTCTCATAGAGGATATGATGTAAAGTAGTTTCTTGAGTTATGGAAATAATCCACCTCAAGTTCTGCGGAACCCTGGAGTACTGTAGACAGAAATTTTCGGTCATTGTCATAATATAATGATGTATTCTCATCTTTTACGTTACCGAAGCAATTTGACATTCTTTTTCTGTTTCCATAATAGATTAAGTAATGGGTCTATACACCTGTTGTTTGAATTTGATTGGATTTGAATAACACAAATTATAGATGAATTTTAAGATTAAGCGGGATAACGGCTGCGAAATATAGTCAATGAGTTTAGGGTGACATCAATGAAAAAATTTTGAGAGAGCCATTGCTGTAGAGGTGTGGCGGCACAGAGATGGCATCATCTGTGGAAGTTTGTGTCTCTGGTGCTGGCGGAATGTTCTGCCCCTCACTACACATGACTGTGTACAGTATACCTTCCCTTCCTCCCAGCACACTCTCCTCCTGCGGCAACTCTGTGGCCTGTATCATCTGGGAGGACTTCCTCAAGGACCTGCCTTATTTCAGCCGCCTCAATGATGCCGGTTCCACCAACGTCGTCAAATTATTATGTAAGTTACACTAACATGCTCGGTTTGATGTCTAGAAGTTGTTCTTGTGTACTTTACCCAAACGTACGCTAATCCACCTACCCCCCCGCTAGTCCTTGAAGAACCCCAATCAACCCTTCTGATATCGCTCACCTCCTTACCGCCGTTATTTCTCAAACTAACCCCGCAAGTCTTTCTGACCCTGTTAACCCGCATATCACAACTAGCCATCCTGTTTTCATTAACCCTCATTCCTTTGCTAGGCCCACCACTAGCCTTTGTAACCCCACTAGCTTCCTACCTCTGTCTATCATCCTAACCTAGCTATCCCCTTAGCCTAACGATTTTCTGTAACTTTTCAACAAGAAGACTATAATGTCTAGGTTCCTGCGATCCAGAGTAGTAACAGTGCCTTCTTTTCTCCGAAGCTCATTATCTATACGAGTCCAGAAGACACATGATTCTCTGAATCATTATATGATTCATTAGATACATCTCTTGGAGATCTGCTGCCTATCATCCTGATTCCACTTAAGCCTTCCTTACAGAAAAAGGCATAAAAGAAGAAGAAAAGGTGATAACAACTGAATGCTGAGGTTATGAAAGAAAGGAGAGGCGAAGATTCTAGGATCATGAAATACAATTTAGCTTAATCCTCAAATTGTGTTGTGGTCTGGTGGGGCGTAGGGCAGAGGTTTGAGTAGGAGAGCCTGGATGGCTATCTATTAAGGGCCAAACCACTGGCATCGTACCTTTTGACTTGGTGGTACAAATGACTATTACTGTAAAGTGGTTTCTTTCATTTCAGTCGGAGTAGCAGGTGTAATGACTGCATGCTTTCATTCTAGCTACCGAAGCAAGTGTAATGACCATTTGCTCTCACTCCAGCCTCAATGGTAGACATAATGTTCATATACATTCATTCCAGCCACTGTGGCCGGTGTGATATCCATATGTTTGGGTCTGATGGTGGGGAAACTCGGCAGCATCTTCCACGTAGCCAACAGCCTTCTATCTGCTATCTCGGGTCCTATTTGTGGAATCTTTCTCAGCGGCATCATCGGTCCATGGATCACTGCAAAGGTAAGAGGTCATATATGAACATGGAATGACGCTCACACTGGTCACCTGAATTATATACCATGCGATAAATTTCATAAAACACACTTATCTATTCTATTCCTTACAGCACACCAGAAGCACATGTGAATTCCACTGTCAACCTAGCCTGGGTCTTTGGTCTGTGTTTTTTCCTTCACATTTTTCATTGTAAATTGGATAGGTTAAAGTAAATGTGTGTGTGTGTGTGTGTGTGTGTGTGTGTGTGTGTGTGTGTGTGTGTGTGTGTGTGTGTGTCTTGTAG
Organism: Panulirus ornatus; assembly: GCF_036320965.1. Classification (NCBI taxonomy): domain Eukaryota; kingdom Metazoa; phylum Arthropoda; class Malacostraca; order Decapoda; family Palinuridae; genus Panulirus; species Panulirus ornatus. The sequence goes on along the minus strand of NC_092225.1, from coordinate 61,662,265 downwards.
CAATCCGACAGGTTTTACCACAAGCAACTTAGTCGGGCCCATCTGCGAGTTCGTGAGCACAAGGGGGAACGATGAAGCACGAGAGAAGACCGGGGCAAATTCTTCAGACGAAGTATCGGTGGGAACAAGAACCTCACCTGTGTGTTTTCGACTTCGCCCATCTGCAGTGAACAAATGATGTCAGGCATTTAGCAGTTTCAGTAAAGCAAAGTGTCCTATGCTTTCGAGACCTGGTTTAGGGCTTTGCAAACTCAGTGAGTTGTTTAAACTCCTGCACTTTTATACCTTCATTGAAGGTAAACCGGTGGGGAGAGGGGGTAAGGAGTTTCAACCACCACGACAAATAACACTTATACTATCCTACCATGAAAGAGTGACTCCTAAGAGCCAATGACCTTGCTGAATATAAGACAGAGACGCAATCTTTCAGAACTTACAGAGAATGAGAGGTCCACATGCAGCGCCACCACCGAGAATGGACGACGAGAGCAGAAATGCCTCACACCAGAGAGGGAATAATTGACCTAGTGTCCCTAAATCACTTAGAGCAATTCTGTATAGAATCGCTGTGGCCCAGTTTCAATATATAGCGGAGGCTAGACTTTTAGCTCAAATTTTTGAGAAGCTGACTCTTGATTTGAGGTATATGGTATGCAACGAGGCGTCTGGTTGAGCCTCAGAAGCTGCCAGCCCCGCTTCAGAAGTGTCACTAACACCAAGACGTCCGAGTCAACATTCGCACCAGGAACATACAACACACGACAAGTTAATTGCCTCTAACTGTAGTCGAAACCAGAACGTAGTGTATGTTTACTCCCCGACTTCATTCCGATGAACATTGCTTCATCCAGAGACGTGGGACGAAAAAACAACAACAGCTGATCCCTGCTAACAATAGACCTGGGTCCACTAAAATGGTATTGGTCACTTATTGACCAAGACACCAAGCTCCCCACTTCCTTAGGAGCAGCTCCCACGCCTCGAACTTTCTCTATACATTTTCATAACATTCGTAGCCTTACATCTTACCTTCCCCCTGTACATCATCATCTCTCTACTTCTCTCGATCTTCTCTCTGAAACCTAGCTCTCCAAGGCTGCCTCTCTACACTAGTAATAGATCTCCAACTTTGACGTCTACCATCGTCTCGCAAAAATGATGAAGTATGTGCATACTGTGGTAAGTGATTACCTTATGTTCGTCTCATCATTCTTAAGTATATGAATGTGAAACCATCTTTCTTAGAATTTCTCTACCCTCTATGACATTGCTTCTGTGTTTCGTATACTCTCTCCACCTCCACCACGAATATCTATAGATATTGTACATAACTAGTATGTAAATGGTCTCATTATCATCCAAAAATTATTTGCTAAGGTGAACCAAAGCGACAAAACCTTATGTGCAAATGCACTACACTACCTCTGTCTCTCTAGGTGGGCGTTCAGTTTCAAACTCTTTCTGACGAGCAAATATGATTTGATCACACTCTGTGTACTATGCAATCCTGTTGGCCGGACGGTGTGTAAGCGTTGCTTGGGTTGCCGTGAATAAACACCAGCTTGGCTGGCGCGGTCTTTTGTTTTCAAGAGAACAGCCAGGTTTGGGTGCTGCCGCTCCTTCTCTGATATCAGAGCAATAAGGAGTAGAGTGTCTCTGAAACATAGTCCTACATAGGTCTAGGAGCAGGTTATATTCAGGCATGGTCTAAACCTGAAATGGATCAGGTGGCCCTCAGCAGATGAGGAAAGTGGTATAACTTAAGAGTTTAAACCATTTCTGTATCCAAGCAGCTTTGGACAATTGTTACATAAGACTCCTGACTGCTTAGGAATTCGTGCCGGGCTAGTGTTCATCAGTGGAGTTGCCTAATTTTTCTAGTAATCTATTGTGAGTGTGTATGTGTATGTTTTTGTTGTCGGCTTCGTACAACAATTAGCTTGACTCCCTTTTTATATCTATTTTCTACCCAAATTGCCTTTCTCTTGTTCGTACTGTGTCTGATGTGCTTAATGATAAGCTGGGCACATTATAAGACTGTGTTTCTCTAACCAAGATTGTTTTCATTGGCACTATGCGCCATGTTACAATCTTGTGCAGTGAAATCGTTGAAAATGCTTTGATATCGTTCCACCAGAATACCAGCTAGCTAGCTAGCTATATCTAGTGATACTTTCCTTGTGTATATCAGTTGTAGCCATCACCCTTAGGATATATCTATGCTACGTAGATGCCTACTCTAATATTTACATATTCTGTGGTAACTTTCCCTTGATTTAACTTAGCGGCCATTTATCAACAGCTGCAGTTACGGGCAATCAATCCGGTGATCATTAACTGCCTCCAGGTTGTATATAACATGTCAACATATTGTTGATGGTCAGTGTGTTCTCCACCTGTTGCCGCAGGGCGCCACCGTGGGCTTCACCGCATCCTTCGTCTTTAGTGTTTGGGTAGTTACTGGCAAGTTTATACGAGGAGGAGGGAAGCCTGCCCTCCTACCGATGTCCACTTCGGGCTGCGTAACGAACCTCACCAACTTCGGTAACACCTCCATGCCCGCCTTCGTCACCAGCCCTACCACCACACTGTCTGACTTTCTGCTGAGCAACACCACGCTGACTGATGCAGCGATGTTGGCCTCCACAACCACTCCCGATGGGTCAGTACCACCACACTGTTGTATAGTTTCTCCTGACACTACCAAGCTCACGAGTCCACTTTTATCATCATGCCACACTTGAGCTACAAGAGAGTATCCAGGTGTCTTCCAAAGCGCTTCTCTTCCCTCGAGATAAAGAAAATATAATATAAAAAGGAACACACTACTTGTCAGATGGAACCTGACTCTTATACACACACAAAGAAAAAATAATCAGGTGCCCACGGAGATCAACTCATACATATAGAACTACATAACATGACACACACACACACACACACACACACACACACACACACCATTAAGAGATGAGGCTCCATGAGTGTAAATATCCTTTCAAGTACTCTCCAATGAAGTACCTACAAATTACACGATTCCTAACGGGAAAAGAAATTTAAATGCCAAATCTGTAAGCGGTTAGCGTTGAACCCCAGGCGTGTCATGGGGCACTGTTGGAATCCCGTACATGGTAGTTGCCGAAATGCTAATTTAATCATTTATTCGTCCCTTCGGAGCTGGACGATAAATGGGCAACTGATGTCAGTTGGATATATATATATATATATATGATATATACGAACGAAGTGCATATGAATGCGCACCTTCATAAAACCTCCAACAGCCAGGATCTAACCCGAGACCTTTGTGTAACAGGCGGGAGCGCTACCTCTAAGCTATGATCGCTCCTAATAGGGAAACGACCATTCGAATACTGTGTACTCGAATACCCTTCGTCTCACGTTAGTGAGCAAATAACATTTTTACAGAACCTAACTGTACAACACGGAAGTATATATAAGCGAATATAGTGCATATGAATGCACACTACCATATTACACATGACAGCTAGAGACTGAGTGTTAACGAATGTGACCTTTTTGTCTGATCTCCTGGCGCTACCTCGCTGAAGCAGGGGGTAGCGATGCTGTTTCCTGTGGGGCGGGGTAATGCCAGAAATGGATGAAGGCAACAAGTATGAATATATATATATATATATATATATATATATATATATATATATATATATATATATATATATATATATATATATATATATATATATATATATATATATATATATATATATATATATATATATATATATATATATTATACTATTTGCTATTTCCCATGTTAGCGAGGTAGCGTTAAGAACAGAAATGACAAACCCCTCTCCCCACATGCGCGGAGTTGGGCTAGTAAAAAGACAACAAAGGCCATATTCGTTCACACTCAGTCTCTAGCTGTCATGTATAATGCACCGAAACCACAGCTCCCTTTTCACATCTTGGTACCACAAAACTTTTCATGGTTAACCCCAGACTTTTCACATGACCTGGTTTAGTCCATTGACAGCACGTCAACCACGGTATACAACATCGTTCCAATTCACTCTGTTCCTTGCACGCCTCTTATCCTCCTTTACGTTTAGGCCCCGATCGATCAAAATCTTTTTCATTCCATCCTTCCACCATGGATGGCCATGAGACGGGACAACACGAGTGTAAAACTCGCTTCTCGTAACAGAAAAATAGTGTATCTATTTATTTATTTACTATACTTTGTCGCTGTCTCCTGCATTAGCGAGGTAGCACAAGGAAACAGACGAAAGAATGGCCCAACCCACCCACATACACACGTATATACATACACGTCCCCACACGCACATACATATACCTATACATTACAACTTATACATATATATATATATATTTCTTTTTTTCTTTCATACTATTCGCCATTTCCCGCATTAGCGAGGTAGCGTTGAGAACAGAGGACTGGGCCCTTGAGGGAATATCCTCACCTGGGCCCCTTCTCTGTTCCCTCTTTTGGAAAATTAAAAAAAAAAAAGTGAGAGGGGAGGATTTCCAGCCCCCCGCTCCCTCCCCTTTTAGTCGCCTTCTACGACACGCAGGGAATACGTGGGAAGTATTCTTTCTCCCCTATCCCCAGGGATATATATATATATATATATATATATATATATATATATATATATATATATATATATATATATATATATATATATATATATATATATATATATATATATTTTTTTTTTTTTATACTTTGTCGCTGTCTCCCGCGTTTGCGAGGTAGCGCAAGGAAACAGACGAAAGAAATTCCCCAACCCCCCCCCATACACATGTACATACACACGTCCACACACACAAATATACATACCTACACAGCTTTCCATGGTTTACCCCGGACGCTTCACATGCCTTGATTCAATCCACTGACAGCACGTCAACCCCTGTATACCACATCGCTCCAATTCACTCTATTCCTTGCCCTCCTTTCACCCTCCTGCATGTTCAGGCCCCGATCACACAAAATCTTTTTCACTCCATCTTTCCACCTCCAATTTGGTCTCCCTCTTCTCCTCGTTCCCTCCACCTCCGACACATATATCCTCTTGGTCAATCTTTCCTCACTCATTCTCTCCATGTGCCCAAACCATTTTAAAACACCCTCTTCTGCTCTCTCAACCACGCTCTTTTTATTTCCACACATCTCTCTTACCCTTACGTTACTTACTCGATCAAACCACCTCACACCACACATTGTCCTCAAACATCTCATTTCCAGCACATCCATCCTCCTGCGCACAACTCTATCCATAGCCCACGCCTCGCAACCATACAACATTGTTGGAACTACTATTCCTTCAAACATACCCATTTTTGCTTTCCGGGATAATGTTCTCGACTTCCACACATTTTTCAAGGCTCCCAAAATGTGTCTGATGACAGAGTAGCAGATATAGGGTGTTTGGGTCGAGGTGGTGTGCAAAGTGAGAGGGTTAGGGAAAATGATTTGGTAAAAAGAGAAGAGGTAGTAAAAGCTTTGCGGAAGATGAAAGCCGGCAAGGCAGCAGGTTTGGATGGTATTGCAGTGGAATTTATTAAAAAAGGGGGTGACTGTATTGTTGACTGGTTGGTAAGGTTATTTAATGTATGTATGACTCATGGTGAGGTGCCTGAGGATTGGCGGAATGCGTGCATAGTGCCATTGTACAAAGGCAAAGGGGATAAGAGTGAGTGCTCAAATTACAGAGGTATAAGTTTGTTGAGTATTCCTGGTAAATTATATGGGAGGGTATTGATTGAAAGGGTGAAGGCATGTACAGAGCATCAGATTGGGGAAGAGCAGTGTGGTTTCAGAAGTGGTAGAGGATGTGTGGATCAGGTGTTTGCTTTGAAGAATGTATGTGAGAAATACTTAGAAAAGCAAATGGATTTGTATGTAGCATTTATGGATCTGGAGAAGGCATATGATAGAGTTGATAGAGATGCTCTGTGGAAGGTATATATATATATATATATATATATATATATATATATATATATATATATATATATATATATATATATATATATATACATACACAGACATATACACATATACACATGTACACAAATCATGCTTGCTGCCTTTATTCATTCCCGTCGCATCCCTGCCACACATGAAATGACAGCCCCCTCCCCCAGCACGCGCGTGAGGCAGCGCTAGGAAAAACAACAGAGGCCACATTCGTTCACACTCAGTCTAGCTATCATGCATAATGCACCGAAACCGCAGCTCCCTTTCCACATCCAGGCCCCACAAAACTTTCCATGGTTTATCCCACATGCTTCACATGCTCTGGTTCAATCCATTGACTGCATGTCCACCTCGGTGTACCACATCGCTCCAATTCACTCCATTCCTTGCACGCCTTTCACCCTCCTGCATGTTCAGGCCCCGATCGCTCAAAATCTTTTTCACCCCATCCTTCCACCTCCAATTTGGTCTCCCACTTTTCCTCGTTCCCTACACCTCTGACACATATATCCTCTTTGTCATTCTTTCCTCACTCATTCTCTCCATGTGACCAAACTATTTCAATACACCCTCTTCTGCTCTCTCAACCACACTCTCTTTATTTCCACACATCTTTCTTACCCTTTCATTACTTACTCATTCAAACCACCTCACACCACATATTGTCCTCAAACATCTCATTTCCAATACATCCACCCTCCTCCGCACAACCCAATCTAAAGCCCACGCCTCGCAACCATATAACATTGTTGGAACCACTATTCCTTCAAACATACCCCTTTTTGCTTTCCGAGATAATGCTCTTGCCTTCCACACATTCTTCAACGCTCCCAGAACTTTCCCCCCCCCCTCTCCCACCCTATGACTCACTTCCGCATTCATGGTTCCATCCACTGCCAAATCCACTCCCAGATATCTAGAACACTTCACTTCCTCCAGTTTTTCGCCATTCAAACTTACCTCCCAAACGACTTGTCCCTTAACCCTACTACACCTAATAACCTTGCTCTTATTCACATTTACTCTCAGCTTTCTTCTTTCACACACTTTACCAAACTCAGTCACCAGCTTCTGCAGTTTCTTACCCGAATCAGCCACCAGCGCTGTATCATCCGCGAACAACAACTGACTCACTTCCCAAGCTCCCTCATCCACAACAGACTGCATACTTGCCCCTCTCTCCAAAACTCTTGCATTCACCTCCCTAACAACCCCAGCCATAAGCAAATTAAGCAACCATGGAGACATCACATACCCCTGCCGCAAACCGACATTCAAGAACCAATCACTTTCCTCTCTTCCTACTCGTACTAATGCCTTACATCCTCGATAAAAACTTCGCACTGCTTCCAGCAACTTTCCTCTCACACCATGTACTCTTAATACCTTCCACAGAGCATCTCTATCAACTCTCTCATATGCCTTATCCAGATCTATAAATGCTATATACAAATCCATCTGTTTTTCTAAGTAAAGAAAAATAGTATGATAGATATTTTTCACACACAAACACAAACACACACACACACACACACACACATACACACACACACACACATAAACATACACACACACACACACACACGCACACACGCACACACACACACACACACACACACACACACACACACACACACACACACACACACCTATAATAATATTATGATTTCCTTGAATAATTTGAGATAATCAAAAAATACAGATGATAAGGTTGCAAGTATTCTTCAATTTCTCCCTAAAATCTATCCAAACATCCACCACAATATCAAACAACTTAGAGAATCCAAGGATTCGCGTGTAGATCTGATCCCCTAGAACACTCTTCAGCCCATAACATGACGAGAAATCCAACCATACTTATTCTAACATTGTCAGCCTGTCGAGCAAGAGGTAATTTCTCAACACAATCCATAAGGATTTTACTATGTACAAATACTATAGGAAAAAATATTTTACTGACGCTTGCTCATTTCTCTTTGTTTGATGCAATCGTCAAGCCCAGCTTCCAGCTATTGCTTATTCATGTGAGAGAGATGACTCTTATGGAGTCTTCCTCGAACTCTTCACACTGCAGTAGCCAATACCTTTAGGTACTATCCAGTGCCTGGAGGCCGTGTTTGATGGTTAAGGGCTGTATGAAGTACCTGGTGGCTTTGTTCAGTGCCTGGAGAAGGTCTGTAGTGAGAGAAATGATATCTTCAAGTTAATATTTAATATTATGGATTAGATGACATAACTGAAGAGTTAGAGCCAGTCACTGCACGTATTTCCTCTTCCCTCAGGTCGACGTCCAAGACCATATATGAGGTTTCCTACTGCTACACTGGCGTTATTGCTATCCTCATTACGTTCATCCTGGCCAGTCTCGTCTCCATTTGTGCTGGTAAGACCAACATCACTGCTGCTCTTGTACAGTTATCACTGCATTTGATATCAATAAGACTTCAAAAGTTTATGCAACTCTGCCTCCATGGAACAGAGTATTAATGATATTTCTAACTAAAACAAAGAGATACTTTTTCTCTAAGCCGTAAATCAATTTCATTTGAAAATGATGTAGGTAAGTCTTCCATCTTTCAATTATTAGTAAATGTATCCATTCATACCTCTAGGTCCGACCAACCCGAAAGATATGAGAGAGGGAGTGGTAAATCCTTCTTGTGCCCGACTGTACCGTTATCTGTGGACGGTCTTTAAGCGTCGCACCAACCACAACAGCAGCAGGGAAACTGTCGTACAGGAAGAGGCGTTCAAAATGCTACCGAAACAAAACAAGGACAACCTCAACTCACCCTCTTAGTTATTACAATTGGTGACGTTCCTCAACAGTCGTTGTGTAACAAGCACATCTACAGGAGACCTTATCATACTACAGGAGTCTTCATCGTACTGCTCGCATACCTGCGGTGGTTCTTCATCCCTCACACCTTAAGCCAAAGTCGGATCAAAGGCCTCCTTCCTCTTCATCAACTCTCTCTTTGTTCAACAACCCCTTTTTTTCTTGCCGAGAAGTTGCTTCCCTATCTTTTTCGCTACAGGTATATCACTTCGGCCATTGCTCTCGTGAGCTGTGGCTTCGCTCCAGTTCCTGAGACCTGGACATTTGAATGGCTTCTTCCCATACTTTCCGCAGAAGGATTGGTCTTGATGGTATTTCCTCCTATTCTTGCACATCGAAGACAAGGAATCTGTTGCCTTATTTCGTCTTTCCCTTGGTAAACTTACAATTTCAAGAGTTAATTATATAACTACCTACTTCGTTCAATTAATTTCCCCTTCCTCCTTCTTTTTATAACATCATTTTACCCATTCAGTCGAGATGGCCTCGTTTGGGGTACACTTCTGACCGTATGCCACGTCGGGTACTGCCAACAAATAAACGGGAAACGCCATAACCAAATGTAGAATCCCTGTACCAAGTTAACCAATCTCCAGGAGGTTAGAAGTGCCTGTCTGCGCTTCACAGAACGAGTTACAGGATCGGATCTAATATCTTTTCTGCTGTGATTTTTTTCATTGTTCTATAACGGCATCATTCCAAGCATAGCTTGTTTGTGTATGTTTTGAAGTGTTTAGCTAGTTGCATATCACACTGCAGTGCTGAAATGTGCTATAAGAAGTATAAGAAGAAGTAAGAAAAAGCACTCCCACACAAATGCTTGGGGAAACACTGCACGGATCTTGGGGAACGTGGAACTCTCGTAAGCCTAACATACAAGATAGTATCTTCATCATGATTTATTTTTTCTGTGTGTTATCACTCGTCTCTCAAGATAGAACTTTTGTCCCCGTTTCTGAATTTGTTTTTTTTTTTTGCTTTGCTTGTCAACTTTGTTTTGCATATTCTACTGTACCGTAGGCCAACAGCGTTGTGGGTATTCAGACACCCCAAAGTAATCCTTCTTCGCTCACCAGATAGTGTCACGAGGTGCAAGACCCCATACACGATTACCTTTGATGCCAGAAATTACAAAATATTGGTCACAGGCTTTGGATGATGTCGAGGACAACGAACATGAAGCAAGGCTTGTCGGCGACTCTATGATTCGAGGACAGCTGGAGGAATTGTGCCAGAAACCCTTTACGCCACAAGCGTTTTTGTTTTCCAGATGCCAAGATAGATGGTGTTGCCGACGTAGTAGATGAGGGGGTTTATGGAGGCGCCAATGATAATGCACTTGTTGTTTGTCATGTAGGTGATCACAGTATATTGAAAGGGAAATCGGAGGAACTGTTTAGGGAATCATCGCAAGTTTATTCGACATTTTCGAGATAACACTAATAATATTACGATTTCAGGAGTTGTTCTCAGGATCGGTAACGGGAACACCATTTTAGTAAGGTGTTTAGTCGAAGTAATAGATCGGTGAACCTCTGTTTTAGGAGAAGGTTGAGTTCATAAACTTGTGGCAGCATTTCTACATGCAGTATGGTAAGTTTATGTAGGACGGACTACACGCCTGAATGAAGTGGGAATTGCGTGTTTTCCTGGGCTCCTTAATGTGAGTCTACACGGCGCGCGTTTTGGTAAAAGAAGAAGAAAAAAGAAGAAAAAGAAAAAGCGGCCCATGTAGAGTAGACCCATCCCCTTCCGTAATTACTTTTCCAAATAGGTTTCAGTTTTGTCTAGAAATATTTCATGTTAACCCTCGGCATATACGAGATAAAGTCACAGAGTTAATGACAAAAGCGCTAAAAGGAAATTATGATAAGACAGCCATATCCGAATCTTGGTTCGATATCAGCAATAGAGATAGCCTCGCCAAATGCTCAATTCTAAGGTACGCCCTGTCTAAATGGGATGGAGGAAACAAATTAGGCGTTGATGTCCTACTCTTTGTTAAAGCTCATTCAAATCCCATAGTAAAAGCCTTTATAGCCTTTGAGATTGTCGATTTCATATCTTAGGAAATTAAAGATAAGCTAAGTAAGAAATTAACTGCAGGAATAGTTATAGGCCCCCCTGCACAGTCACCAGAGGCAGACGAAGCATCTTATGATCAGTTAGCAGCCACTTATAATGATAAAGATTCTATTAGAGAAGGATATTTCAATATACCCTTGTCTAAATAGAACAATTCCCTTTCCAGTGGCTCCGGACGTGGACTCTTCCTAAATTTGCTTGCTAATACCATAATTCAATCAGTCGGGGAACCTACTCGTTACGAAAATATATTCGATTTAGTTCTAGCTACAAACAAGGATCTCATTAATAATGTTGAAGATGGAGAAAAGTTTGGTATATATATTTGGTATATATATTACTTTTGAGGTCGCTTTCAACACCGCAAATAATGTTAGTCAACATGAGAGTCGCGAAAAAATGCCCGATTTTAAACGTGAAAATCTTAATATACAAACCTGGGATGATAGGGTTTAGAAATGACATGAGGGTAGCTTGAAAATGCTTTAGGAAACTCCTCAAAGCAACGAATGGAACATACGTGTCAGTGCATAGTAGACCGTCTATTTCCAGAGGGAAACCAGGGTGGTGGCGCGGTGAAATAAAGAAGTGCCTGTTGTCTATGAAAGTAGGTCATAAGGAACTCACAGAGTTTAATAACCAACTTGATGGAGTTACGTCATGTAAAAATGCATTGAAAAAGTAAGAATAAGAAAATAAGATGATACGACAAATGTAAACGTCAAAATGAAGCATATATTGCTGAAAGTAGCAAAAGAAACCCTAGGGTAGTTTTGCAGCTATGTAGGAGGCAAGAGAGTCATTACCCAGGCAAAAAGTCCACTGATTACGGAAAACGGCGACAGGGTTCAAGACAACGAAGCCATGGCAAAAATATTAAATGACTTTTCTTTTTTTTGCATCTGTATTCACGATCGAAGACACAACCCATGTCGCGAATCCAGTTTCAATGATAAGAGAGAAAACGATTTCAACTGACATAAATGCCGAGGACATTGTTTCAGCCAAAAACGAAATGAGAACAGATAAAACGGCAGGCCCTGATAACTTCAATTCGAGAACAATGAGTGGTTTTGACTGCCCTTTTCAATAAGTCACTTGCCACAGAACGTACTTTCTGATGAAGGAAAGTTTGCCATTGTAACACCGATACTCGAAAAAGGTAATATGTCACTCCCCGGAAATTGTCGTCCCATTAGCTTTACGTCTGTGGTTGGAAAACCTTTGGAAACCATCATTCGAAATAATATTCTAAACCACTTAGAGGTCTATGATCTTAGTAAACAATGGTTTTCGACGAAGTTGCTCATGTCAGACAAATGTGCTTGATTGTTCCTACGATATAACAAAGATGCATGACGAAAGTAAGGCAAGTGTTGTTATCTAGCTTGATTTCCTAAAAGCTTTGAAAATGTTCCGGATCGAAGGTTGCAAGCAAACATTAGATCACGAGCCGTTGATGGGGTTGTACTTCAGTGGATATAAAACTGGTTGACTGGTCGTAAATAAAGAGCTGTGATTTATGGTCAAGGCCAGGAATGGTTCGATGTAACAAGTGGGGTGCCACAAGGATCAGTCTTGGGACTACTTCTCCTTCCCATATGTGTTAATGATATTGATAATGGGCTGCGTTACATGATACCAAAATTCGCCGATGATACATAGCTGGGAGATAAGTATGCGAATGAACTTGAACGACTACATACAACTTCAAACTAACATAACCAAACTGATGAACTGAGCACATAAGTGGCGAATGAAATTTTTCAATACCCATGAGTGCAAAGTTTTGTATATCGGTAGTAAAAACGAAGAGTTAAGCTGCATCATGAATTCTGTTAACCTGCAAAAGGTATATAACGGAAAAAACTTTGGTGAAACGTTCTCTGTTGATCTATAAACAAATAATAAGCCCAGGTAAATGATTTTCCATTAATTCGTCCACATCTTGAATACTAGGTTCAGTTTTGGTCACCCTACCTCAAAAAGATAAATAGTTGGAGAAAGCACACCGTCAAGCAACCAAGATGATTCTCGTACTGTGAAACAAAACTTGAGAGATCAGATCAACCGACTTGAGTTTATCTTAGAAATGATAAGGATCAGAGGTGATCTGATACAAGTATTCAAGATTATGAGAGAGGCTCTGATGATTATGATCTGTCAAGATACTTAAGACTTTATCCGTCTGATTTTACTCGTAGTAATGTATACAAACTAGTTGGCAAACATCTTATCTTGAAAATGGCAAAGTGCTTTTTCCGCAATAGCATTGTTAATATATGGAATGAATAGCCAGTTATAGTGGCTGGAAGCAACATTACAGGTACTTTTAGGAACAGACTTGATAAATACTTCGCTTCAAGTTCATGACTTGAATTATATTTACTTGGTCCCCCAAGTCACAATTGCAGGCTGTTGTCTTTGAGTAACAGTTTACCTTCTAACTTTTACCATAACAATCTGTGAGCCGCTTATATCTTTCACTATCTCAAAAAGCCTCAAAGGACCCACTGATGCTGTGTGCATTTACCATGCATTCCTTTCTATTTCTTTGTAAAGATTAATTGAAAGAGAGCCATATTATCTTCTCAGTCGAGTTCATTGTTCATGTATGATTTTCGTAAAAATGTTGATACTGTTAATACTGTATAGGCGAAAATAAAGATGTAACAATTAATGTTTTTTATTTTTCCAGAATACTCCAGAATCTATCTTGAAAGAGGAGGAGAATCCAGTTAGTCCAGGTGAGGTGTTCTTTCCAGAGATAACTTTAAAGTATCCGACACAGACAAGTTATATATATATATATATATATATATATATATATATATATATATATATATATATATATATATATATATATATATATATATATATATATTTTTGTCGCTGTCTCCCGCGTTTGCGAGGTAGCGCAAGGAAACAGACGAAAGAAATGGCCCAACCCACCCCCATACACATGTATATACATACGTCCACACACGCAAATATGCATACCTACACAGCTTTCCATGGTTTACCCCAGACGCTTCACATGCCTTGATTCAATCCACTGACAGCACGTCAACCCCGGTATACCACATCGCTCCAATTCACTCTATTCCTTGCCCACCTTTCACCCTCCTGCATGTTCAGGCCCCGATCACACAAAATCTTTTTCACTCCATCTTTCCACCTCCAATTTGGTCTCCCTCTTCTCCTCGTTCCCTCCACCTCCGACACATATATCCTCTTGGTCAATCTTTCCTCACTCATTCTCTCCATGTGACCAAACCATTTCAAAACACCCTCTTCTGCTCTCTCAACCACGCTCTTTTTATTTCCACACATCTCTCTTACCCTTACGTTACTTACTCGATCAAACCACCTCACACCACACATTGTCCTCAAACATCTCATTCCCAGCACATCCATCCTCCTGCGCACAACTCTATCCATAGTCCACGCCTCGCAACCATACAACATTGTTGGAATCACTATTCCTTTAAACATACCCATTTTTGCTTTCCGAGATAATGTTCTCGACTTCCACACATTCTTCAAGGCTCCCAGAATTTTCGCCCCCTCCCCCACCCTATGATCCACTTCCGCTTCCATGGTTCCATCCGCTGCCAGATCCACTCCCAGATATCTAAAACACTTCACTTCCTCCAGTTTTTCTCCATTCAAACTCACCTCCCAATTGAATTGACCCTCAACCCTACTGTACCTAATAACCTTGCTCTTATTCACATTTACTCTTAACTTTCTTCTTTCACACACTTTACCAAACTCAGTCACCAGCTTCTGCAGTTTCTCACATGAATCAGCCACCAGCGCTGTATCATCAGCGAACAACAACTGACTCACTTCCCAAGCTCTCTCATCCCCAACAGACTTCATACTTGCCCCTCTTTCCAAAACTCTTGCATTCACCTCCCTAACAACCCCATCCATAAACAAATTAAACAACCATGGAGACATCACACACCCCTGCCGCAAACCTACATTCACTGAGAACCAATCACTTTCCTCTCTTCCTACACGTACACATGCCTTACATCCTCGATAAAAACTTTTCACTGCTTCTAACAACTTGCCTCCCACACCATATATTCTTAATACCTTCCACAGAGCATCTCTATCAACTCTATCATATGCCTTCTCCAGATCCATAAATGCTACATACAAATCCATTTGCTTTTCTAAGTATTTCTCACATACATTCTTCAAAGCAAACACCTGATCCACACATCCTCTACCACTTCTGAAACCACACTGCTCTTCCCCAATCTGATGCTCTGTACATGCCTTCACCCTCTCAATCAATACCCTCCCATATAATTTGCCAGGAATACTCAACAAACTTATACCTCTGTAATTTGAGCACTCACTCTTATCCCCTTTGCCTTTGTACAATGGCACTATGCACGCATTCCGCCAATCCTCAGGCACCTCACCATGAGTCATACATACATTAAATAACCTTACCAACCAGTCAACAATACAGTCACCCCCTTTTTTAATAAATTCCACTTCAATACCATCCAAACCTGCTGCCTTGCCGGCTTTCATCTTCCGCAAATATATATATACATATATATATATATATATATATATATATATATATATATATATATATATATATATATATATATATATATATATACATATATATATATATGTATATGTATATATATGTATATATATATATGTATATATATATATATATATATATATATATATATATATATATATATATATATATATATATATATATATATATATATATATATATATATATATATGTCAATGTGCTGAGAGGTGCAACTGGAGGGATGTCTGATCATTATCTTGTGGAGGCTAAGGTGAAGATTAGTATGGGTTTTCAGAAAAGAAGAGTGAATGTTGGGGTGAAGAAGGTGGTGAGAGTAAGTGAGCTTGGGAAGGAGACCTGTGTGAAGAAGTATCAGGAGAGACTGTGTACAGAATGGAAAAAGGTGAGAACAATGGAAGTAAGGGGAGTGGGGGAGGAATGGGATGTATTTAGGGAATCAGTGATGGATTGCGCAAAAGATGCTTGTGGCATGAGAAGAGTGGGAGGTGGGCTGTTTAGAAAGGGTAGTGAGTGGTGGGATGAAGAAGTAAGAGTATTAGTGAAAGAGAAGAGAGAGGCATTTGGACGATTTTTGCAGGGAAAAAATGCAATTGAGTGGGAGAAGTATAAAAGAAAGAGACAGGAGGTCAAGAGAAAGGTGCAAGAGGTGAAAAAAAGGGCAAATGAGAGTTGGGGTGAGAGAGTATCATTAAATTTTAGGGAGAATAAAAAGATGTTCTGGAAGGAAGTAAATAGGGTGCGTAAGACAAGGGAGCAAATGGGAACTTCAGTGAAGGGCGTAAATGGGGAGGTGATAACAAGTAGTGGTGATGTGAGAAGGAGATGGAATGAGTATTTTGAAGGTTTGTTGAATGTGTCTGATGGCAGAGTGGCAGATATAGGGTGTTTGGGTCGAGGTGGTGTGCAAAGTGAGAGGGTTAGGGAAAATGATTTGGTAAACAGAGAAGAGGTAGTAAAAGCTTTGCGGAAGATGAAAGCCGGCAAGGCAGCAGGTTTGGATGGTATTGCAGTGGAATTTATTAAAAAAGGGGGTGACTGTATTGTTGACTGGTTGGTAAGGTTATTTAATGTATGTATGACTCATGGTGAGGTGCCTGAGGATTGGCGGAATGCGTGCATAGTGCCATTGTACAAAGGCAAAGGGGAAAAGAGTGAGTGCTCAAATTACAGAGGTATAAGTTTGTTGAGTATTCCTGGTAAATTATATGGGAGGGTATTGATTGAGAGGGTGAAGGCATGTACAGAGCATCAGATTGGGGAAGAGCAGTGTGGTTTCAGAAGTGGTAGAGGATGTGTGGATCAGGTGTTTGCTTTGAAGAATGTATGTGAGAAATACTTAGAAAAGCAAATGGATTTGTATGTAGCATTTATGGATCTGGAGAAGGCATATGATAGAGTTGATAGAGATGCTCTGTGGAAGGTATTAAGAATATATGGTGTGGGAGGCAAGTTGTTAGAAGCAGTGAAAAGTTTTTATCGAGGATGTAAGGCATGTGTACGTGTAGGAAGAGAGGAAAGTGATTGGTTCTCAGTGAATGTAGGTTTGCGGCAGGGGTGTGTGATGTCTCCATGGTTGTTTAATTTGTTTATGGATGGGGTTGTTAGGGAGGTAAATGCAAGAGTCTTGGAAAGAGGGGCAAGTATGAAGTCTGTTGGGGATGAGAGAGCTTGGGAAGTGAGTCAGTTGTTGTTCGCTGATGATACAGCGCTGGTGGTGGATTCATGTGAGAAACTGCAGAAGCTGGTGACGGAGTTTGGTAAAGTGTGTGGAAGAAGAAAGTTAAGAGTAAATGTGAATAAGAGCAAGGTTATTAGGTACAGTAGGGTTGAGGGTCAAGTCAATTGGGAGGTGAGTTTGAATGGTGAAAAACTGGAGGAAGTGAAGTGTTTTAGATATCTGGGAGTGGATCTGTCAGCGGATGGAACCATGGAAGCGGAAGTGGATCATAGGGTGGGGGAGGGGGCGAAAATTTTGGGAGCCTTGAAAAATGTGTGGAAGTCGAGAACATTATCCCGGAAAGCAAAAATGGGTATGTTTGAAGGAATAGTAGTTCCAACAATGTTGTATGGTTGCGAGGCGTGGGCTATGGATAGAGTTGTGCGCAGGAGGATGGATGTGCTGGAAATGAGATGTTTGAGGACAATGTGTGGTGTGAGGTGGTTTGATCGAGTAAGTAACGTAAGGGTAAGAGAGATGTGTGGAAATAAAAAGAGCGTGGTTGAGAGAGCAGAAGAGGGTGTTTTGAAATGATTTGGGCACATGGAGAGAATGAGTGAGGAAAGATTGACCAAGAGGATATATGTGTCGGAGGTGGAGGGAACGAGGAGAAGAGGGAGACCAAATTGGAGGTGGAAAGATGGAGTGAAAAGGATTTTGTGTGATCGGGGCCTGAACATGCAGGAGGGTGAAAGGAGGGCAAGGAATAGAGTGAATTGGAGCGATGTGGTATAAAGGGGTTGACGTGCTGTCAGTGGATTGAATCAAGGCATGTGAAGCGTCCGGGTTAAACCATGGAAAGCTGTGTAGGTATGTATATTTCCGTGTGTGGACGTGTGTATGTACATGTGTATGGGGGGGGGTTGGGCCATTTCTTTCGTCTGTTTCCTTGCGCTACCTCGCAAACGCGGGAGACAGCGACAAAGTATAAAAAAAAAAAATATATATATGTATATATATATATATATATATATATATATATATATATATATATATATATATATATATATATATATATATATATATATATATGAGTTGAGATGCTGTCTACTGGAAAGAATAAAAAGAATTGGTGAGAGACAATAATTAGCTTTTTTAAAGGAGGGGTTGGGTGTCGTGTTTATTTGAGCTCATCTGGTGTTTCTAAAGCCCAATTCTTGAAGGAGAAAAATCTGGAGGGGGAGGGAGACACAAAAGGAGGCATGATAACGGCTGTTCTTCGTGTGGCTGATCTCCACAGATAAACTATCAAAGAGCGCAGACAATTACATACGCTGGATCTGGGTCTCAGAGGCTGGAAATCATGCAGATCATTCTCGAGAGCAACGACCAAAATAACGCCTGCAGAATACAGAAATGGAAGCAACATTATGGAGGGAAAAGAGGGATAGTTTGCGAGAGGTTAAAGCAGAAGGATTAGATAGGAGGAAGAATTTTGATTCCTCTGCGACTATAAAAGACATTTAGGAGATCCATCTCAGAATTGCGAGCAGCGTTCCATACAGGAGAATAATGACAATCCTTTGGATGTGTTAACAAGATAGTTTCTTGTAAGGAACGTCCAATCCATGGCAACTAAGAGGGCGATTCGAGATTGTCATCTTTTGGTTCGGGCAACATTTTCATTGTCACTTCCTCGACGACAGTTTCCTTGCTCTTCTTGTCGCTCGTGCGACCCTTAATGATCAGCCACAGGCGACTGTACAGTCGTTTAACAGATGGATTTACCACTCCCTCTCTTAAATCCTCCGGATGGACTGGACCTAGGAACAAAGGGAATTATTTAGAGGTCGTTAGGATAATCAAGACTCAGTAATCTACAATATCAACCACGGTTATCTTCCCTCTTTGGTGATGCTATATCAAACATTTTGATCGGTGTACAAGAAGATCACGTGATGCCTAGGGCAAATGAAACTATTTACTCTAGATGTAACCTAAACGACCTTAAACAACTAACAAATGGCTTTTTGACACTTCAAGAAGATCTAGATTACTTTAGGTAATCATATCATAAAAAGTCTTTGTCATCGGAGGCAAAAAGCATATAAAAGTTAGAAAGTCTCTTAAGTGGAATGAAGATCATGGAAAATGACATTGATCTTACCAGTACACAGAGAGACGAGGCTGCCCACAGCAAACATAATAAGGACACTTATCATGCCAGTGTAGCAGTAAGACACCTCGTATATCGTCTTGGACATCGGCCTATAGAGAGGTAAATAGGTGCACTCACTCACTCAGTTGTTCAGGCTTTATGAAACACAATAATTTGGATATAGATTTTTGAGACATTTTTTAGAAGAGCGTTTAGTATTCTGAATTATGAAAATACCAAGTCTATGTTTATTGAGTCAGCTGGATTCATAGCTTAAGAAAGATACTGAACGAGCCGACTCACTCACATCAAGAAGGGGACGTGGAAATTCTGCACAAATTAGTGAGAGGAAGAGATTTGCATATATATATATATATATATATATATATATATATATATATATATATATATATATATATATATATATGGTAAACAGAGAAGAGGTAGTGAAAGCTTTGCGGAAGATGAAAGCCGGCAAGGCGGCGGGTTTGGATGGTATTGCTGTGGAATTTATCACAAAAGGGGATGACTGTGTTGTTGACTGGTTGGTGAGGATATTCAATGCATGTACGGTTCATGGTAAAGTGCGTGAGGACTGGCGGAATGCATGCATAATGCCATTGTACAAAGGCTAAGGGGATAAAGGTGAATGCTTGTATTTCAGAGATATAAGTTTGTAGAGTATTCCTGGGAAATTATATGGGAGGATATTCATTGATAGGGTAAAGGCATGTACAGAGCACAAGATTAGGAAAGAGCAGTGTGGTTTCAGAAGTGGTAGAGGATGTGTGGATCAGGTGTTTGCTTTGATGAATGTATGTAAGAAATATCTAGAAAAAAGATGGATTTGTTTATAGCATGTATGGATTTGGAGAAGGCATATGATGGAGTTGATAGAGATGCTCTGTGGAAGGTATAAAGAGTATGTGGTGTGGAGGTAAGTTGCTAGAAGTGAAAAGTTTTTATCGAGGATGAAAGGCATGTGCACGAGTAGGAAGAGAGGAAAGTGACTGGTTCCCAGTGAATGTCGGTTTGCGGCAGGGGTGCGTGATGTCTCCATAGTTGATTAATTTGTTTATGGATGGGGTTGTTAGGGAGGTGAATGCAAGAGTTTTACAGAGAGAGGCAAGTATGCAGTCTGTTTTCGGTGAGAGGGTTTGGGAAGTGAGTCAGCTGTTGATCGCTGATGATACGGCGCTGGTGGCAGATTCGGGTGAGAAACGGCAAAAGTTGTTGACTGAGTTTGGTAAAGTGTGTGAAAGGAGAAAGCTGACAGTAAATGTGAATTAGAACAAGGGTATGATTTTCAGTAGGGTTAAGGGACAAGTTAATTGTGAGGTAAGTTTAAATGGAGAAAAACTGGAGGAAGTGAAGTGTTTTAGATATCTAGGAGTGGATTTGGCAACGGATGGAACCATGGAAGCAGAAGTGAGTCACAGGGTGTGTGTTCTTGCCTTCCACACATTTTTCAACGCTCCTGGAACTTTCGCCCCCTCGCCCACCCTGTGACTCACTTCCGCTTCCATGGTTCCATCCAATGCCAAATCCACTCCGAGATATCTAAAACACTTCACTTCCTCCAGTTTTTCTCCATTCAAACTTAACTCCCATCTGACTTGTTCCTTAACCCTACTGGATCTAATAACCTTGCTCTTATTCACATTTACTCTCAGCACCCGAATTAGCCACCAATGCTGTATCATCAGCGAACAACAACTGACTCACTTCCCAAGCACTCTCACCGAAAACAGACTGCATACTTGCCCTTCTCTCCAAAACTCTTGCATCTACCTACCTAACAACCCTATCCATAATCAAATTAAACAACCAAAATGACATCACGCACCCCTGCCGCAAACCGACACTCACTGGGAACCAATAACTTTCCTCTATTCCTACTCGTACACATGCCTTACATCCTCGACAAAAACATTTCACTGCTTATAGCAACTTGCCTCCCACACCATATACTCTTAATACCTTCCACAGAGCATCTCTATCAACTCTATCATATCCCTTCCCCAGATCCACAAATGCTTCATACAAATCCAAATGTTTTTCTAAGTATTTCTCACATAAATTCTTCAAAGCAAACACATGATCCACAAATCCTCTACCACTTCTGAAAGCACACTGCTCTACCCCAATCTGATGCTCTGTAAATGCCTTCACCCTCTTAACCAATACCCTCCATATGATTTCCCAGGAATACTGAACAAACTTATACCTCTGTAAATTGAACTTCACCTTTATTCCCCCTGCCTTTATACAATATCACTAAGGATGCATTCCGCCAATCTTCAGGCACTTCATCATGAGCCATACATACATTGAATATCCTCACCAACCAGTCAACAACACAGTCACCCCCTTTTTTAATAAATTCCATAGCAATTCCATCCAAACCCACCGCCTTGCCGGCTTTCATCTTCCGCAAAGCTTTCACTACCTCTTCTCTGTTTACCAAAGCATTCTCCCTTACCTTCTCACTTCTGACACCACCTCGACCAAAACACCCTATATCTGCCACTCTATCATCTAACACATTCAACAAACCTTCAAAATGCTCACTCCATCTCCTTCTCACATCACCACTTCTTGTTACTACCTCCCCATTAGCCTCCTTCACCGATGTTCCCTTTTGTTCCCATGTCTTACGCGTTTTATTTACCTCCTTCCAAAACATCTTTTTATTCTCCCTAGGATTTAATGATACTCTCTCATCCCAATTCTCATTTGCCCTCTTTTTCACCTCTTGCACCTTTCTCTTGACCTCCTGCCTCTTTCTTATATACATCTCTCAGTCATTTGCACTATTTCCCTGCAAAACTCGTCCAAATGCCTCTCTCTTCTTTTTCACTAATAATCTTACTTCTTCATCCCACCACTCACTACCCTTTCTAATCTGCCCATCTCCCACGCTTCTCATGCCACAAGCATCTTTTGCGCAAGCCATCACTGATTCCCTAGATACATCCCATTCCTCCACCACTCCCCTTACATCCTTTGCTCTCACCTTTTTCCATTCTGTACTCAGTCTTTCCTGGTACTTCTTCACATAATTCTCCTTCTCAAGCTCACTTACTCTCATCACTCTCTTCACCCCAACATTCTCTCTTCTTTTCTGAAAACCTCTACAAATCTTCATCTTCACCTCCACCAGATCCTGATAAAACATCCCTCCAGTTGCACCTCTCAGCACATTAACATCCAAAAGTCTCTCTTTATGTACATGAGACGGCAAGAGGCAATGTACAACAGTATGAAGATACTGACCCATCGAGAGCGGTAGTGTTATCCAGCCCTGCTACATCGGTCAGCGTGGTGTTGGGCAGCAGATTGTCAATAGCTGTGGTAGTAGGACTAGTGACTAAGGCGGCCACGGTGGTGTTGGCTAAGTTGGCCAGGTTCTCTACGCAACCCTCAGTGGATAGCGGCAGTTGTGTCGGGTTCCCTCCACCTCGAACAAACTTCCCAATAACTACCCAGACACTAAGGATGAATGACGTAGTGAAACCCACTGCAGCGCCCTGCGGCAACAAAGCTGTCGTTATTGACTATCACAATACGTTTACAAAGCCTCTACAGACGAGGACTGGTTACCGATGAACTTATATTTTGAGAAAAGTAAAGCACTGATTCCTCACTCGTCTGTGATATCTTACCTTGGCACTGATCCACGGAGCGAAGATGCCGGAGAGAAAGACTCCACACAGAGGACCCGAGATAGCAGATAGAATGCTGTTGGCTACGTGGAAGATGCTGCCGAGTTTCCCCACCATCAGACCCAAACATATAGATATCACACCGGCCACAGTGGCTGGAATGAATGTATAAGAACATTGTGTCTACCATTGTGGCTGGAATAAGAGCAAATGCTCATTACACTTGCTTCGGTGGTTGAAATGAAAGCATGTGACCATTACATCTGTTACTGTGGCTAAAGAGAAAGACACCAGTCTAGAATAATAGACATTTTTACTACCAAGTCAACTAACACGATGCCAGCGGTCTGCTCTTGAAGGATACCCATCCACCGTCTCCCACCCGAGCCTCTGCTCTAAGCCCACCACAACAAGACACAGTTTGTTGAAGAAGATATATTTTTCCGATGACCATCAAAGCCTTCGCTTGTCCTTCTCTCTTAGAATTACAGAAGTCAAATGTCATAACGCTTTTTCTTTCACTGGACCCTGGATGGCTGGCAACAGGTCTCCTAGGAACTTACCCATGTAAGGAATGATCCAGTGAAAGTAAAAAGGTAAGTTAGAACTCTTGTAAAATCAAATGAGACGTAAGGCTCAGATGACGAGGTTACTACTGTATAGTGGTATTGCCGTTGTAGATTTTGGTGACCTAGTCTTCTTTTTGAAAAGAAGAACGATAGCAAACAAGAGCAGGAGGACCAGTAGAGGTGGAAGGACTAACAGAGTCAGTGAAAATTGGAGAACTAGAGGTTCTACTGGGGTTAGAGTGGCTAGGTAGGTTTGAAGGTCTAAATTGGTTAATAGTAGAGCTGTCGGAGGGTAGGGTAAAGTATGATGTTCAGGTATAAAGCTAACAATGTCAGTACAACTTACACAATAATTTGACGACGTTGGTGGAACCGGCATCGTTGAGGCGGCTGAAATAAGGCAGGTCCTTGAGGAAGTCCTCCCAGATGATACAGGCCACAGAGTTGCCGCAGGAGGAGAGTGTGCTGGGAGGAAGGGAAGGTATACTGTACATAGTCATGCGTAGTGAGGGGCGGAACATTCCGCCCTACTGAGGATAGCCTTGAGAAGATCAATTACTTATTTGTTTAATGTTTTAGCTTTTCATATTCCGGGCTCCAGTCAAGGCTCAATTTCCTCTTCGAGGGAAAAAGGACTGAAACGATGGAAAAGTAAGATTAGAAGGGTAAAATAATCTAAAAGACTGGAGAGGGTGAATAACATTCCTTTGAAAAACGGTTTGTTGCTGGTCTTAGGAAAGACGTGAAAAATTGAAGATTTCCAAAGCTTAGAGGTGTAGGGAAAGACACAAACTTGACAACGGCACACCTTTGAATTACCAACGGCCACCTTAATATCATGTGCCTTATGGGGTGCCAAGTATAGCATGGCCAGTGTGATGGCATGGGCTTGCAAGTAGCCAGTTTACGAGAACAGACGCCAAAATGATATCATTATTTTCGAAAGACATCATTTTGGAAAGAAAATAAATATTACGAAGTAGTTCAAGTGAATCACGTCAGTCTGGGAGAGCTTATGAATACGATTGTCTAGAAGGGAATCCTCAACATCTGAAGAGCGCTACCATAGCTATCTATCAGTGTGCCATGGAAGGACGTGGGAAAGGTATGTATCCGTAGAGAGGGAAATTAAGTAGAAAAGAGGATTTTAGCGATATTAACCTAAGCAAGATTTAGCAGCTCCCCACCTGGTAATTCTTGCTCAAATTTGCGTTCATAGAGACAACTGTAGCAAGCCGAGGTGTAGATTGGGGAAAAGAAAATGGAGCCGACACGAAATTAGAGAAATGAAATGTGCAGTCATTGTCTAATGAGTCAGAGGAAAGGAGGATGTCTCCAGATTCGAAATGCCAGGTGCTTTGCTCGAATAACCTTAGAACAGAAATGGTAGAATTGCGCTTTGGAAGAAGAGATTGTCTTCGAGGTTGAGCAGATATATGCCTCCATTTCCGTAGACTAACTTTTCCTTGGCGCTCCTCAGAAACAGGGTCATCACCAGAGGAGAGGTAGTAATCCTCCAGAGGTTGCTATCACTGACAGTAGGTGACGGTGATACGAGTGTGGTTATATGAATCAGTGAAATACGAGACTGAGCAACTATAAACAGGACTGGAGATGAAAAACAGATCTAAAGTGTTGGGAGAGCGGTTGTGCCGTTCTGCAATATGGAAAGAGTGGTCGATACTTTGCTACAGATCATCATTAAAGGAAGAGGTGAGGGATTCAATCTCTTTCCCCCAGATGTGGGAAGATCTTAAATCTCTCTAATCAGAGATCCTCAGATTTAGAATGGTATAGCGTCATAGCTTCGTGGCGAGAATTCTTAGACATGGTAAGAAAATTATCAAGCTCTTATAGTTAGCAGCGCAATTGGAGAAACAGAAGAAAACATCGATAGATTCGAGTTAGAGTCTTCAACCAGATGACGAAAAAGTGTGGAGATTCACGTTCCGAGAGACGTGCGTGTGTTGCGATAAGCACATCTCTGAAATAAGATCGTAAATGACGGTTATTTTTCTTTGAAAAGGGAAAGGAATAACTGTGAATATCCTTAGACTCTTGAGTTCCCAGAAGAAATACGATTGTGGAAGAGGTATTAGTCAGGAGTTGTTTGACAGCAGAAAAAACAAAATCGTAAAGAGGATGTGACTTTTTTCTTTATGATAGATAGAAAGAGAGCCAAGTCTACGAGAGTGTCAAGGGGCTTAGGATAAGCCGATACAGCTGGTGCCTAAGCCTTCCATTCGGTAGCAGTAGAAACACAGTACTCTAGTGGTCTTTTGTTCCCTATTCCGGTTACATGGAGGAAAAATGACTTGGTGGACACTTTCACGACTGTATTCAATAGTTCGCAACAAGGAACATGAGGCTAAGTGAAAGAATGTAAAAACTTAGTAAAAATAAGTTCGTTATATATATGGTGCAAGTAGGGAGAAAGTGTTGAAACTGGCCCGGCAGTTTAGCTCTAATAAGACAGAAAGTATCACTATCAATCCTAACCTTGAGGGTGTAAGATGGTTCGATGTCTTCTTCAACACTCCTCAGGCGGGCACATGGTTGTACCATGAGCATTTGATGTTTTCCGCCTGCTACCAACAGTTTTACTTCAAGGATAATTATGGGCGAATGAATTTGCCTATAACGATCAGGGTTTATGGGGGAGCTCGATACACTAACAATTAAGCTTTTACTTTGGCTGGCAATGGAGTTAAACATCTATAGCAGAGGTGCCTATAGTATACAGTGTTTGGGGTCTTACAGACACAAGATGGGGAAACGTCTTGATACAGACTGACAGAAGAGTGTGAAAGTTGAAAAACAAACCTGTAATTGATACAAGGGCTTATGTTTGTATCTTTCCCTTATATTTTTTTTTTCGTTCAAGGTATTAAGGGTCTGCACTCAGGACCTTTCTTGTTATCAAAAGAGAATAAGAACAGCTCTGAAACTCAAAGCAAAAATTCAACGTAAACATGCAAGATAGAGCGTTCACTGTACATGGAGAAACCATGCGATTCTCAGCTAGACTAACGCACATAAATTCTGAGACATAAGCAATTGCAGAATTTGTGCCTGGTTAGTTTTTCTGTTATCGCATAGGGGTCAAAGGCAATAAAGCGTCTGCTAGAGGGAAAGACAGAGTCCTCTAAGGTCTGCACAAGTGAATAATCAACACAAATTCTTTTATCTTTTGGCTCCGTCTCTTTAAGCCCCTTGAACACAATGATAAGGCTCTTGACAACGATACGACCGTTGTGTTTGATGCTTTATTTCACCTGACCCAGAGCACAACAGCTGAAAAGCCAAACCATGAAACCAAGAAGCCGTATCGTCATGCTTAAGAAGTTATCCATCACGGACAGTGTCCTATCTAGCCACGAGACAGTAGTTAAACACAGCTGTTACCAGATCCACCTACCTGAGAACGCCACCGTAGACTGCCGCGACGAAGATGCCAGCCAGCCCCGTCAGGTGGCTCAACTTGTCCATCACTAAGTAGGGGATGATCTGGTCTTTCTTCTCGATCTGGCCGGACGTGAACGGGTCACAATTGCTGTAGGTAGCAAAGGCAACGAGGCCGGAGAAGAAGAACACTGTCCACAAGCAGTATAGCCCACATAAGAAGAAGATACACAGTCTGGAATGGGATGGTTTATTGTGTTGTTTTTTATTCTGCTTTCATATATATATATATATATATATATATATAATATATATATATATATATATATATATATATATATATATATATATATATATTTTTTTTTTTTTTTTTTTTTTGCTTTGTCGCTGTCTCCCGCGTTTGCGAGGTAGCGCAAGGAAACAGACGAAAGAAATGGCCCAACCCACACCCATACACATGTATATACATACGTCCACACACGCAAATATACATACCTACACAGCTTTCCATGGTTTACCCCAGACGCTTCACATGCCCCGATTCAATCCACTGACAGCACATCAACCCCGGTATACCACATCGCTCCAATTCACTCTATTCCTTGCCCTCCTTTTACCCTCCTGCATGTTCAGGCCCCGATCACACAAAATCTTTTTCACTCCATCTTTCCACCTCCAATTTGGTCTCCCTCTTCTCCTCGTTCCCTCCACCTCCGACACATATATCCTCTTGGTCAATCTTTCCTCACTCATTCTCTCCATGTGCCCAAACCATTTCAAAACACCCTCTTCTGCTCTCTCAACCACGCTCTTTTTATTTCCACACATCTCTCTTACCCTTACGTTACTTACTCGATCAAACCACCTCACACCACACATTGTCCTCAAACATCTCATTTCCAGCACATCCATCCTCCTGCGCACAACTCTATCCATAGCCCACGCCTCGCAACCATACAACATTGTTGGAACCACTATTCCTTCAAACATACCCATTTTTGCTTTCCGAGATAATGTTCTCGACTTCCACACATTCTTCAAGGCTCCCAGAATTTTCGCCCCCTCCCCCACCCTATGATCCACTTCCGCTTCCATGGTTCCATCCGCTGCCAGATCCACTCCCAGATATCTAAAACACTTCACTTCCTCCAGTTTTTCTCCATTCAAACTCACCTCCCAATTGACTTGACCCTCAACCCTACTGTACCTAATAACCTTGCTCTTATTCACATTTACTCTTAACTTTCTTCTTTCACACACTTTACCAATCTCAGTCACTAGCTTCTGCAGTTTCTCACATGAATCAGCCACCAGCGCTGTATCATCAGCGAACAACAACTGACTCACTTCCCAAGCTCTCTCATCCCCAACAGACTTCATACATGCCCCTCTTTCCAAAACTCTTGCATTCACCTCCCTAACAACCCCATCCATAAACAAATTAAACAACCATGGAGACATCACACACCCCTGCCGCAAACCTACATATATATATATATATATATATATATATATATATATATATATATATATATATATATATATAGATACATATATGGGAGAGGATGGCTGGAAATCCTCCCCTCTCGCTTTTTTTTAATTTTCCTAAAGAAGGAACAGAGAAGGGGGCCAGGTGAGGATTTTCCTTCTAAGGCCCAGTTCTCTGTTCTTAACGCTACCTCGCAAACGCGGGAAATGGCAAATAGTATGAAAAAAAAAAAAAAAAAAAATATATATATATATATATATATATATATATATATATATATATATATATTCCCCGCGTCATAGAAGGCGACTAAAGGGGACGTGAGCAGGAGCTACAAACCCTCCCCTCCCTGTATTTTAACTTCCTAAAAGGGGAAACAGCAGGAGTCATGTGGGGAGTGCTCATTCTCCTCGAAGGCTCAAACTTGGAGTAACCAAGATGAGAAAGCAGGAGAGATAGGTAATATGTTTGAGGAAAGGAACCTGGATGTTTTGGCTCTGAGTGAAGCGAAGCTTAATGGTAAAGGAGGAAGAGTAGTTTGGGAATGTCTTCGGAGTAAACTCAGGGTTTGGAGAAAGGGCAAGATCAAAGGAAGAGGTAGCACTACTTCTGAAGCAGGAGCTGTAGGAGTATGTGATAGAGCGTAAGAAAGTAAACTCTAGATTGATATGAATAAAACTGAAAGTGGATGGAGACACATAGGTGATTATTGGTGCCTATGCACCTGGTCATGAGAAGAAAGATCATGAGAGGCAAATGTTTTGGGAGTAGCTGAGTGAGTGTGTTAGCAGCTTCGTTGCACGAGATCGGGTTATAGTGATGGCTGATTTGAATGCAAAGGTGAGTAATGTGGCAGTTGAGGGTATAATTGGTGCACATGGGGTGTTCAGTGTTTTAAATTGAAATGGTGAAGAGCTTGTAGATTTGTGTGCTGAAAAAGGACTTGTGATTGGGAGTACGTGGTTTGAAAAGATATGCATAACTATACGTATATAAGTAGGAGAGAGGGCCAAAGAGCGTTATTGGATCACGTGTTAATTGATAGGCGCGTGAAAGAGAGACTTTTGGATGTTCATGTGTTGAGAAGGGTAAATGGAGGGATGTCTGATCATTATCTTGTGGAGGCGAAGGTTAAGATTTGTAAAGATTTTCAGAAAAGAAGAGAGAATATTGGGGTGAAGAGAGTGGTGAGAGTAAGTGAGCTTGGAAAGGAGACTTGTATGAGGAAGTACCAGGAGAGATTGAGTGCAGAATGGAAAAGGGTGATGGTAAATGACGTAAAGAGAATGGAGGAGGAATGGGATGTATTTAGAGAACAAGTGATGACGTGCACAAAAGATGCTTGTGGCATGAGAAAGGTAGAGGGTGAGCAGATTAAAAAGGGTAGTAAGTGGTGGGATGAAGAAGTAAGATTGTTAGTGAAAGAGAAGAGAGAGGCTTTGGACGATTTTTGCAGGGAAATAGCGCAAATGATTGTGAGATGTATAAAAGAAAGAGTCCGGGGGTCAAGAGAAAGGTGTAAGAGGTTAAAAAGAAGGCAGATGAGAGTTGGGGTGAGAGAGTATCATTAGATTTTAGGGAGAATAAAAAGATGTTTTGGAAGGAGGTAAATAAAGTGCGCATGACAAGAGAACAAATGAGGACATCGGTGAAGGGGGTTAATGGGTAGGTAACAACGAGTAGTGGTGATGTGAGAAGGAGATGGAGTGAGCATTTTGAAGGTTTGTTTAATGTGTTTAATGATAGAGTGGCAGATATAGGGTGATTTGGTCGAGGTGGTCTGCGAAGCAAAGGGTCAGGGAGAATGGTTTGGTGAACAGAAAAGAGGTAGTGAAAGAATTACGGAAGATGAAAGCCGGCAAGGCGGTGGGTTCGGATGGTATTGCAGTGGAATTTATTAAAAAAGGAGGTGACTGAGTTTTTGACAGGTTGGTGAGGATATTCAGTTTATGTATGCCTCATGGTGAGGTGGCTGAGGATTGGCGGAATGCTTGCATAGTGCCATTGTACAAATGCAAAGGGGATGAAGGTGAGTGTTCAAATTGCAGAGGTATAAATTTCTTGAGTATTCCTTGGAAATTATGTGGGAGGGTCATGATTGAGAGGGTAAAGGCACGTACAGAGCATCAGATTGGGGAGGATCAGTGTGGTTTCAGAAGTGGCAGAGAATTTCTGGATCAGGTATTTGCTTTGAAGAATGTATGTGAGAAATACTTAGAAAAACAAATGGATATATATGTAGCATTCATGGATCTGGAGAAAGCATATGATAAAGCTGATAGAGATGCTCTGTGGAAGAGATTAAGAGTATATGATGTGGAGGTCAGATGCTAGAAACAGTGAAAAGTTTTTATTAAGGATGTAAGGCATGTGTACGAGTAGGAAGAGAGGAAAGTGATTGGTTCCCAGTGAATGTCAGTTTGCGGCAGGGGTGCATGATGCCTCCATGGTTGTTTAATTTGTTTATGGATGAAGTTTTTTGGTGGGTGAATGCAAGAATTTTGGAGAGAGGGGCAAGTATGCAGTCTGTTGTGGAGGAGAGGGCTTGGGAAGTGAGTCAGTTGTTGTTCGCTGATGATACAGCGCTGGTGGCTGATTCAGGTGAGAAACTGCAGAAGTTGGTGACTGAGTTTGATAAAGTGTGTGACAGAAGAAAGCTGAAAGTAAATGTGAATAAGAGCAAGGTTATTACGTTAAATAGGGCTGAAGGAAAAGTTAATTGAGAGGTAAATTTGAATGGAGAAAAACTGGAGAAGGTGAAGTGTTTTAGCAATATGGGAGTGGATTTAGCAGCGGATGGGACTATTGAAGCAGAAGTGAGTCACAGGGTGGGGAAGGGGGCGAAGGTTCTGGAAGGGTTGAAGAATGCGTGGAAGGTGAGAACGTTATCTCGGAAAGCAAATATAGGTATGTTTGAAGGAATAGTGGTTCCAACAATGTTTTATGGTTGCGAGGCAAGGACTATTGACAGGGTTGTGCGGAGGAGGGTGGATGTGTTGGAAATGTAATGTTTGAGGACAATATATGGTGTGAGGTGGTTTGATCGAGTAAGTAATGAAACGGTGAGAGAGATGTTTGGTAATAAAAAGAGTGTGGTTGAGAGAGCAGAAGAGAGTGTATTGAAATGGTTTGGTCACATAAAAGAATGGGTGAGGAAAGACTGACAAAGAGGATATATATGTCAGAGACGGAGGGAACGAAGAGAAGTGGGAGACCAAAATGGATATGGAAGGGTGGAGTGAAAAAGATTCTGAGCGATCGGACCCTGAACATACGGGAGGGTGAAAAGCGTGCAAGGAATAGAGTGAATTGGAACAATGTGGTATATCAGGGTCAACGTGCTGTCAATGGATTGAACAGGCGTCTGGGGTGAACCATGCACTGGTTCAATATACGGACAGCACGTCGAACCCGGTACACCACATCGTTCCAATTCACTCTCTTCCTTGCACGCCTTACACCCTCCTGTATATTCAGGCCCCGACCGCTCAAAATCTTTTTCACTCCATCCTTCCACCTCCAATTTGTTCTCCCACTTCTCGTTCCTTCCACTTCTTACCCTTTTATCACTTACTCGATCAAACCACCTCACACCACATATTATCCTCAAACATTTCCTATGCAACACTTCCACCTTCCTCCGCACAACCCTATCTATAGCCCATGCCTCGCAACCATATAACAATGTTGGAACCACTATTTCTTTAAACATACTCATTTTTGCTCTCCAAGGTAACGCTCTCGCCTTCCATTCGCTGCTAAATCCACTCCCATATATCTAAAACACTTCACTTCCTCCAGTTTTTCTCCATTCAATTTTGATTCGAATTAACTTGATCCTCAGCCCTACTGAACCTAATAACCTTGCTCTAATTCACATTTACTCTCAGCTTTCGCCTCTCAAACACTTTACCAAACTCAGTCACCAACTTCTGCAGTTTCCCATCCGAATCAGCCACCAGCGCTGTATCATCAGCGAACTACAGCTGACTCACTTCCCAAGCCCTCTCATCCACAACAGACTGCATACTTGCCTCTCTCTACAAAACTCTTGCATTCACCTCCCAAAAACCCAATCCATAAACAAATTAAACAACCATGAAGTCATCACACACTCCTGCCGCAAACCGACATTCACTGGGAAAAAGTCGCTTTCCTCTCTCCCTACTCGTACACATGCCTTACATCCTTAACAAAAACCTTTCACTGCTTCTAGCAACTTCCCTCCCACGCCATATACTCTCAGTACCTTCCACAAACATTTCTATCAACTCTACTATATGCGTTCTCCAGATCCATGAATGCTACATACAAATCCATCTAATTTTTTAAGCATTTCTCACAAACGTTCTTCAAAGCAAACACCTGATCCACACATCCTATAGCACTTCTGAAACCACACTGCTCTTCCCCAATCTGATGTTCTGTACATGCCTTTACCCTCTCAATCAATACCATTCATTATGATTTCCCAGGAATACTCAACAAGCTTATTCCTCTGTAATTTGGACACTCTTCTTTATCTCCTTTGCCTTTGTACAATGGCACTATGCATGCATTCAGCCAATCCTCAGACACTTTACCATGAACCATACATACATTGAATATCCTCACCAACCAGTCAACAACACAGTCACCACCTTTTTTGATAAATCCCATTGCAATACCATCTAAACCCGCCGCTTTTCCGGCTTTCATCTTCTGCAAAGCTTTCACTACCTCTTCTCTGTTTACCAAACCATTCTCCCTGACCCTCTCACTTCGCACACCACTTCGACCAAAACACCCTATGTTTGTCACTGTATCATCTAACACATTCAAAAGACTTTCAAAATGCTCACTCCATCTCCTTCTCACTTCACCACTACTTGTTATTAACTCCCCATTAGCCCCCTTCACTGATGTTCCCATTTGTTCTCTTGTCTTACGCACTTTGTTTACCTCTTACCAAAACATCTTTGTGTTCTCCCTAAAGTTTAATGATACTCTCTCACCCCAACTCTCATTTGCCCTCTTCTTCACTTCTTGCCCCTTTCTCCTGACCTCCTGCCTCTTTATATCATGTAACTCCCAGTCATTTACACTATTTCCCTGAAAAAATCGTCCAAATACCTCTCTTCTCTTTCACTAACAAACTTTCTTTTCCATTCCACCACTCACTACCCTTTCTAATCTGCCCACCCCCTACCTTTCTCATGCCACAGGTATCTTTTGCGTAAGTTATCACTGCTTCCCTAAATACATCCCACTCCTCTCCCACTCCCCTTACGTCAGTTGCTCTCACCTTTCTCCTTTCTGCACTTAATCTCTCCTGATACTTTCTCACACGTCTCCTTTCCAAGATCAATTACTCTCACCACTTTCTTCACCCCAACATTCTCTCTTCTTTTCTGAAAACCTTCACAAATCTTCACCTTCGCCTCCAAAAGATAATGATCAGACATCCCTCCAGTTGCCCCTTTCAGCACATTTACATCCAAAAGTATCTCTTTCACACGCCTATCAATTAGCATGTAGTCCAATAACGCTATCTGGCCATTTCTCCTACTTACATACGTATACTCATGCATATCTATCTTTTTAAACCACGTATTTCCAATCACCAGTCCTTTTTCAGCACACAAATCTACAAGAACTGCACCATTACCATTTACAACACTGAACACCCATGTACACCAATTATACCCCCAACTACCACATTGATCGCCTTTGCATTCAAATCACCTTTCACTATAATCCGGTCTCGTGCATCAAAGCTGCTAACATACTCACTCAGCTGCTCCTAAACACTTGCCTTTCATGATCTTTCATGACCAGGTGCACAGGCACCAATAATCACCCATGTCTCTCCATCCACTTTCAGTTTTATCCATATCAATCTAGAGTTTACTTTCTTACACTCTATCTCATACTCCCACAGCTCCTGCTTCAGGAGAAGCGTTATTCCTTTCTTTGCTCTTGTCATCTCACCAACCCCTGACTTTACTCCCAAGACATTCCCAAACCACGTTTCCCCTTCACCCTTGAGTTTTGTTTCACTCAGAGCCAAAACATCCAGGTTCCTTTCCTCAAACATACTACTTATCTCTCCTCTTTTCTCATCTTGGTTATATCCACACACATCTAGCCACCCCAGTCTGAGCCTTCGAGGAGGATGAGCACTCCCCGCATGAAACCTATTTCTGTTTCCCCTTTTGGAAAGTTTGTAATAAATGGAGGGGAGGATTTCTATCCCCCCGCTTCCGTCGCCTTTAGCTGCCTTCTACGACACGCGGGGAATGCTTGGGAAGTATTCTATTTCCCATATCCCCATATATATATATATCTATCTATCTGTCTATCTATCTATCTATATATATATATATATATATATATATATATATATATATATATATATATATATATATATATATATATATATATATATATATATATATATATATATATATACATATATTCATTAATTAATCTAGATATTTTTCATGACGTTAGAGTAAATTATGTAGAATGTAAATGATAATTTGTCCTATACAAATATCTTTTATACAAAATTTCCTTACTTGCCAAAACATCAAAATATTCTTGGCTCTGGACTTCCAAGAAGAGAATTATAAATAACTGAAGAAAATGCTTTGAAAATGAGGCAAGGCTTTAATACTTATTGAAACTTAATTGTCTTTCGTTATAACCACTATTTCGCCTGTATCAGGACCAATAACATCAAATTTTACTTCAAGGTAGAATTATTCGTGTTAGATAAGCACACACTGCCTTCCCTAGTGAGAATGCGAAATATCTGATAATTACCCTTGTGCTATCTGTAGTCTCCTCACGGAGGCAAACCTCTGGTAGGTGGTCTGGTTGAAGCCGATGCTTTTCAAGGTTAGGTACACCCCAAACACGAATGTTGACAGGAGAGTGTGGCGCTCAAAGGGGTTCGTGTCCAGGCTGCATAAGTGATGATCATTATTGAAATAAATTTCTTACTAATACATGGACACACATATTCATTATAGAAATAAAAAAGTGAATATATATCACAATTGTATCCATGATCAAGTATATTCCTATGAGTCCACAGGGGAAATGAAACACGATAAGTTCCCAAGTGTACTAATCACATCATCAGGGGAGGTACAAGAGAGAAATATAAGTCAGTTAATATACATCGAAGAGACGTAGCTAGGACGCCATTTGGTAAACATGTGATTGTCCGAATATATATATATATATATATATATATATATATATATATATATATATATATATATATATATATATATATATATATATATATATTCCTATGATATAGGGTGTTTTTGTAGAGGTGGTGTGCAAAGTGAGAGGATTAGGGAAAATGATTTGGTAAACAGAGAAGAGAGAGTAAAAGCTTTGCGGAAGATGAAAGCCAGCAAGGCGGCGGGTTTGGATGGTATTGCAGTGGAATTTATTAAAAAGGGGATGACTGTATTGTTGACTGGTTGGTAAGGTTATTTAATGTATGTATGACTCATGGTGAGGTGCCTGAGGATTGGTGGAATGCTTGCATAGTGCCATTGTGCAAAAACAAAGGGGATAAAAGTGAGTGCTCAAATTACAGAGGTATAAGTTTGTTGAGTATTCCTGGTAGATTATATGGCAGGGCATTGATTGAGAGGCTGAAGGCATGTACAGAGCATTAGATTGGGGAATAGCAGTGTGTTTTCAGGAGAGCTAGAGGATGTGTGGATCAGATGTTTGCTTTGAACAATGTATATGAGAAAACTTTGGAAAAATAAATGGATTCGTTTGTAGCATTTATGGATCCTGAGAAGGCATATGATAGGGTTGATAGAGATGCTCTGTGGAAGGTACTAAGATTATATGGTGTGGGAGGCAAGTTGCTGGAAGCAGTGAAAAGTATTTACCGAGGATGTAAGGCATGTGCACGAGTAGGAAGAGAGGAAAGTGACTGGTTCCGAGTGAGTGTCGGTTTGCGGCAGGGATGCGTGATGTCTCCATAGTTGTTTAATTTGTTTATGGCAAAACACATGCACAATGAAATAGCCCGGCAAGCCTTAAGCACCTGACTTCCCACATCATTCTTGAGTTCCAGCCCAACAGAAATACACTCCACAAAAATCACACTCCCCAGAAAAATAGGAGTCTAACTCTCTCACCTTTGCACTGGTCATTACCCATCCCTGCAACATTAGAACCATCATTTCAACATCTCAGTTGCCTGGAACTCTTTGCACCTAAACGCTCACACTTAACAACATTCAGCCTTTGGTCCAAAAAGCTGGACATGGTTAGCTTCCTGGGTGCTGCAAGACTCATAAAGATAGAAGGGACTCCTGGGGCTAAAAGTGGAGCAGTCTGCAAATAAATCATAAAAAAGAACATATGATTCAGGAATATATTGGTCGCCACTCGGAAAAAAAATGTCTTATTTTCCATGTGGCTGCTGGAACGTACACACATACCTACATATTCGCATACATACATACAAACACGTATTAGGTTCTCACATTCAGACATATTCCAATAAATCTAATGATTCACTCACTTGAAAAACTGAATCCGTCCGCCTTCGTCAGCGATGTTCCAGACGTTGGCTACTCCTCCCAGGTCGTTGCAGCAAATGATCACCACCGCCAACACTCCTCCGAACATGAGCAGCGTCTGCAGCACGTCAGCGTACACCACAGCCTTCACACCTCCCTGAGGGACAAGATTGTGCGTCGGCATCACTGTACCTCACTGTACACAGGCAAGTTCTGTAGTACATCAATGTACAGACGTCACACTCCTCTGAGGGACAAGACTGTACGTCAGCAGCCTCTACTTCACATAATTGTACATTGGCAGCTTCTGTAGTACATCAGCGTACAGCCTTCACTTCCCTCTGAGGGACAAGACTGTCCGTTGATAGTATGTACATCACTCTAGTACTATTTTTGTCTAGGTGGGTTGTGGTGATGGGAGGAGGGTAGAATTAAGGTTCAGACGGAGGGAGGTAGGTAGGTACGGTCGAGGAACAGACGGTAGTTACAGCGTGGACAGGCAACCGTCGCACCGTCCAGCGGGACAAGGCTGTACCGTACGTATGCTCTCCCAGTACATCACACGCAGATGCAAATTCTCACGACGTCTGCCCAGGCACACAGAGTGGACAGATATAGACAGTCGAGACGTGGGCTCCCACGGGAATACTGGTCCTCCTTTGTATGCATTAGTAGGTAATAACGTAAGATCCCTTTAACGACTTACACTGCAGACTTCAGGGTATCGTAAGGTTCATCAATGACAGTGTTACTTTCGTAATGAGGTTGTTGAGCTATTTTCCCACTTATAGGTATAGTTAAAGGCCAAGAGAACGCCCTGAATTTAACTGGATGTCTTTTGTTTCTCAGACGGATCAAAAAACGTGCTTATGGAATTCAAATTTTTCAAGATTTGACATCTTTTTCCATCTCTCTCTCTTTTCTTTGACTGTGTCATGTGCAAGTGAGCAGATGAAGAAAGGTAGATGCTGCACGATGTCGTGTTTGGTCCTGGGTCAACGATGCTTCATATATAAGGTAAGATTTTTTCTTTTAAACTATTCGCCATTTCCCGCATTAGCAAGGTAGCGTTAAGAACAGAGGACTGGGCCTTTTTTGGAATATCCTCACCTGGCCCACTCTGTTCCTTCTTTTGGAAAATTAAAAAAAAAAAAAAAACCGAGATGGGAGGATTTCCAGCCCCCCGCTCCCTCCCCTTTTAGTCGCCTTCTACGACACGCAGGGAATACATGGGAAGTATTCTTAATCCCCTATCCCCAGGGATGAATAAGGTAAGATATCCTTAAGTAATTTTGTTTCAAAAAATTCCATATAAGCAACATAAATATAGTATAAGAACGGGACAAGAATCAAATGCCTTGTTTAATCATGTTAAAAACTATGATGATTGTATTGACTGGAGTAACGCCATCTCAGTTATTAACTCTAACTCTATTACCAAGAGAAATATCATTGAATCTTCTATTATCAAATACACAAAGAATTATAATCTTGATATTAGTGATGTTCTATACAAATTAGATAACTTTATCGTTGATAAGATTTGTAAAATGATAAGTTTATGAACGCTCGTTGTATGTTTTGGACAATCACATGTTTACCAAATGGCGTCCTAGCTTCGTCTCTTCGATGTATATCAACTGACTGTTATATTTCTCTCTTGTGTGTCCCCTGATGATGTGATTATTACACGAAAGTGCACTTGGGAACTTTTCGTGTTTCATTTTCCCCGAGGACTCATAGGAATATCTCGATCACGCGCAAAATTGTGATCCTTTCCAACATATATGTATATATATATATATATATATATATATATATATATATATATATATATATATATATATATATATATATATGGGAGTGGGGGAGGAATGGGATGTATTTAGGGAATCAGTGATGGATTGCGCAAAAGATGCTTGTGGCATGAGAAGAGTGGGAGGTGGGTTGGTTAGAAAGGGTAGTGAGTGGTGGGATAAAGAAGTAAGAGTATTAGTGAAAGAGAAGAGAGAGGCATTTGGACGATTTTTGCAGGGAAAAAATGCAATTGAGTGGGAGATGTATAAAAGAAAGAGACAGGAGGTCAAGAGAAAGGTGCAAGAGGTGAAAAAAAGGGCAAATGAGAGTTGGGGTGAGAGAGTATCATTAAATTTTAGGGAGAATAAAAAGATGTTCTGGAAGGAGGTAAATAAAGTCCGTAAGACAAGGGAGCAAATGGGAACTTCAGTGAAGGGCGCAAATGGGGAGGTGATAACAAGTAGTGGTGATGTGAGAAGGAGATGGAGTGAGTATTTTGAAGGTTTGTTGAATGTGTTTGATGATAGAGTGGCAGATATAGGGTGTTTTGGTCGAGGTGGTGTGCAAAGTGAGAGGGTTAGGGAAAATGATTTGGTAAAAAGAGAAGAGGTAGTGAAAGCTTTGCGGAAGATGAAAGCCGGCAAGGCAGCAGGTTTGGATGGTATTGCAGTGGAATTTATTAAAAAAGGGGGTGACTGTATTGTTGACTGGTTGGTAAGGTTATTTAATGTATGTATGACTCATGGTGAGGTGCCTGAGGATTGGCGGAATGCGTGCATAGTGCCATTGTACAAAGGCAAAGGGGATAAGGGTGAGTGCTCAAATTACAGAGGTATAAGTTTGTTGAGTATTCCTGGTAAATTATATGGGAGGGTATTGATTGAGAGGGTGAAGGCATGTACAGAGCATCAGATTGGGGAAGAGCAGTGTGGTTTCAGAAGTGGTAGAGGATGTGTAGATCAGGTGTTTGCTTTGAAGAATGTATGTGAGAAATACTTAGAAAAGCAAATGGATTTGTATGTAGCATTTATGGATCTGGAGAAGGCATATGATAGAGTTGATAGAGATGCTCTGTGGAAGGTATTAAGAATATATGGTGTGGGAGGAAAGTTGTTAGAAGCAGTGAAAAGTTTTTATCGAGGATGTAAGGCATGTGTACGTGTAGGAAGAGAGGAAAGTGATTGGTTCTCAGTGAATGTAGGTTTGCGGCAGGGGTGTGTGATGTCTCCATGGTTGTTTAATTTGTTTATGGATGGGGTTGTTAGGGAGGTAAATGCAAGAGTTTTGGAAAGAGGGGCAAGTATGAAGTCAGTTGGGGATGAGAGAGCTTGGGAAGTGAGTCAGTTGTTGTTCGCTGATGATACAGCGCTGGTGGCTGATTCATGTGAGAAACTGCAGAAGCTGGTGACTGAGTTTGGTAAAGTGTGTGGAAGAAGAAAGTTAAGAGTAAATGTGAATAAGAGCAAGGTTATTAGGTACAGTAGGGTTGAGGGTCAAGTCAATTGGGAGGTGAGTTTGAATGGAGAAAAACTGGAGGAAGTGAAGTGTTTTAGATATCTGGGAGTGGATCTGTCAGCGGATGGAACCATGGAAGCGGAAGTGGATCATAGGGTGGGGGAGGGGGCGAAAATTCTGGGGGCCTTGAAGAATGTGTGGAAGTCGAGAACATTATCTCGGAAAGCAAAAATGGGTATGTTTGAAGGAATAGTGGTTCCAACAATGTTGTATGGTTGCGAGGCGTGGACTATGGATAGAGTTGTGCGCAGGAGGATGGATGTGCTGGAAATGAGATGTTTGAGGACAATGTGTGGTGTGAGGTGGTTTGATCGAGTGAGTAACGTAAGGGTTAGAGAGATGTGTGGAAATAAAAAGAGCGTGGTTGAGAGAGCAGAAGAGGGTGTTTTGAAGTGGTTTGGGCACATGGAGAGAATGAGTGAGGAAAGATTGACCAAGAGGATATATGTGTCGGAGGTGGAGGGAACGAGGAGAAGAGGAAGACCAAATTGCAGGTGGAAAGATGGAGTGAAAAAGATTTTGAGTGATCGGGGCCTGAACATGCAGGAGGGTGAAAGGAGGGCAAGGAATAGAGTGAACTGGAGCGATGTGGTATACCGGGGTTGACGTGCTGTCAGTGGATTGAATCAAGGCATGTGAAGCGTCTGGGGTAAACCATGGAAAGCTGTGTAGGTATGTAATTTGCGTGTGTGGACGTATGTATATACATGTGTATGGGGGGGTTGGGCCATTTCATTCGTCTGTTTCCTTGCGCTACCTCGCAAACGCGGGAGACAGCGACAAAGTATAATAAAAAAAAAGTATATATATATATATATATATATATATATATATATATATATATATATATATATATATATATATATATATATAAATGTGAATAAGAGCAAGGTTATTAGGTACAGTAGGGTTGAGGGTCAAGTCAATTGAGAGGTGAGTTTGAATGGAGAAAAACTGGAGGAAGTGAAGTGTTTTAGATATCTGGGAGTGGATCTGGCAGCGGATGGAACCATGGAAGCGGAAGTGGATCATAGGGTGGGGGAGGGGGCGAAAATTCTGGGAGCCTTGAAGAAAGTGTGGAAGTCGAGAACATTATCTCGGAAAGCAAAAATGGGTATGTTTGAAGGAATAGTGGTTCCAACAATGTTGTATGGTTGCGAGGCGCGGACTATGGATAGAGTTGTGCGCAGGAGGATGGATGTGCTGGAAATGAGATGTTTGAGGACAATGTGTGGTGTGAGGTGGTTTGATCGAGTAAGTAACGTAAGGGTAAGAGAGATGTGTGGAAATAAAAAGAGCGTGGTTGAGAGAGCAGAAGAGGGTGTTTTGAAATGGTTTGGTCACATGGAGAGAATGAGTGAGGAAAGATTGACCAAGAGGATATATGTGTCGGAGGTGGAGGGAACGAGGAGAAGAGGGAGACCAAATTGGAGGTGGAAAGATGGAGTGAAAAAGATTTTGTGATCGGGGCCTGAACATGCAGGAAGGTGAAAGGAGGGCAAAGAATAGAGTGAATTGGAGCGATGTGGTATACCGGGGTTGACGTGCTGTCAGTGGATTGAATCAAGGCATGTGTATGGGGGTGGGTTGGGCCATTTCTTTCGTCTGTTTCCTTGCGCTACCTCGCAAACGTGGGAGACAGCGACAAAAAAAAAAAAAAAAAAAAAAAAAATATATATATATATATATATATATATATATATATATATATATATGTGGCCGCACATGAGATAGGCCCCCTCTCACACCACCCTACCCGCGTGCGCGATGTAATGCAAGGAAGGGACAACAAAGGCCACATTCGTTCACACTCAGTCTCTAGCTGTCATTTGAAGCTGTTTAGTGAAGATGAGTGTGTCGTGAAGATAGAGTTTTAAAAACTATGACTTTTTTTTTTGGCGCTGAGGGACTATGCAATTTTTTTCCTTCCAATTTTTTATCCAAAGTTCCTTTTCTTACACACATATCTTATTTACGGGGATGCACGGGACTTCATCCTGTATACCACATGAGCGTACAAGAGCTGTGTCTTCACTACTACAATCCTCAGCATCTTTATGGATGTTGCGTGGAATGGCATGTGATAACCACTGTAGAACAATACTTAACAATATCTTAGTCACCGATGTTGCAGCGATGTTTGTGGAATCTGCGGAACTCTATCCAGACACTGGTTAAAACGGTGACAGCCACTTAAAGTGGTAGACTTAGATAAATGTCCAGATATGTTGACTAGATTCATGACGTGCGTGGAAGTGTTGGAGTACTCCTGCATCATTCTGAGTTTTCTTACGGCCATACTTCTCTTCGTATGTCCAGGCTATCCAGAAAATGTTTGAATGATGATGTACTTTATTCCCTACAGTCACTTGAGCTATGAAACGCTAGGAAGATTCCCAAGTCGTTGAAATGTTTGATCCAAGGTAGACTTAACTTTTCTCGTCCTGTGTTCATATAAAGGATCACGAGGCGTCAGTTGAAAAACTTATGTTATATATATTCATTCCCGAAAGTTTATTCAGCATTGGATATTTTACAGCAATAGTTGGAAGTGGACGAGACGAACTGCCTTACTGCAAATTGACAGACCCTGTGGAAATATCTGGTGAGGAATGTGCTTGTGTCTGGCAACTTGCTCTTGGAACCCAAGAACAAGATTCACAGGACGAGTAGTATCGTCATGGGCAGCTGTCATATGCTGAAATATGAAGTACCTAATCTATGACGAGGAACTGTATAAGAGTTGGTTTTGTTCCATACTTACAATTGTGATATAGAAGGTACAGATAGACCCCATGATGAGTGTGGACGACCAGGTGGTCAGGCCTGTGACGGTGACCAGGGCCAGTGTGGGGGCGTACAGACAGACCCCCATGTACAGGAAATTTAGCAACAGGCCACATAAAGTTGCCAACTTCCGAAGTGCTCGTGACCCATAACGCAGCTCAATATA
Organism: Panulirus ornatus; assembly: GCF_036320965.1. Taxonomy (NCBI): domain Eukaryota; kingdom Metazoa; phylum Arthropoda; class Malacostraca; order Decapoda; family Palinuridae; genus Panulirus; species Panulirus ornatus. The sequence goes on along the minus strand of NC_092225.1, from coordinate 61,619,001 downwards.
CTGGAAAACGTATGGCTAATTGTATCTAACCGTTGGATACACTACAAAATATAATGATAATGTGAGATAAAGTTTCCTGAATTGGATGAACGTACACAGGACTCACAATTGAATAAGATCAAAAAGATTTCCTACCTAAAAACGAAAAAGGTAGTTGATGTTAGACAAGGTTTAGACCACACCTGTAACGGTAACTTACTAATGAAAATGGAAAACGCTAATTAAGCTATTTTGACAACTGTGAATGAGGAGACAGGTAAGACCTCTAACTCCTTTTAACATTGGGAATGAAAATGAAAAATGAAAGTAGATCCTATGACTGAGCCACTGACCTCGTTCATGGAGACAAGTTTGAGCTGGTAGAATACCGGAATAATGAATCTACACACGAACAGACATCCTGGGATGCAGCCGAGCAGGATTGTGGCTATCTGTGTCCCGAAGAAATATACCTCGGTGGGGTTACCTGGAGGGAAGACGGGATGTTGTGGTTGGCAGAGATTATGCACCACGCCCTCGTACATTTCACAATGGTACCAGGGTCGGTATATGTTAATGAAGGACAAGTGTCAGTAAGACGCTTCTCTTGCAAGTTTAAAGAAAGAATTGGTCCACTACAGCCAAGCCAGGAAGTCTCAAAGGTGTTCCTGCTGAGGGGTTTGGTGAAGGTGTGTGCTGACTGTGAACAGTAGTGAAGATGCGGGCTGCCTGAGGGTGCTGATGAGGGTTGGTACTAAGTTTAGGGGTTGATAAGAATAGATCTGTATTTCTTTGTTTGTTATTAACCCAGACCCAATTTCTATGAGAGAGTTCTGTCATCATTCAGGACCATTTTAAAAGCTTGTGCAGCCTAAGGCTGCGCGACCTCCAGTAGTGGGAAAATGTACACTCCTTGACGAGACTGTATTCCCAGTGATACAGCCTCGCGGTATATCCTGAAGTAGGTGGAGTCCGGTAGGACCTGAGAATACATATGGTATGAAAAGGGATGAATATGTTGTGGAGCTGTGAGCTGAAAAAGTACTGGTGAGTAGGAACACCTGTTCTAAAAGGAAGGACTATATACACAAGCATACATGAGAGAATATGGTAAATGGTAGGCAGCCTTAACTGGATTATGTACTAACTGAGAGGCATGCAAAAAAGAGACTCTTGGATGTGCATGTTATTGACGCATAGAAATTTGAAAAAATTTAAAGGAATACGATAAACTCGCTTTTTGTTAAGCCGGAGACTAAAATGATTTAGTGGGATTTAAGGCCACCTTGTTTGTCGGAGTTGCCATAAAAGTTGGCTAAGTCAAAGCACACCAGTGGCACAGCTGAAAGTACAAAGGCAATGATGTGGGCAACGACAGGTAGAACCTGTGTCAGTATCTCTGGAGTTATGAGTCATGGTCCTGGTACTGCTGTCCATTAGGCTCATTGCCCTGAGGAGCCTGGAGGAAGCAGATGGTGGACTAATCCTTATAAAACTTAAAGTCGCTTTAATGTCACACTGGGTCATCCACAGTAGAAAGGCAGCCATATCATCAACCAAGTAGGGTCCACCAGTCAACAGTATTTACCATAACTTTCCTCTTATGATATGTTTGAAAAGCTTATGATAAAGAATCGACTCTTTTTTACGAGATCATAAGCATTTTTGGCCGATCACTCATCTGATAGAGTCATAGTTAAAAAAAAGTTCCTGTTTTCATTAAGAAATGGAGATGGATATTTTCTCTTACATTGATCACAGTGAAGACACGAACATGAAAAACTCAGTATTTCACTCTCAAGAAACACGAAACATATGTACTCTAAGAAGTCATTTGTTTGTAAGTTGTGTATAATGGCATCTGCAGTGTGAGTGCCACAGTGGCTCATTGAAACAAATATGTTTTGATATCTCTCCTCTTTCGCTTCTTTATCTGCAACGTAGGGGTCACTATTGTGGTAGTTTGAAACTGAAGTTATTTCATGATTCAAATGTGCATTGAAGTGAGTTCTTGTTGAGATAATGTGTAATTTTCAAAATTCTACTTGACAGTTTTCTGTCCGCCACTGCAATTTCTTCCTCCTTCCAAATTTTGTGAGTATTCAGTCTGTTGGGGAAGAAAGGGCCTAGGAATTGAGTCAGTTGTTGTTCGCCAATGATACAGCCATAGTGGCTGATTTGAGGGAGAAACTACAGAAATTGGTAACTGAGTTTGGAAAAATGTATGATTAAGAGCAAGGTTATTAGGTTCGGTATGGTTAGGGGACAAGTTGATTGGGATGTAAATTTGAATAGAGAAAAATTGGAGGAAGTGAAGTGTTTTAGATATCTGGGCGTTGACTTAGCAGCAAGTGGAACCATGGAAGAGGAAGTGAGTCACAGACTGGGGGAGGGGGCGAAGGTTTTGGGAGAGATGAAAAATGTTTGGAAGGAATGAACGTTATCTTGGAGAGGAAAAATGGGTGGTTTTTAAGGAACAGTAGTTCCAGCAATATATTATATGGTTGCGAGGCATGGGCTATAAACAGGTTTGTACGGAGGAGGGTGGATGCGTTGAAAATGAAATGTCTGAGGACAATATGTGGTGTGAGGTGGTTTGTTGGATTAAGTTAATGAAGGAGTAAGAGAGATGTGTGGAAACAAAAAGAGTTTGAGTGTGAGAGAGGAAGAGGGTGTTTTGAAATGGCTTAGACATATGGAGAGAATGAATGAGGAAAGGTTGACAAAGAGGATATATACGTCAGAGGTGGAGGGTACAAGGGGAAGTGGGAGACCAAATTGGAGGCGAGTGATGGACTGAAAAAGACTTTGAGCGATCGGGAACTGAACATACAGGAGGGTGAAAGGCGTGCAAGGAAAAGAGTGAATTGGAACGATGTGGTATACTGCGGTCAACGTGCTGTCCATGGACTGAACCAGGGCATGTGAAACGTCTGGGGTAAACCATGGAGAGGATGTGGGGCCTGGATGTGGATAAGGAGCTGTGGATTCGGTGCATTAAATATGGCAGGTAGAGACTGAGTGTGAGCGAATGTGGCCTCTTTTGTCTGTTTTCCTGGCACTACCTCGCTGAAGCTAGGGTAGCGATGCTGTTTCCGGTGAGACAGGGTAGCGCCGGAAATGGATGAACGCAAGCAAATCTGAATATGTAAATATGTATATAAGTATATGTCTGTGTATATTCATGTACATGTGTATAAGTTGATATGTATATATATATATATATATATATATATATATATATATATATATATATATATATATATATATATATATATATATATATATATATATATATTTATATATATATATATATATATATATATATATATATATATATATATATATATATATATATGTATGTATATGTACGTGTATGGGCATTTATATATATAAAGTATACAAAGTATAAAAAAAAAAAAGAAAAAAAAAAAATATATATATATATATATATATATATATATATATATATATATATATATATATATATATATATATATATATATATATATTATACTTTGTCGCTGTCTCCCGCGTTTGCGAGGTAGCGCAAGGAAACAGACGAAAGAAATGGCCCCCCCCCCATACACATGTATATACATACGTTCACACACGCAAATATACATACCTACACAGCTTTCCATGGTTTACCCCAGACGCTTCACATGCCTTGATTCAATCCTTTGACAGCACGTCAACCCCGGTATACCACATCGCTCCAATTCACTCTATTCCTTGCCCTCCTTTCACCCTCCTGCATGTTCAGGCCCCGATCACACAAAATCTTTTTCACTCCATCTTTCCACCTCCAATTTGGTCTCCCTCTTCTCCTCGTTCCCTCCACCTCCGACACATATATCCTCTTGGTCAATCTTTCCTCACTCATTCTCTCCATGTGCCCAAACCACTTCAAAACACCCTCTTCTGCTCTCTCAACCACGCTCTTTTTATTTCCACACATCTCTCTTACCCTTACGTTACTCACTCGATCAAACCACCTCACACCACACATTGTCCTCATACATCTCATTTCCAGCACATCCATCCTCCTGCGCACAACTCTATCCATAGCCCACGCCTCGCAACCATACAACATTGTTGGAACCACTATTCCTTCAAACATACCCATTTTTGCTTTCCGAGATAATGTTCTCGACTTCCACACATTCTTCAAGGCCCCCAGAATTTTCGCCCCCTCCCCCACCATATATATATTATTATTTTTTATTATTTTGCTTTGTCGCTGTCTCCCGCGTTAGCGAGGTAGCGCAAGGAAACAGACGAAAGAATGGCCCAACACACCCACATACACATGTATATACATACACGTCCACACACGCAAATATACATACCTATACATCTCAATGTACACATATATATACACGCACAGACATATACATATATACACATGTACATAATTCATACTGTCTGACTTTATTTATTCAAATCGCCACCCCGCCACACATGGAATAACAACCTCCTCCCCCTTCATGTGTGCGAGGTATCGCTATGAAAAGACAACAAAGGCCCCATTCGTTCACACTCAGTCTCTAGCTGTCATGTAATAGTGCACCGAAACCACAGCTCCCTTTCCACATCCAGGCCCCACACAACTTTCCATGGTTTACCCCAGACGCTTCACATGCCCTGGTTCAATCTACTGACAGCACGTCGACCCCGGTATACCACATCGTTCCAATTCACTCTATTCCTTGCACGCCTTTCACCCTCCTGCATGTTCAGGCCCCGATCACTCAAAATCTTTTTCACTTCATCTTTCCATCTCCAGTTTGGTCTCCCACTTCTCCTCGTTCCCTCCACCTCTGACACATATATCCTCTTGGTCAAACTTTCCTCACTCATTCTCTCCATGTGACCAAACCATTTCAAAAAAGCCTCTTCTGCTCTCTTAACCACACTCTTTTTATTTCTACACATCTCTCTTACCCTTACATTACTTACTCGATCGAACCACCTCACACCACATATTGTCCTCAAACATCTCATTTCCAGCACATCCACCCTCCTGCGCACAACTCTATCCATAGCCCACGCCTCGCAACCATGTAACATTGTCGGAATCACTATTCCTTCAAACATACCCATTTTTGCTTTCCGAGACAACGTTCTCGTCTTCCACAAATCTTTCAACGCTCCCAGAACTTTTGCCCCCTCCCCCACCCTATGACTCACTTCCGCTGCCAAATCCACTCCTAGATATCTAAAACACTTCACTTCTTCCAGTTTTTCTCCTCCCAATTGACTTGTCCTTCAACCCTACTGTACCTAATAACCTTGCTCTTATTCACATTTACTCTCAACTTTCTTCATTCACGCACTTTACCAAACTCAGTCACCAAACTCAGTCACATCAGCCATCAGCGCTGTATCATCAGCGAACAACTGACTCACTTCCCAAGCTCAATCATCCACAACAAACTGCATACTTGCCCCTCTCTCCAAAACTCTTGCATTCACCTCCCTAACAACCCCATCCATAAACAAATTAAACAACCATGGAGACATCAGGCATCCCTGCCGCAAACCGACATTCACTGAGAACCATTCCCTTTCCTTTCTTCCTACTCGTACACATGCCTTGCATCCTCGATAAAAACCTTTCGCTGCTTCTAACAACTTGCCTCCCACACCATATATTCTTAATACCTTCCGCAAAGCATCTCTATCAACTCTATCATATGCCTTCTCCAGATCCATAAATGCTACAGACAAATCCATCTGCTTTTCCAAGTATTTCTCACATACATTCTTTAAAGCAAACACCTGATCCACACATCCTCTACCACTTCTGAAACCACACTGCTCTTCCCCAATCTGATGCTCTGTACATGCCTTCACCCACTCAATCAATACCCTCCCATATAATTTACCAGGAATACTCAACAAACCTATACCTCTGTAATTTGAGCACTCACCTTTATTCCCTTTGCCTTTGTACAATGGCACTATACAAGCATTCTGCCAATCCTCAGGCACCTCACCATGAGTCATACATACATTAAATAACCCTTCCAACCAGTCAACAACACAGTCACCCCCTTTTTTAATGAATTCCACTGCAATACCATCCAAACCCGCTGCCTTGCCGGCTTTCATCTTCTGCAAAGCTTTTACTACTTCTATGTTTACCAAATCATTCTCCCTAACCCTCTCACTTTGCACACCACCTCGACCAAAACACCCTATATCTGCCACTCTATCATCAAACACATTCAACAAACCTTCAAAATACTCACTTCATCTCATTCTCACATCACCACTACTTGTTATCACCTCCCCATTAGCTCCCTTCACTGCTGTTCCCATTTGTTCCCTTGTCTTAGCACTTTATCTACCTCCTTCCAAAAAATCTTCTTATTTTCTCCCTAAAATTCAATGATACTCTCTCACCCCAACTCTCATTTGCCCTCTTTTTCACCTCTTGCACCTTTTTTCTTGACCTCCTGCCTCTTTCTGTTATACATCTTCCAGTCATTTGCATTATCTCCGTGTAAAAATCGTCCAAATGCCTCTCTCTTCTCTTTCACTAAAATCTTACTTCTTCATCCCACCACTCACTACCCTTTCTAATCGGCCACCTCCCACGCTTCTCATGCCACAAGCATCTTTTGCACAAGCCATCACTGCTTCCCTAAATACATCCCATTCCTCCCCCACTCCTCTTACCTCCTTTGTTCTCACCTTTTTCCATTCTGTACTCAGTCTCTCCTGGTACTTCCTCACACAAGTCTCCTTCCCAAGCTCACTTACTCTCACCACTCTCTTCACCCCAACATTCTCTCTTCTTTTCTGAAAACCTCTACAAATCTTCACCTTCGCTTCCACAAGATAATGCTCAGACGTCCCTCCAGTTGCACCTCTCAACACATTAACATCCAAAAGTCTCTCTTCTGCGCGCTCATCAATTAACACGTAATCCAATAACGCTCTCTGGCCATCTCTCCTACTTACATACGTATACTTATGTATATCTCTCATTTTGAAATAGGTACTCCCAATCAACAGTTATTTTTCAGCGCACAGATCTACAAGCTCTTCACAATTTCCATTTACAACACTGAACACCCCATGTACACCAATTATTCCTTCAACTGCCACATTATTCACCTTGGCATTCAAGTCACCCATCACTATAATCCGGTGTCGTGCATCCAAACTACTGACACGCTCACTCAGCTGCTCCCAAAACACTTGCCTCTCATGATCTTTCTTCTCATGCCCAGGTGCATATGCACCAATAATCACCCATTTCTCTCCATCCACTTTCAGTTTTACCCATATCAATCTAGAGTTTACTTTCTTACACTCTGTTACATACTCTCACCACTCCTGTTTCAGGAGTAGTGCTACTCCTTCCCTTGCTCTTGTCCTCTCACCAACCCCTGACTTTACTCCCAAGACATTTCCAAACCACACTTCCCCTTTACCCTTGAGCTTCGTTTTACTCAGAGCCAAAACATCCAGGTTCCTTTCCTCAAACATACTACCTATCTCTCCTTTTTCCTCATCTTGGTTATATCCTCACACATTTAGACACCCCAGTCTGAGCCTTCGAGGAGGATGAGCACTCCCCGCGTGACTCCATCTTCTGTTTCCCCTTTTAGAAAGTTAAAATACAATATATATATATATATATATATATATATATATATATATATATATATATATATATATATATATATATATGATGACAGCATAGCCATCATTAGTTGACGAGGAATTGTTTAGGAGTTCATTAGTCCCTGCTCCTGATCGTAGCACATCCTTGAAGATGAGGATACCCCGCAACATGGGTGCTAGGGCTATAGAATTAATGAAAACCTATGAATATGTATATACAGTGTCAAACAATCGTCCAAACCTGATCAATGACAATCCCTCTGACATGAAAGTAGCTTTAGATGTTATAATGATATCATGTGCATAAATTCTCATGTAAATAATCTATCAGAAAAGTAACTTCATTCCGATTTGACAAGAGGCAGTTGTCCCTACACACTAACCTAATATAGAAATGGCAGATATCCATCCACCAAGGAGAGAGAGGGCTACGGGTACTGGCGACATCGCCCTTCCCCCCAGCAGGTACTCCTGGGTGTTGGCCTTGCCCCGGCTCTTGATGGCGCTGTACACTCCGATGCCTATGGACGCCACCAGCATGAGGCTGAACAGCACGTAGTCCACGACTGTGAACTTTACGTCTGACTGCTCAGGTGATGCACCGGCCTCCTCCATCTTGCGTTCCTCACACTTACTGACACGGTTCCTCTGCCGACCTGTATTAAAATGAGAAGGATAATGTCTTGAATCTCGGGAACGGCTGACCACTAATCATTCTGCTTAGAATTTGTATTTCAGTGAAACAAGAAAACTTTTACAAAACTATTAAGTCTAATGCAACACAGGAGCATGTAACACCACTAGTAGGGTTACCCTTGTGCTCCATCCAAAAATTCTTGTTATGCAACACACACACATACACACACACATACACACACACACACACACACACACACACACACACACACACAAACCTCAAAGCGTGAATGTAGGTGTTTAAGCTAGTCACCCAGAAACTAACTTGTCTTATAGTCAACACATGTAGTTAGTTACTCCCAGCAGCGCATGACCTATGAAGTATTGTGTGTGGATTTTCCCGCACCTGTGTCTATGTATACATGAATAATGTTTGTATTGTCCGCAGTTCTTTAGATTCTAATGATATTTTCTGTCGCTGACGACCGTTGTGTTGTTTGCATCAAAGATATCAAGAAACAGGTATATAATCACCAGCCTTGGCGTTGGTGGTAGTGTGATTCGAACCAAACCCTTCGATCAACGCTGATCGCCTCTCCGTGTATTGCTATGTCATCCAAGATGGAGCACACCTTACGTAAGTGCTATCGTGTCTACGTACGTGGATGGCCACTACACTACCTGTGGCTGGGTCACACTGACGTGAGTGTGAATATACGATGCAGACGGTCTTAAACATCTACAGCAACAGGCCCATGTTACATCAGGACTCTCTTTTTTTCCAACAAGATCACCAACTAGGTAGTTTGGGCGTAGACAACTGGTCCAAATCTAGAACTGATCCAAATGTGACCGTAGTTAAAACGTTAAGCTCAGCAGTTTGGTCAGTCATAAAGCAATCGATTAAGTTTGGAAATCAATCATAAGTCGTGAGATAAGAATAACAAAACTACCGTACAATCTTCAGTTGATTAGCACCACACTATAACCTTTGTACGATATGGCCTGACCTTTGACATGACCGTTAAGGGTCAGGTGAAAGGTCACGCCATCACACCAAAGGGTTGAACAGTCGAACTCACGGGGATACTTTATATCTATGAGAAGACGTAACTCAACGTAAACCACGTTAATGTACATAAAGGCTACTAAAAGAAACCAGGATATGGTGGTGGTATGGGAGTGGAGCCGCCGTAATCCTGAGTTGCAAGGCCACTCCCGTAGTAGTGAGGTACTTGACGACTGGTGCCTCTTTGATCAAGGAAACATTGACCGGTCGACGGGCACCAGTGGTAGACGGAAAGAGAAAGAGAATCTCTTTCTGTTATTAAAAAAAAAGGCGAGACGTCCAGCTGTGGAAAGGTGGCATAGAATATCTGGCGTTGTGGACAGAGGGGCATAGAATGTCTGCAGTTGTGGAGGGGGGGCATAGAATGTTTGGAGTACTAGAAAGACGGTGTAGATGTGTGGAGTTGTGGACAGGAGGCATAGAATGCCTAGAGTTGTGCAGAGGGGACAAAGAACGTTTGGAGTAGTAGGAAGCGGGCATAGAATACCCGTAGTTGTCGACATGGGGCATAGCATGTCTATGATGCGGATCCTAGGAAAATTTGTGCAGCACTTAGGTTACACACCTAGGAATAACATGGTGGATTTACTCGATAGCTTGGTAAAGCTGGCACGAGTTAACGGGTTCCTCGCTGAACTAGGAAATACCTGATCTAGTATCTTCATGAACCTTGGAAACGGTTCACCTAATCGTTTGATGAAGGTGGCAATCTCTGAGGTAATTCTTGACCTCCCCTTTCCTTCTTCCTGTGTAGATTCATCGACTTCGACTTTTGAAGGAAAGTTGTCGTAACAGTTGAAACTCCTGTATACACCTGTTCGACGTATTAAACAGGAATTCTTAAAATTCTTTGGTAGAATTTTGCTCCGTATCCAAATTCTGATTTCTCTTTTCTTCCTCTCTATTCTTTAATTATGTTTTGTGGCGATAACTTCAAAACCAGTTCATACTCTTTTTGGGAACCCAATGTTAGTGTCTCATTCTTCCCCAAGTCTTTAGTTTATTTTCTCATTCTAGTGATTTAGGAATTTATTATTATCATCATTATATGATTGCTATCATTATCATTATTTCTATTATCATTATTATCATTAATATCATTATCATTATTGTTATCATTATTATTATTATTATCATTATTATCATTATTATCATTTCATTTCTTGCTTTCAGATGATTTCAAAGGGCAAAAGTAATTTCATAAAGTTATATTTATCAGGAGATAAATTTTGTGTAAGCATGATCTCAGGCTACGCAGGCGTACTTCATACGTAAGTGTATTCTAAAGTTGTCATCATTCGCGGGAAGATGGCCGGTCAGTGTTCTGGCTCCTCAGACACTTTAAGAGCTAATCTGTCTTAAGGAATTCCCCTATCGCTATATATCGCTGCAAGTTAACCCTCAACCCTTGCGATACATCACTGTAAGCAGGATTCACCGCTTGCTATATATCAGCTGCAAGTTAACCTCAACCCTTGCGATATATCACTGTAACCTAACCTCACCCCTCACGATATACCACTGCAAGCAAGTTAACCTCACCCCTCGCGATACATCACTGTAAGCAGAATTCGCCGCTCGCTATATATCAACTGCAAGTTAACCTTACCCGTCGTGATACCTCACATCAAGTTAACAACATCCCTTGCAATATACCGCAGCAAGTCAACCTATTTTCGTTAGTCTTGTGAATTTTGAGAGAGAGTTGCTGCCTAGACGATTCCCACGGTTAGGATGGCTGTGATGTGGTTTATCCAAATTCTAATGAATTTCTCCGGTTGAAGTGACGGAAGGCGCAAGATTAGGTTACGCCAAAGTAGTTTCTGGCTCTTGGGAGAGGAGTCTTTGATCACCGGTTGGGGTTATATGGAGATAACTGGATCGACAGTCTTAACATTAAATTTTTTTCTTTTTTTTTTTTTTTTGCTTTTCTTCAGAACCCTAACCTTTTCTCTTTTTTTTTTTCCTTCGCTATATGTTGGCTGATCAAATTATGGAAGTAAAACTTTTGCAGTCAACGAGATACGTTCGTGTCTTTTATAAGACGTTTCTCATGAAGAAATCTATTTTCGGTGAAGATGTGTTACCCGCTTGACTTGACACATCTTCGTATATCAGATACGTGCACCAGTATAGATGACTTTAACATCTTAAGGCGATTAATCTCAATTGAACTAAGCGTTTGCGGGTTTGAGTGTCTGTATATCACATCTTTTTTCAAAGGCAAATTGTAGCACCTAAAAGACCCTAGATTTTAGGCATGTTGGTCTTGAAGGCTGTGCTCAGGCCAACCACAACCTTAAACATTGCACTCAGTTCACTATTCTCAATCAGATTAGGCAACCTAATAACCTCAAATTTACACCTAAGGCACACCTCAAGATCAAAGACAATATCCAAGGGTTCCAGAACGTGGCCTTGAACACCATCAAAGGTTTAGACTTATAGAAGCTTCATGTAACAAGTATGCCGACCCAGAGTTTGGGTGTGAGTGATATAGGGCCCCAGATTTTAGCCGTATCTGATTGCTGTTTTAAGGGAACTAAAGCCATCCTCTCCTTTTAGATTACTTTGTTCTCCACTTCACTCATTCAGAATAAGTGACTCAGCAACCTAGAATTATACGTATAAAAAAGTACCTCATGATCAAAAGGAAGATCTAAGGGTACCAGAGCCTAGCCATAAAGGCCAAGTAAAGGCTACCATTCATGCTTACTACAGCTTACTTTACTACCTATAGGCCCAAAGTTTGGATGTAGGTACCTCATATTCTGAGCTAGATTATAGACTCCCACATTTTGGCAATGAGGCAAATTCCAGGCCATTAAAGACTGCCAAAGGCCTCCTCGACCTCAAAGAGTACACTTATTACAATGCACTCAGTCATGATACGTAACTCAGCGGCCTCATGTTATAATGACGACAACCCATCATCAAAATAAGGATCCTAAGGTACCAGTACCTGGCTAGAAAGGCCAAAAAATGCTACCTTTAGATACGGTTCACGCTCACTCCGGCTTCATCGAACTAATCAATGTCAAAAAGTGATCACACATTTCAGTCTTTCTAAGACTTGGCCTCGAAGACCATTTAGAAACCAGTAAAGACTAGTTTCATAAATATTCTTTTTTAAGATAAAGACCCTGGTAGTCCTGTGAATCACCGAGTAATCCAGTTAGTCAAGAAATGATTTAGCAGCAGATAAGTATGTGATTAACTTACTCATGAATCAGTTCGAGATAGGAATCCTTCCTTGGCAGCTTGTTGAGGCTCGGGATACTTACGTGGTCGCTTGGTCAAGCTGGGGATACTCACTTGGTCAAGCTGGAAAATACTTTCTTGGTAACTTGTTCAATCCAGAAATACTTACTAGGTAGCTTGGTCAACCTAGGGATACTTACATGATAGCTTGTTCAAGCTGGGAATACTTACTCGATAGCTTGGTCAAGCTGGGGATACTTACTTGGTAGCTTGTTGAAGCTGGGCTTTGACTAGTAGCTTGTTACAGGTTATTTACTTGGTAGCTTGTTGAAGGTGGGGATGCAAGTGCAGATGTAACACAGGACAACAGCGGTACCAGGCAGAACCTGGCGCCAATGATAGTAACCAAGCGGATGGTGGAGGTTTGTTGGCCAAACTCCTCCTCGTCTGATGTGATAACGGCGGCGCTGGCACTGTCGCCCCACTATTTCGTGTGCGTGTGTGTGTTGCGTGTGTTGTCAAGGTCTCGTCCAGAGGAGGAGTGAGGAGGGGTATGGTAGAGTCCATACCATAACGTTGATGGGAGAGAAGATTGCCTAGACATATCCTGCGTCCGTGACCTGTTATAAAGTTACGTCTTAATGATGTATAGCGTCTCAACGCAAGTAGTGTCGAAATGAATGGGGGGGGGGGGGGTGGTATAACCATCGATTCCCCTGGTTCTACTTTCTCTTTCCATTATTGTTTTTTTAAGAATTTAGTATCCATTACATGAGCTATCGTGGCAGGACTGTACGGACTGAACCATCTTCCCACTCTGAAACCATACAGTAACAGTAATTGGCAAGAATTGCCTATGACGCTTAGTAGTGCGACTCATAGACGCCCCATTTTCTTCTTAAACATATAAAGATTCACAGAAAGGGAAAAACCGGCTAGAGATACTTCTCGATGAAGCGAGTACACTAGTCGGAAGCAGAAGAGAAGAAAGAGGTATTACTATTACCATTATTACTACTACTACTACTACGACTACTGCTAATACTACCACCACTACTACTAACACCACCTCTACTACTACTATTACTATCCCTGCCACTACTACTACTACTACTATCACCACTACTACTATTACTACCCCTATTACTACTACTTCTACGACCACTACTACTACCACTACTACTATTATCATCATCATTTTCATGCTGGCATTTATAGGTACAAGTCAGTAGATCATATCTTAACAAAACTGAGAGAAACTGTTCCTCTTGGTGCTTCCTCCATCACAAAATTCAAGGACTAGAACACGTCTTAGATAACAAGTGATTCTCCAAGGCTTCCACCGATAATGAAGGAAGTCCCTCTAGCTTACACTTTCAGACATTCTCTGACAGCCATTAGGCACCGCCCACAACGCGATTAACCTCATGATAGGCACCGCCCACAACGCGATTAACCTCATGATAGGCACCGCCCACAACGTGATTAACCTCATGATAGGCACCGCCCACAACGCGATTAACCTCATGATAGGCACCGCCCACAACGTGATTAACCTCATGATAGGCACCGCCCACAACGTGATTAACCTCATGATAGGCACCGCCCACAACGCGATTAACCTCATGATAGGCACCGCCCACAACGCGATTAACCTCATGATAGGCACCGCCCACAACGTGATTAACCTCATGATAGGCACCGCCCACAACGTGATTAACCTCATGATAGGCACCGCCCACAACGTGATTAACCTCATGATAGGCACCGCCCACAACGTGATTAACCTCATGATAGGCACCGCCCACAACGTGATTAACCTCATGATAGGCACCGCCCACAACGCGATTAACCTCATGATAGGCACCGCCCACAACGCGATTAACCTCATGATAGGCACCGCCCACAACGTGATTAACCTCATGATAGGCACCGCCCACAACGTGATTAACCTCATGATAGCCACCGCCCACAACGCGATTAACCTCATGATAGGCACCGCCCACAACGTGATTAACCTCATGATAGGCACCGCCCACAACGTGATTAACCTCATGATAGCCACCGCCCACAACGCGATTAACCTCATGATAGGCACCGCCCACAACGTGATTAACCTCATGATAGGCACCGCCCACAACGTGATTAACCTCATGATAGCCACCGCCCACAACGCGATTAACCTCATGATAGGCACCGCCCACAACGTGATTAACCTCATGATAATTACAAGATACAAAGGCTTGACAGCTCATTCGTTATTGTAAAATATGTTGTACCCGATTATATATATGAAAAAACCTTGAGCTGGTCCTATGTCACGGCTTGCACACTAAATGCCTGTACCATGAATTAGATTTAGAGTTACTTGACATGTCCATTATACGTACGAAGAACCCAATGCAAAATTCAGCAGAGCCAAGAGCAGTTGCGATTTTCCCAGTCTGTAAATGAGAGAATAAAAAAAAAAAAAAAAACAGTACACAAACATGTTCAAACACCAGCTGGTAGTTAGAGCAATAAATCATTCATTTCCGGAGCCTAATATAACAACCTAATATTACAACCCTATAAGGATCATCCATGGAAAATGGAATTGCTTTAACATTTATCAGTACTTTCCTTTTCCAATTGGAAAAGTACTTTCCTTTTCCAATTGGAAAAGTACTTTCCTTTTCCAATCTTAAACCTGTGGTTAGGGTAGATACTGTCCAAAGTAAGCCTATCTGAAAACAATTAATTTTCAAAGTGCTGACTCGATGGTAATGGTCATATGGAGATGAAAAGAATAGAAAAAATATCATCGTCAAAATACTTTCCCATGACAGTTCATGGCAAGGTAAGTATTTTTTTTTTATCTTTTATTTGGGTCGGGTGGGGGGTTGGGGGGTGGGGGAAAGAATATACGTATTTGGAATATCATTAACAAGAGAGATTATTTTTAATTTCTGTTTCATTCTTTATTTTTTTACTTGTTTGCAGAGTATCGGCCGACAAATGCGCTGTAAAATTGGCTTTTAGTCAGCTGGAAAGTTCTCCGTGTCACAGTTATATATATATATATATATATATATATATATATATATATATATATATATATATATATATATATATATATATATATATATATATGAGCGTAAGGGGAGTCGGGGAGGAATGGGATGTATTTAGGGAAGCAGTGATGGCTTGTGCAAAAGATGGTTGTGGCATGAGAAGCGTGGGATGTGGGCGGATTAGAAAGGGTAGAGAGTGGTGAAATGAAGAAGTAAGATTATTAGTGAAAGAGAAGAGAGAGGCATTTGGACAATTTTTGCAGGAAAATAGTGGAAATGTCTAGGAGATGTATAAAAGAAATAGGCAGGAGGTCAAGAGAAAGGTGCAAGAGGTGAAAAAGAGGGCAAATGAGAGTTGGGGTGAGAGAGTATCATTAAATTTTAGGGAGCATAAAAAGATGTTTTGGAAGGGGGTAAATAAAGTGCGTAAGACAAGAGAACAAATGGGAACATCGGAGAAGGGGGCTAATGGGGAAGTAATAACAAGTAGTGGTGATGTGAGAAAGAGATGGGGTGACTACACATGCAAGGCATGTATACGAGTAAGGAGAGAGGAAAGTGATTTGTTCTCAGTGAATGTCGGTTTGCGGCAGGGGTGCATGATGTCTCCATGCCTGTTTAATTTGTTTATGGATGGGGTTTTAGGGAGGTGAATGCAAGAGTTTTGGCGAGAGGGGCAAGTATGCAGTCTGTTGTGGATGAGAGGGCTGTTATATTTCTCTCTTGTGTCTCCCCTGATGATGTGATTATTACACGAAAGTGCACTTGGGTACTTTTCGTGTTTCATTTTCCCCGTGGACTCATAGGAATATATATATATATATATATATATATATATATATATATATGTATATATATATATATATATATATATATATATATATATATATATATATATATATATATATATATATATATATATATATATATATATATATATATATATATATATATCTGTTTGAGTAATGTGGCAGTTGAGGGAATAATTGGTATACATGGGGTGTTCAGTGTTGTAAATGGAAACGGTGAAGAGCTTGTAGATTTATGTACTGAAAAAGGACTGGTGATTGGGAATACCTGGTTTAAAAAGCGAGATATACATAAGTATACGTATGTAAGTAGGAGAGATGGCCAGAGAGCGTAATTGGATTACGTGTTAATTGACAGGCGCGCGAAAGAGAGACTTTTGGATGTTAATGTGCTGAGAGGTGCAACTGGAGGGATGTCTGATCATTATCTTGTGGAGGCTAAGGTGAAGATTTGTATGGGTTTTCAGAAAAGAAGAGTGAATGTTGGGGTGAAGTTCAGCGAAGATGAGTGTGACGTGAAGATAGAGTTTAGTGAAGATGAGTGTGTCGTGAAGGTAGAGTTTAGTGAAGATGAGTGTGACGTGAAGATAGAATTTAGAGGAGATGAGTGTGTCGTGAAGGTAGAGTTTAGTGAAGATGAGTGTGTCGTGAAGGTAGAGTTTAGTGAAGATGAGTGTGTCGTGAAGGTAGAGTTTACTGAAGATGAGTGTGTCGTGAAAATAGAATTTAGCGAAGATGAGTGTGGCGTGAAGATGGAGTTCAGTGAAAATTGTGGCGTCAAGGATGTAGTGAAGATGAGGTTGTAGCACAGAAGGCTTCTGACCTGATTTGTAGGGCTCATGTCAAAGGCAAGTAAGAGGTATCGAGCGTGAAGTGAAGATGAAGCATATGAGCAGTTCAGTAAAGATGATAGTGTATTGAAGATCTGCAGACCAGCCGAGGAAGATAGTATGAACTAAGACACCAATTTCCTCCACAATTCCTTTTTCTTGTGTGGGTGGGAGAGAAAGTGAAGATGAGAGTGACGTGAAGATAGAGTTTAGTGAAGATGAGTGTGTATTGAAGATATAGTTTACTGAAGATGAGTGTGTCGTGAAGATATAGTTTAGTTAAGATGAGTGTGACGTGAAGATAGAGTTGTTGAAGATGAGTGTGTCGTGAGAATAGAGTTTAGTGAAGATGAGTGTGTCGTGAAGATAGCGTTTAGTGAAGATGAGTGTGGCGTGAAGATGGAGTTCAGTGTAAATTGTGGCGTCAAGGATGTAGTGAAGATGAGGTTGTAGCGCAGAAGGCCTCTGACCTGATTTGTAGGGTTCATGTCACAGGCAAGTAGGTGGTATCGAGCGTGTAGTGAAGATTCCCTCCACAATTCCTATTTTTGTGTGGGTGGGAGAGAAAGTGAGATAGATAGATAGATAGATAGATAGACAAATAGATAGAAGGAGAGAGAGAGAGAGAGAGAACCTACGTCACCGTGAATGATTTGATCGAGCGTTAGAAGATGTTGGTGGTTGTCCCTCAGGAGGCTTTACAGCATGCATTTGAAAGGAACCTTGACAAGAGAAGGCAGGGCAGGGAGCAGTGATATGCCGGTGGATGAGTTAATGTTCAACAATCTATCTTATGTGCTGGTGTATAATTCAGGGTAATTTCCCGACATGATTTTTACTACCGACTGACAGACAGAAGGAAGACGAGGAGGCGGGACGTGTATACACAACTATACCAGGGAGTGGATCAGGCTCGGCTAGAGTAACAGAGAATGCTTTTAAGGAGCGAAATCTGAGGATTATTGTTTGGAAAGTTGAGGGTAGCCATGGAGACGCGTTTGGTGGGAGGATACACCAGCAGATTTACTGTCTTCAGTCAATCTTTGGACCTCCATTGTGTTTCGGTTAGCGTAACTGACCGTGACGCATTCACAGACCAGTTGGGGATTGAGGGTATGGGCTTGGGGATCCTGGTTACTGTAGTTGGTCCACATCATCATCATCTATGAGACATCCTCTCTTGTTTTGTCAAGAGCATACTTACATATCCTTACTACCAAGCCATCACTTTCAGGATTCAACTCATTGTCTGGGAATGGAAGGCGTTTCTCTTATACCATGAGGAATTACGAAAGGGTATTGCCAGAGGCCCTTCTTAATCAGGTTGATTTAGCTGCTACATAAGAACGGCTGCCTGGTCGTCTCCCGGCTGGATCCAAAATTATCTTCACCACCTTATCAACCCTTCCAAAATACCATAACCACTAAAATGAAACTAGGTATGATCCAGTAATTCCTGGAACTGGGAGCTTGATAGTGGTCACGAAATGAAGTTAATGGTCATACTGAAAGAATGGAACGTATAGGATGGAGAAGATGATTGCCATGAATCTAAGATATACGAGAAAGATCAAAAGTGGTTGAAGTAGATGAAACCCATACATTAACAAGGCTCCAGGATGTGGATTTTCACCCTGAAACCTTAACGGAAGCGGAAAGGCTTTCGTCAGTAGGCACACAAGTACTGCTTTCGGTGACTTCTTGTTGCCGTGGGCCTCTTGAATATTTGTAGAACAGGAAGATGCACATGACAGCCGGTGGCGCATGGATGAGCGTCTTGGCGACCATGTCGACCCACAAATTCCGTACTACGATGGCATACATAGTCAAACTCAGACTTACACACGTACACGAGATTATGTTGTACAGAGTTGACTTAGCAGCAGCAATACTGTATCCGAGGGAGAGCATAGCCAGGATAGTGAAAGTTATCATGCAAGTGTCGTATGCAGGTGCCGTATGACATTTCTGTGTCATATACACCATGGAAGTCCACACGAAGTACAGGATCAAAGTTACAACTGTACAACATAGGCACACGACGATGCAAGACGAGGGAGCTTTCCTAGACCTGTATGAGGTTCTTAAGAGGCTATCAGTTTTCCCAGATTGAGAGATGGGGCTTCCCTTGGATAAGTTCACTGATTCCTGGAGACGCTTCGTACTACCTCGGTTATTTGTGAAAAGGTATAACTCCTGGAGTTCGCAAATGCCAGTTGGAGAAGCGCTGGGTTCCTCGATGAAAAGCGGACACAGCCAGAGTATCGTTGCCACAACTCCCACGATAAAGAAACACACCTTATAGATGTACAGATAATCGGGGAGGAGCATAGCATTTAACTCTTTGATAACGACCAACGCGTATATCACAATCGTGCATATCCATACACACATGCAGATGTCCTTGAACAGCCTGAAATTATACATTAAAGCCAGGATCGAGGCGCATACACAAAGACTCCCTATGAAGTATAGTGTCGATCCGCCGCAATATATAACCAGCCATGTTGGCAGACATGTGCATAGATAGGCGAGCCAGACGCACATGCGGTAACAGCTTAAGGGAACAAAGTCGAATACTTCATCATTTTCCATACACTGCTGGACTCTCAACAGGAAGAACAGCATCGTCACGATACTTATACTTGCCTGAATAGATGCAGCATGGCTCCACATAACTCTCATTAGATCTCCCCATCTGTGGAGGTTTAAGAAAGCTGCAATGCTTATAAACACGCACATAAAGCACACGGCATTGACAAACTTATCTAATGAAGAAAGTGAGGAAACAGACGGAGTCTGTAGATCTTGCATCACTACGGAGGACTTGTCGAGTGGCAGTTTATCGCCCTTAACGATGCTAGAATGATCCGTCCTTTGGTTGGGCTCGCTGACTGGCTGTTCCTTATCCCTCTTAACGTCGTCAGAGAGACCCTGCGCTTGGTAGGGCTCGCGCAATGGCTGTTCCTTATCCCTCTTAACGTCGTCAGAGAGACCCTGCGCTTGGTAGGGCTCACTGATTGGCTGTTCCTTGTCCCTCCTAACATCGTTAGAGAGACCCTGCGCTTGGTAGGGTTCCTGCAATGGCTGTTCCTCATCGCTCTTAACGTCGTTAGAGAGACCCTGCGCTTGGTAGGGCTCACTGATGGGCTCTTCCTTATCGCACTTAACATCGTTAGAGAGACCGTGCGCTTGGTAGGGCTCACTGATCGGTTCTTCCTTATCGCACTTAACATCGTTAGAGAGATCCTGAGCTTGGTAAGGCTTGCGGAGTAGCCATTCGGAGAGTTCCTCAACGGTCTTACTGTCACGACTGACATTCGTCACTTCGTGGGGAAAGTATAAGTGAAAGTAGTCGATGTATGGCTCGCGGAATGGCTGTTCCTTGTCCCTCCTAACATCGTTAGAGAGACCCTGCGCTTGGTAGGGCTCACTGATTGGCTGTTCCTTGTCCCTCCTAACATCGTTAGAGAGACTCTGCGCTTGGTAGGGCTCACTGATGGGCTCTTCCTTATCGCTCTTAACATCGTTAGAGAGACTCTGCGCTTGGTAGGGCTCACTGATGGGCTCTTCCTTATCGCTCTTAACATCGTTAGAGAGACCGTGCGCTTGGTAGGGCTCACTGATCGGTTCTTCCTTATCGCGCTTAACATCGTTAGAGACACCTTGCGCTTGGGAAAGCTCGCGGAGTAGCTATTCGACGAATTCCTCAACGGCCTTACTGTCACGACTGAGATTCTTCACTTCGTAGGGAAAGTGTAACTGAAACTTGATGTAGGACCCGCTGATTGGCTCTTCCTTAACGTCGTTAGAGAAACCCTCCATTTGATAGGGCTCGCGCAATAGCTGATCCTTATCTCTCTTAACATCGTTTCGGTCCACCTTCGCTCTCCGCTGACATTTAAACACACGTCGACAAAACTTTCTAAACTTCTTGCAGAAGCCACTGCTCGCTGTGCGCTTGCTTTTGTCCTCTTCGCTGCATGTCAGCGGGGCGTCAACAGGAACAGGTTGGTGAGCGTTGGCATCGACAGTGTGGTGAGTGTTGGCGTCAACAGTGTGGTGAATGCTGGCGTCAACAGGGGGCTGAGTGCTAGGGTCACACTGCTGGTCGGTGTGGTTAACGTTCGGGTCCAAGCTGCTGTCACGGGGGAGCGTCATGAAGGGCTTTCTGTACGTCTTGTGAGTGTCAGGGTCCGCTTTGGCTCTCCGCTGGCGCTTAAACACACGTCCACAAAACTTTCTTAACTTCTTCCAGAAGCCACTGTTCGCTGTGCGCTTGCTTTTGTCCTCTTCGCTGCAAATCAGCGGGGCGTCAACAGGAACAGGTTGGTGAGCGTTGGCATCGACAGTGTGGTGAGTGTTGGCGTCAACAGTGTGGTGAATGCTGGCGTCAACAGGGGGCTGAGTGCTGGGGTCACACTGCTGGTCGGTGCGGTTAACGTTCGGGTCCAAGCTGCTGTCACCGTCGTACTGTCTCTTGTGAGGCTTCACCTCAAGAACTAGGCGCCTGAAGAACTTCTGAATTTTTTTGTGTAAAGGCATTTTTATTTTATTATGTTAATCACAATACCTATTCATTTATTTTAGAAACGAAAACTAAATGGGGTTTTCAGGTGGAACTAGAATTCGACTGACTTGATTTTATATTTTGTGTGTGTGTGTGTGTGTGTGTGTGTGTGTTGGGGGGAAACAGGTCAAGATCCATCTTCACTAAACTTTCATGTTCAGAACACCCCTGACACCATTCGCCTTTGACTTATACTTTAGTGAAGATGAGTGTGACGTGACGATAGAGTTTTGTGAAGATGAGTGTGTCGTGAAGGTAGAGTTTAGTGAAGATGAGTGTGACGTGAAGATAGAGTTTAGTGAAGATGAGTGTGTCGTGAAGGTAGAGTTTAGTGAAGATGAGTGTGACGTGAAGATAGAATTTAGTGGAGATGAGTGTGTCGTGAAGGTAGAGTTTAGTGAAGATGAGTGTGTCGTGAAGGTAGAGTTTAGTGAAGATGAGTGTGTCGTGAAGGTAGAGTTTACTGAAGATGAGTGTGTCGTGAAAATAGAATTTAGCGAAGATGAGTGTGGCGTGAAGATGGAGTTCAGTGAAAATTGCGGCGTCAAGGATGTAGTGAAGATGAGGTTGTAGCACAGAAGGCTTCTGACCTGATTTGTAGGGCTCATGTCAAAGGCAAGTAAGAGGTATCGAGCGTGTAGTGAAGATGAAGCATATGAGCAGTTCAGTAAAGATGATAGTGTATTGAAGATCTGCAGACCAGCCGAGGAAGATAGTATGAAGTAAGACACCAATTTCCTCCACAATTCCTTTTTTTTGTGTGGGTGGGAAAGAAAGTGAAGATGAGAGTGACGTGAAGATAGAGTGTAGTGAAGATGAGTGTGTATTGAAGATATAGTTTACTGAAGATGAGTGTGTCGTGAAGATATAGTTTAGTTAAGATGAGTGTGACGTGAAGATAGAGTTGTTGAAGATGAGTGTGTCGTGAGAATAGAGTTTAGTGAAGATGAGTGTGTCGTGAAGATAGCGTTTAGTGAAGATGAGTGTGGCGTGAAGATGGAGTTCAGTGTAAATTGTGGCGTCAAGGATGTAGTGAAGATGAGGTTGTAGCGCAGAAGGCCTCTGACCTGATTTGTAGGGTTCATGTCATAGGCAAGTAGGTGGTATCGAGCGTGTAGTGAAGATGAAGCATATGGGCAGTTCAGTAAAGATGATAGTGTATTGAAGATCTGCAGACCAGCCGAGGAAGATAGTATGAAGTAAGACACCAATTCCCTCCACAATTCCTATTTTTGTGTGGGTGGGAAAGTGAGATAGATAGATAGAGAGAGAGAGAGAGAGAGAGAGAGAGAGAGAGAGAGAGAGAGAGAGAGAGAACCTACGTCACCGTGAATGATTTGATCGAGCGTTAGAAGATGTTGGTGGTTGTCCCTCAGGAGGCTTTACAGCATGCATTTGAAAGGAACCTTGACAAGAGAAGGCAGGGCAGGGAGCAGTGATATGCCGGTGGATGAGTTAATGTTCGACAATCTATCTTATGTGCTGGTGTATAATTCAGGGTAATTTCCCGACATGATTTTTACTACCGACTGACAGACAGAAGGAAGACGAGGAGGCGGGACGTGTATACACAACTATACCAGGGAGTGGATCAGGCTCGGCTAGAGTAACAGAGAATGCTTTTAAGGAGCGAAATCTGAGGATTATTGTTTGGAAAGTTGAGGGTAGCCATAGAGACGCGTTTGGTGGGAGGATACACCAGCAGCTCAGGAAAGCATATAGAGTGGCCAGAGGACAGCGATATGAGTCCTAAGGAGGCGCGTAAGTTCACGCAGACAAAGGAAGAAGGGCCTGAAGGTATAAGACGGTACCTTTAATTAGGGTAGGGCTCTAGAGGTCACCAGAGGTGTCGTAAGAGGAGAAAGGGTACTGCTGAGGAACATAATGGTTTGTGAGGGCACTCTAGGACACAGCTCATGACCATGTTAATCTCGAAAAGCAGTCCAATGTTTTTCCTCAAACCATCTTTCACCACCTCTTCCAACATACCCACTTCGTAGCTACCTCACGCCTCTTACTTATCCCGCACATGTAAGAATTGCTTTCCTGAACACATTTCATTCGTCACCCACTCGCCTACTGTTTGCTTACACTCACCATCTGCCATTCGTCTCCCAAACGCTCTTCGAATGGTACATGATGTAGTGGATATGACTTTTAAAAAGCTTTCATATTCAAGAACAATGGTACAGAGGATATAATGAAAATGAGGAAGTAGTGAAAATGGACTTTGTTCAGACCTGGAATGTTCAAGTTAAGGCGAGTGGCGTCAAGGATGTAGTGAAGATGTGTTTATAATGCAGAAGGACCTTGACCTGATTTGTCAGGTTCAGGTCAAAGGCAAGTAAGTGGTGTGGAGTGTATAGCGAAGTTGAAGCATATGAGTAGTTCAGTGAAGATGAGAGTGTGCTGAAGATTTGCAACCCAGCCAAGGAAGATAGTATGAAGTAGGACACCAAGCATGTAACAGGATTTCCCTCTACACTTACTTTTTCTTTGTGTGTGTGTGTGTGTGTGTGTGTGTGTTTCGAGGGTAAGGGGGAGGTGGAAGAGGCATTAACCGACATCACCCCTGAATGAGGTGATAGAGCGTTAGATGATGTGGGTGGTTACCCTTCAAGGGCCTTTACAGAATGGATTTAGAAGGAACTTTAAGAAGACAAGGCAGGGCAGGGAGGAGTGATGTAATCTGACGATATGGGGAAGTTTGCCTTGCTAGTGGATCAGAGGATAATGTCCAAGAATCTCCAGGTTATGGGCTGGTGTACGATACAGGGTAGTTTCTGGACAGGATTTTTGTTAGCGACCAACAAAGTGGAGGAGGAAAAGAGACGTGTATACACGACTATACCGAGGAGGGGATCAGGCCAGGCTAGAGTAATACAGAATGCTTTTCGGAGTGAAGCCTGGCTATTAGCACTAGAAAAGTCGAGAAGAGTCTCGGAAACGCTCAGGAAAGCATATAGAGTGGCCAGAGGACAGTGATATGAGTCCTGAGGAGCCGCCAAAGTTTATGCAGACAAGAGAAAAAGGATCTGAAAGTAGGGGACAGTACCTGCTGTTAGGGTAGTATTCTGTAGGTCACCAGAGGTGTCGTAAGAGGAGAAAGGCCATTGTTGAGGAACATAATATTTGTAAAAGCACTCTAAGACACTGTTCATGACCAGGTTAATCACGAAAAGCAGTCCTATGTTTTTCCTCACCACACCTCCCACTATCTCCTTTAGCATGCCCACTTCTCAGTTTCCTCACGCCTCTTACTTCTCGTGCACATATAAGATTACTTCCCTGAATACCTCCTATTCGTCACCCCTTTTCCTACTTTTTGCTTACACTCACCTTCTGCCATTCTTCGCACAGACGCTCTTGGAATCTCCTCATAAGGCTCTTTTCCAAGGCCACACACATTCACCACCTTCTCACTCACCTTATATCCTCAATTTCTTTTGCCTCCACCTAGACATGATCAGACATCCCACCAGGTTCCCACCGTTCATCGTATTTTCGAGCAAATATCATTCCATTACACACCTATGAAGTACTACAAAATCCATCAGTTCCAGTTGACCCCCAATATCACTCTCCCAGAAAACATAAGAAATATCGGGTAGGGTTCCTGCGAAATATGAGAAATATCGGATAGGGGCAGCAAGAAATGTGAGAAATATCGGAGGGGGTTGCCGCAAATATGAGTAATGAATTTAGGCTGCCTGCAGTATAATAAGGTCGAAAACCACTGGTCTTAATCCTCCACGAACGTGAATACAAATAAACGAGTGGATTAAGGGAACGATCGTTGTCATATATATTGTTATATGAGTATGCCAGTAACTGATGAAGTGGTCATGATCAACCACACACGAATAAACGCACATACAAAGCACAACAAATACCGTCACGAATATGCCTGCCTGAACACACAGAAGCACGCACACAAAACACAAAGGAAAATAAAACACAGAAGCTAAGGGAAATATATCATTATTCTACACAACAATGGTAATGAAATTGAAAAATATTTTCTTGAGTGCAACGATCAGGTCGGACCGGCAGAAGATACTAAACACTACAATAGGAACACATCTATAGTGTGTGGAAGTTTGGGGTTAATGGTATTTATATTTACTTTACTTTGTCGCTGTCTCCCGGGTTAGCGAGGTAGCGCAAGGAAACAGACGAAAGAATGGCCCAACCCACCCACATACACATGTATATACATACACGTCCACACACGCAAATGTACATGCCTATACATCTCAACGTATACATATATATATACACACACAGACATATACATATATATACACACACAGACATATACATTTTTACACATGTACATAATTCATACTGTCTGCCTTTATTCATTCCCATCGCAACCCCGCCACACATGAAATAACGAACCCCCTCCCCCTGCATGTGCACGAGGTAGCGCTAGGAAAAGACAACAAAGGCCACATTCGTTCACACTCAGTCTCTCTCTATCTCTCATGTATAATGCACCGAAACCAAAGCTCCCTTTCCACATCCAGGCCCCACAGAGCTTTCCATGGTTTACCCCAGACGCTTCACATGCCCTGGTTCAAGCCAATGACAGCACGTCGACCCCGGTATACCACATCGTTCCAATTCACTCTATTCCTTGCACGCCTTTCACCCTCCTGCATGATCAGGCCCCGATCACACAAAATCTTTTTCACTCTATCTTTCTACCTCCAATTTGGTCTCCCACTTCTCCTCGTTCCCTCCACCTCTGACATATCTTGGTCAATCTTTCCTCACTCATTCTCTCCATGAGGACAAACTGTTTCAATACACCCTCTTCTACTCTCTCAACCACACTCTTTTTATTACCACACATTTTCTTACCCTTTCAGTACTTACTCGATCACACCGCCTCACACTGCATATTGTTTTCAAACATATCATTTCCAACACTTCTAGCCTTCCCCGCACAACCCTATCTATAGCCTACGTCTCGCAACAATTGTTGGAACCACAATTCCTTCAAACATACCCATTTTGCATTCCGAGATGATGTTCTCGCCTTCCACACATTTTTCAACGCTCCCAGAACTTTCGCTCCCTCTCCCACCCTATGACTCACTTCCGCTTCCATGGTTCCATCCACTGCCAAATCCACTCCCAGATATATGAAACACTTCATATCCTCCAGTTTTTCTCCATTCAAACGTAACTTCCAATTGACTTGTCCCTCAACGTTACTGTACCTAATAACCTTGCTCTTATTCACATTTACTCTCAGCTTTCTTCTTTCACACACTTGACCAAACTAAGTCAACGAAACTAGTTTCTGCAGTTTCTCACCCGAATCAGCAACCAGCGCTGTATCATCAGAGAACAACAACTGACTCACTTCCCAAGCTCTCTAATCCACAACAGACTGCATACTTGTCCCTCTCTCCAAAACTCTTGCATTCACCTCCCTAACGTCTGTAAAGACGTTTAGACAGTAATATAAATGAAATACATGTCTATAAGGTAATATCTACCTTCATTCATTCCCTGTCAGTGCAAGTCAATTATTGCAGTAATTACTTTATTAATTTTGTGGCTAATGATAACTTGTTGAACAAAGGGATGGTATCTTCATCCTTGTTCCCATACTGTGAGTTAGCAAATGTATAATTTCAATTCAGCAGTGCCTCTCAATAAGTTGGAAAATCATCATAGCTTTCTTACTGCTAGAATAGAGCCAGGAATATTAAAAGATTATTTGATTTTTGTAAACTCTCAGAAGTTTTCCTTGTACTCATCAATTCCCTTCCCGAGGAAGGTGGAAAACCACACGATTCAGATTAACAATGTAACTAACCCAGGTTTAATTTCCCATGACGAAGACAAAATGGCAACAGCTTTTCGATCTGCCATAACTTAATGCCTGAATGGAATTGGTGATTTAATCTATCATGAGTGGAATTTAGTGTCAGGATCAGATGTGTGGAGCGACTGCCCCTTTGAGAGGTATGAAGCTAACAATGTAAGAACAACAATGATGGGAGAGTTATATATCTATATATTCCTAAGGCAACACCTATAATTATTGCCTGTCCCTTTGAGCAGCCCAAAGGCATGAGAAAGATGGTTTATATGTGTATAACCCTTCTGTACCGTTTCATTGTCGCAATATGCTACATTATGGATGGCACTGGGTAAAGGAGGGACGATCTGTTTGAGTCCCAGCAAGTCACGATCTGTCAGGTTTTCTAAGGTCAAGTCTTCTACCATCGCCTCCAATTTGTCCAAGCAAATTTTTCCTACTGTCCCTCCGGAGCCAGCATATCCTATTTTTCCACAAATCACCGTCAGGTGATCACATCCTCTTTACCGGGATTTTCTCTAGTCGCTCTGATAATAGACCACCTTCTCATGCAGTTCAAGAAATACTAGGAAAAGTAGAAAAGTTCAACAAATCATTTTAAGAAAAATCAAAATAGACTTTACCATATACAGTAACTAACGGAATATCGTTCTCAAGGAAACAGAAATAATCAAGATGATATAAGGTGTTTCGTTTGCTTCTGCTTTGGGCTGGTTGTGTGGTGGGTAAAGCTATTTGTTCATTATGCTGCTGGCCTGGAGCAGGGGTGGTTTGGCTTGGAGCTGGTTCTGTTACTGTGTCGAGCTGACTAATTACCGGTGTTAATATCGTCGCAAAACAGGAGCTCCAGACACAACAGAGGACACTCCTAAAGCGATCGTAGACATTCCAGAAGATACTTCTGACGCTATTGTAGACACTCCAGAAGATACTCCTAACGCGATCGTAGACACTCCAGAAGATACACTCCTGACGCGATCGTAGACACTCTAGAATTATTTTCTGACGCGACCATAGACTTTCCAGAAGATACACCTGACTCGACCATAGACATTCCAGAAGATACTCCAGACGCGATCGTAGACACTCCAGAAGATACTCCTGACGCGATCATAGACATTACAGAAGATACTCCTGACGCGATCGTAGACATTACAGAAGATACGCCAGACGCGATCGTAGACATTCCAGAAGATACTCCTGACGCGATCGTAGACATTCCAGAAGATACTCCTGACGTGATTGCAGACGCTCCAGATATCCTTGATTTGATTGCAGCACTCTAGAAGAGACTTCTGGAAGAAGAAGAAGAAGAAGAAGAAAGAGAGAAGAAGAAGAAGAAGAACCTTCATCACTCTCATACTGAGTGTTCTCCGTGGACTTTACTGCGAGCGCGCTGCTACAGGCGGAACAAGAGAGGCTCTCGTCCCTCCTGCAGGAGCACAACCAGGAGGCCTACGCCATCAAGATCCCTTTTCTAGGCACGTTCAGCCCCAAACCCTTGCACCTTTCGAGGTTGCATGACCCAGAGGTGAATGCTTTCTCCGTCCTCCCTCATACACTGAGGGACGTCCTCGCCTTACGATAAATGGTACACGAACCCGAGGTCCTCACCTACGTCAACTGTTTGAAGGTCCTCCTGTATCACTGCAGTCCTTCACTCTTGGTGTTGCCTGTAGTGGTGCTGGCTGTGTGTGTATGCGTGCGTGTGTGTGTGTGTGTGCTTATGTCTTTTTCTTTGGGGGATGGGCGGATCTTTCGCGATGTACTGTGGCCCCTGTTGACTAAGGTCTGCCGTCGCAGAACAGAAGCTCAGTTTAAGCGCAGGAACTTTCTGATGGGCCTCTGGAGGAGACCCCACGGGCTCTTACTCCGGGGACTGTGCATCCTGCGGGCCAAGACCATCATTCGCAGAGAAGGTCACTGAGAGCACAAGAACTTTCTGACTGGCTTTAGGAGACCACAACTTCCGTCCAAAACTTCAGACATGTTAGCCAGGAAAGTGAAAGTTATCATGCAAGTGTCGTATGCAGGTGCCGTATGACATTTCTGTGTCATATACACCATGGAAGTCCACACGAAGTACAGGATCAAAGTTACAACTGTACAACATAGGCACACGACGATGCAAGACGAGGGAGCTTTGCTAGACCTGTATGAGGTTCTTAAGAGGCTATCAGTTTTCCCAGATTGAGAGATGGGGCTTCCCTTGGATAAGTTCACTGATTCCTGGAGAGGTATCGAGCGTGTAGTGAAGATGAAGCATATGAGCAGTTCAGTAAAGATGATAGTGTATTGAAGATCTGCAGACCAGCCGAGGAAGATAGTATGAAGTAAGACACCAATTTCCTCCACAATTCCTTTTTTTTGTGTGGGTGGGAAAGAAAGTGAAGATGAGAGTGACGTGAAGATAGAGTGTAGTGAAGATGAGTGTGTCAAGAGCACACTTACATATCCTTACTACCAAGCCATCACTTTCAGGATTCAACTCATTGTCTGGGAATGGAAGGCGTTTCTCTTATACCATGAGGAATTACGAAAGGGTATTGCCAGAGGCCCTTCTTAGTCAGGTTGATTTAGCTGCTACATAAGAACGGTTGCCTGGTCGTCTCCCAGCTGGATCCAAAATTATCTTCACCACCTTATCAAACCTTCCAAATACCATAACCACTAACATGAAACTAGGTATGATCCAGTAATTCCTGGAACTGGGAGCTTGATAGTGGTCACGAAATGAAGTTAATGGTCATACTGAAAGAATGGAACGTATAGGATGGAGAAGATGATTGCCATGAATCTAAGATATACGAGAAAGATCAAAAGTGGTTGAAGTAGATGAAACCCATACATTAACAAGGCTCCAGGATGTGGATTTTCACCCTGAAACCTTAACGGAAGCGGAAAGGCTTTCGTCAGTAGGCACACAAGTACTGCTTTCGGTGACTTCTTGTTGCCGTGGGCCTCTTGAATATTTGTAGAACAGGAAGATGCACATGACAGCCGGTGGCGCATGGATGAGCGTCTTGGCGACCATGTCGACCCACAAATTCCGTACTACGATGGCATACATAGTCAAACTCAGACTTACACACGTACACGAGATTATGTTGTACAGAGTTGACTTAGCAGCAGCAATACTGTATCCGAGGGAGAGCATAGCCAGGAAAGTGAAAGTTATCATGCAAGTGTCGTATGCAGGTGCCGTATGACATTTCTGTGTCATATACACCATGGAAGTCCACACGAAGTACAGGATCAAAGTTACAACTGTACAACATAGGCACACGACGATGCAAGACGAGGGAGCTTTCCTAGACCTGTATGAGGTTCTTAAGAGGCTATCAGTTTTCCCAGATTGAGAGATGGGGCTTCCCTTGGATAAGTTCACTAATTCCTGGAGACGCTTCGTACTACCTCGGTTATTTGTGAAAAGGTATAACTCCTGGAGTTCGCAAATGCCAGTTGGAGAAGCGCTGGGTTCCTCGATGAAAAGCGGACACAGCCAGAGTATCGTTGCCACAACTCCCACGATAAAGAAACACACCCTATAGATGAACAGATAATCGGGGAGGAGCATAGCATTTAACTCTTTGATAACGACCAACGCGTATATCACAATCGTGCATATCCATACACACATGCAGATGTCCTTGAACAGCCTGAAATTATACATTAAAGCCAGGATCGAGGCGCATACACAAAGACTCCCTATGAAGTATAGTGTCGATCCGCCGCAATATATAACCAGCCATGTTGGCAGACATGTGCATAGATAGGCGAGCCAGACGCACATGCGGTAACAGCTTAAGGGAACAAAGTCGAATACTTCATCATTTTCCATACACTGCTGGACTCTCAACAGGAAGAACAGCATCGTCACGATACTTATACTTGCCTGAATAGATGCAGCATGGCTCCAGATAACTCTCATTAGATCTCCCCATCTGTGGAGGTTTAAGAAAGCTGCAATGCTTATAAACACGCACATAAAGCACACGGCATTGACAAACTTATCTAATGAAGAAAGTGAGGAAACAGACGGAGTCTGTAGATCTTGCATCACTATGGAGGACTTGTCGAGTGGCAGTTTATCGCCCTTAACGATGCTAGAATGATCCGTCCTTTGGTTGGGCTCGCTGACTGGCTGTTCCCTATCACTCTTAACGTCGTTAGAGAGATCCTGCGCTTGGTAGGGCTCGCGCAAAGGCTGTTCCTTATCCCTCTTAACGTCGTCAGAGAGACCCTGCGCTTGGTAGGGTTCCTGCAATGGCTGTTCCTCATCGCTCTTAACGTCGTTAGAGAGACCCTGCGCTTGGTAGGGCTCACTGATGGGCTCTTCCTTATCGCACTTAACATCGTTAGAGAGACCGTGCGCTTGGTAGGGCTCACTGATCGGTTCTTCCTTATCGCACTTAACATCGTTAGAGAGATCCTGAGCTTGGTAAGGCTTGCGGAGTAGCCAATCGAAGAGTTCCTCAACGGTCTTACTGTCACGACTGAGATTCGTCACTTCGTGGGGAAAGTTTAAGTGAAAGTAGTCGATGTAGGGCTCGCGGAATGGCTGTTCCTTGTCCCTCTTAACATCGTTAGAGAGACTCTGCGCTTGGTAGGGCTCACTGATTGGCTGTTCCTTATCCCTCTTAACGTCGTTAGAGAGACCCTGCGCTAGGTAGGGTACCTGCAATGGCTGTTCCTCATCGCTCTTAACGTCGTTAGAGAGACCCTGCGCTTGGTAGGGCTCACTGATGGGCTCTTCTTTATCGCTCTTAACGTCGTTCGAGAGATCCTCCACCTGGTAGGGCTCACTGATTGGCTGTTCCTTATCCCTCTTAACGTCGTTAGAGAGAACCTGCGCTTGGTAGGGTTCCTGCAATGGCTGTTCCTCATCGCTCTTAACGTCGTTAGAGAGACCCTGCGCTTGGTAGGGCTCACTGATGGGCTCTTCCTTATCGCTCTTAACGTCGTTCGAGAGATCCTCCACCTGGTAGGGCTCACTGATTGGCTGTTCCTTGTCCCTCCTAACATCGTTAGAGAGACTCTGCGCTTGGTAGGGCTCACTGATGGGCTCTTCCTTATCGCTCTTAACATCGTTAGAGAGACTCTGCGCTTGGTAGGGCTCACTGATGGGCTCTTCCTTATCGCTCTTAACATCGTTAGAGAGACCGTGCGCTTGGTAGGGCTCACTGATCGGTTCTTCCTTATCGCGCTTAACATCGTTAGAGACACCTTGCGCTTGGGAAAGCTCGCGGAGTAGCTATTCGACGAATTCCTCAACGGTCTTACTGTCACGACTGAGATTCTTCACTTCGTAGGGAAAGTGTAACTGAAACCTGATGTAGGACCCGCTGATTGGCTCTTCCTTAACGTCGTTAGAGAAACCCTCCATTTGATAGGGCTCGCGCAATAGCTGATCCTTATCTCTCTTAACATCGTTTCGGTCCACCTTCGCTCTCCGCTGACATTTAAACACACGTCGACAAAACTTTCTAAACTTCTTGCAGAAGCCACTGCTCGCTGTGCGCTTGCTTTTGTCCTCTTCGCTGCATGTCAGCGGGGCGTCAACAGGAACAGGTTGGTGAGCGTTGGCATCGACAGTGTGGTGAGTGTTGGCGTCAACAGTGTGGTGAATGCTGGCGTCAACAGGGGGCTGAGTGCTAGGGTCACACTGCTGGTCGGTGTGGTTAACGTTCGGGTCCAAGCTGCTGTCACGGGGGAGCGTCATGAAGGGCTTTCTGTACGTCTTGTGAGTGTCAGGGTCCGCTTTGGCTCTCCGCTGGCGCTTAAACACACGTCCACAAAACTTTCTTAACTTCTTCCAGAAGCCACTGTTCGCTGTGCGCTTGCTTTTGTCCTCTTCGCTGCAAATCAGCGGGGCGTCAACAGGAACAGGTTGGTGAGCGTTGGCATCGACAGTGTGGTGAGTGTTGGCGTCAACAGTGTGGTGAATGCTGGCGTCAACAGAGGGCTGAGTGCTGGGGTCACACTGCTGGTCGGTGCGGTTAACGTTCGGGTCCAAGCTGCTGTCACCGTCGTACTGTCTCTTGTGAGGCTTCACCTCAAGAACTAGGCGCCTGAAGAACTTCTGAATTTTTTTGTGTAAAGGCATTTTTATTTTATTATGTTAATCACAATACCTATTCATTTATTTTAGAAACGAAAACTAAATGGGGTTTTCAGGTGGAACTAGAATTCGACTGACTTGATTTTATATTTTGTGTGTATGTGTGTGTGTGTGTGTGTGTGTGTGTGTGTTGGGGGGAAACAGGTCAAGATCCATCTTCACTAAACTTTCATGTTCAGAGCACCCCTGACACCATTCGCCCTTGACTTATACTTTAGTGAAGATGAGTGTGACGTGACGATAGAGTTTTGTGAAGATGAGTGTGTCGTGAAGGTAGAGTTTAGTGAAGATGAGTGTGACGTGAAGATAGAGTTTAGTGAAGATGAGTGTGTCGTGAAGGTAGAGTTTAGTGAAGATGAGTGTGACGTGAAGATAGAATTTAGTGGAGATGAGTGTGTCGTGAAGGTAGAGTTTAGTGAAGATGAGTGTGTCGTGAAGGTAGAGTTTAGTGAAGATGAGTGTGTCGTGAAGGTAGAGTTTACTGAAGATGAGTGTGTCGTGAAAATAGAATTTAGCGAAGATGAGTGTGGCGTGAAGATGGAGTTCAGTGAAAATTGTGGCGTCAAGGATGTAGTGAAGATGAGGTTGTAGCACAGAAGGCTTCTGACCTGATTGGTAGGGCTCATGTCAAAGGCAAGTAAGAGGTATCGAGCGTGTAGTGAAGATGAAGCATATGAGCAGTTCAGTAAAGATGATAGTGTATTGAAGATCTGCAGACCAGCCGAGGAAGATAGTATGAAGTAAGACACCAATTTCCTCCACAATTCCTTTTTTTTTGTGTGGGTGGGAAAGAAAGTGAAGATGAGAGTGACGTGAAGATAGAGTGTAGTGAAGATGAGCGTGTATTGAAGATATAGTTTACTGAAGATGAGTGTGTCGTGAAGATATAGTTTAGTTAAGATGAGTGTGACGTGAAGATAGAGTTGTTGAAGATGAGTGTGTCGTGAGAATAGAGTTTAGTGAAGATGAGTGTGTCGTGAAGATAGCGTTTAGTGAAGATGAGTGTGGCGTGAAGATGGAGTTCAGTGTAAATAGTGGCGTCAAGGATGTAGTGAAGATGAGGTTGTAGCGCAGAAGGCCTCTGACCTGATTTGTAGGGTTCATGTCATAGGCAAGTAGGTGGTATCGAGCGTGTAGTGAAGATGAAGCATATGGGCAGTTCAGTAAAGATGATAGTGTATTGAAGATCTGCAGACCAGCCGAGGAAGACAGTATGAAGTAAGACACCAATTCCCTCCACAATTCCTATTTTTGTGTGGGTGGGAGAGAAAGTGAGATAGATAGAGAGAGAGAGAGAGAGAGAGAGAGAGAGAGAGAGAGAGAGAGAGAGAGAGAGAGAACCTACGTCACCGTGAATGATTTGATCGAGCGTTAGAAGATGTTGGTGGTTGTCCCTCAGGAGGCTTTACAGCATGCATTTGAAAGGAACCTTGACAAGAGAAGGCAGGGCAGGGAGCAGTGATATGCCGGTGGATGAGTTAATGTTCGACAATCTATCTTATGTGCTGGTGTATACTTCAGGGTAATTTCCCGACATGATTTTTACTACCGACTGACAGACAGAAGGAAGACGAGGAGGCGGGACTTGTATACACAACTATACCAGGGAGTGGATCAGGCTCGGCTAGAGTAACAGAGAATGCTTTTAAGGAGCGAAATCTGAGGATTATTGTTTGGAAAGTTGAGGGTAACCATGGAGACGCGTTTGGTGGGAGGATACACCAGCAGCTCAGGAAAGCATATAGAGTGGCCAGACAGCGATATGAGTCCTAAGGAGGCGCGTAAGTTCACGCAGACAAAGGAAGAAGGGCCTGAAGGTATAAGACGGTAGCTTTAATTAGGGTAGGGCTCTAGAGGTCACCAGAGGTGTCGTAAGAGGAGAAAGGGTACTGCTGAGGAACATAATGGTTTGTGAGGGCACTCTAGGACACTGCTCATGACCATGTTAATCTCGAAAAGCAGTCCAATGTTTTTCCTCAAACTACCTTTCACCACGTCTTCCAACATACCCACTTCGTAGCTACCTCACGCCTCTTACTTCGCCTGCACATGTAAGCAATGTTTTCCTGAACTCATTTCATTCGTCACCCACTCGCCTACTGTTCCTTTATACTCATCTTCAGCCTTTCTTCTCCCAAACGCTCTTCAAATAGTACATGATTAGGTGAATGTGACTTTTGACAAGCTTTCAAATTTAAGGACAACGTTGTGGAGGATGTAATGAAAATGAGGAAGTAGTGAACAATGGACTTTGTCCACAACTGGATGCTCAGGTTAAGGCGTTTCGTCAAGGATGTAGTGAAGATGAGTGTATAATAAGGAAAGACTTAGACCTGATTTGTCAGGTTCAAGTCAAAGGCAAGTGAGTAGTGTGGAGTATATAGGGAAGTTGAAGCATATGAGTAGTTCAGTGAAGATGAGAGTGTGCTGAAGATTAGCAGACCAGCCAAGGATGATAACAGGATTTCCCTCCTCAATTACAGGCAGCCATTCGTACGTAGCAGCTGAGGCAACCTGACCAAGTACGGTCCCTAGCAATATCCTTTCGTAATTCCTAAAGGTATGAGAGAAACGCCTTCAGCTTCCAGAGTTGGACCCTGAAAGTGATGTCTTGGAAGTAAGGAGATGTAAGTATGCTCTTGACAAAACAAGAGAGGATGTCTCATAGATGATGATGATGTGGACCAACTACAGTAATCAGGATCCCCAAGCCCATATCCTCAATCCCCAACTGGTCTGTGAATGCGTCACGGTCAGTTACACTAATCGTAACACAATGGAGGTCCAAAGAATGACTGAAGACAGAGATGTCGCGTTTCATTCCTGTAGATGCTGGACACTGACAATGAAATGGCTCATACAATGGGAGAAGACCGTACAAGAGAGGAGAAGGATTTCAGTATACCTAAGCACATGGAGTAGTTAAAGTGGATTATCTAAAGGAAGTGTCTAGAAAAGGAACCATTGGAAAGAAATAGTATAACATTAGGAATATGATACTATCTAGGCTTGATTAAAAGATGACATGACCAATAGTGGTGTCATATTCTAAAATGTAATGCTGTTGTTTTGAAAATCTTTAGATATTGAGTACGGAACATTGTCAAATAATGCCAACAAGTGTGTTGACATATAGGCACTGCACCGTAATTGTTTCTTTGGGTCCTTCCTTTCCCCTTGAGAGTAAAGTTTTGTAAAATGAATCTGTATCTGCCTGGTTAGCCGGACCAGACCAGGCTGTAGCTATATGAACATTACAATCTTACCTCATAAAGTGTGCTCGGGAGAGTTGGAATAATCGTCCCCCGCAACCCGCGTAGTTTAGTCCAAAAGCAACACAATTTGCCTGACCATCAGATGTTTTCGAGATTCCTTTTGCACATTACAACGGTCATTTCTTCGAAGGATATAATATAACAAGAGTAAAACTAAGTGTTCGTTCAGGTGTCGAAGCAAAGCTCACACCACGTAAATGGTAAGCACCACAGGCAAACGACTCTCATCCTAATTGTGCCTCGTCGTCGCTAAACGTCCTTCTCTTAACCTCTGTAGCAACATATTCATCGTCACACCAAGGTAACAATCAACGAGGAGGTATTACTTACGACAATCCTAGAATCTAAGTTACTACTGGTCTGTAATAATACGACGCTGCAGTCAAGAAATGCAACGGCCGCTCACATCAACACCCCTCTATGTATGACACTGTTGCTCGAGGACGAATATTTGCCTCAACTTCTAATCGCGGAACTCAAGTACACGACAGAGCTCCAAGACACATTCGCAGGCATTTGTTCTGCAACACATCCAACCTTCTCAGGGTACAGTCGCTCGCCGAAGCATACACCAGAGAGCCATAGTCTAGTTTACATCTAATTAAGGGTCTTGTGCAACACTAATAAAGATTTCCTGTTGGCTCCCAAAAATGAACCCAAGAAATACTTGAGGATATTGAACTTTTTATTATAATTTACCATCAAAGAATCTATATGTTTTCCAAACCTAATCTTCGATCAAAGTTTAACCCAAGAAACCTTACGCTATTGCAGAAGGGAATCGGTTTGTTGTCTAATTGTAGCTGTAAATTTGGGAGTTCACTTTCATGGGCTGGTGAAAGCTTAAATCCCTACTGTAGCACCCAACGATGAACGGACTCAAGTGCAATTTGAACCCGCTCAGCCGAAAACTGTGCATTAGGCGAGGAATGATGCCATATTGCACAATCATCCGTATAAAGTGAGTATTAAATGTTTCGAGAGACGGAAGCTGGGGACAGAATATCATTAATCATAGTACTAAATAATGTTGGGCTCAGAACGCTGACTTGCAGCATCCCATTCTCTTGGACGAATGTGTCCGAGATTACATGAGATGCAGCGATTTTCATAGCAAATGTTCTGTCATGTCAGAGGCTTTTTCCAAATTTAAGAAAATTCCAATCAAAAAGAATCTTTTTTTTCATGAAAGAGCCTATTTGCGAGTTCAGTGATAGTTGCCAGATGTCAAATGAATGTGAGCTTTTGAATTCTAGCCAAAATACACATTAGAAATCATGAGAATGAAAACGAACCGGTGTACAGTATTTTGTAATGTAGTAAACATGTTTGTATAGGAAAGGACCCAAAGTAGGTGTCTACGGCTGTCTTGCAGTAAGTAAATTCCAAATAAATGTAAAACTATTTTCTTAGATTGACTTGTTTACGACTACAGAAGAGGAAGTTCAAAATGTACCAAGAATAGTAAAGTAAAACGAACCTTAATCAGTTCTTACCTTAAGTCATACAAGAAACGAAAACTAGATGGGGTTTTCAAGCGGAACTAGAATTCGAGTGACTTGATTTTATATTTTGTGTGTGTGTGTGTGTGTGTGTGTGTGTGTGTGTGTGTCTTGGGGGGAAACAGGTCAAGGTCCATCTTCACTAAACTTTCATGTTCAGAGCACCCCTGACACCATTCGCCTTTGACTTATACTTCAGTGAAGATGAGTGTGTCGTGAAGATAGAGTTTAGTGAAGATGAGTGTGTCGTGACGGTAGAGTTTAGTGAAGATGAGTGTGACGTGAAGATAGAGTTTAGTGAAGATGAGGGCGTCGTAACAATAGTTTAGTGAAGATGAGTGTGTCGTAAAAATAAATTAGTGAAGATGAGTGTGACGTGAAGATAGAGTTTAGCGAAGATGAGTGTGACGTAAAGATAGAGTTTAGTGAAGATGAGGGTATCGTAAAAAAAGTGTAGTGAAGATGAGTGTGACGTGAAGATAGAGTTTAGTGAAGATGAGTGTGGCGTGACGATAGAGTTTAGTGAAGATGAGGGTGTCGTGAAAATAGTTTAGTGAAGATGAGTGTGACGTGAAGATAAAGTTTAGTGAAGATGAGGGTGTCGTAAAAATAGTTTAGTGAAGATGAGTGTGACGTGAAGATAGAGTTTACTGAAGATGAGTGTGACGTGAAGATAGAGTTTACTGAAGATGAGTGTGACGTGAAGATAGAGTTTACTGAAGATGAGTGTGTCGTGAAGATAGAGTTTACTGAAGGTGAGTGTGTCGTGAAGGTAGAGTTTAGCGAAGATGAGTGTGGCGTGAAGATGGAGTTCAGAGAAAATTATGGCGTCAAGGATGTAGTGAAGATGAGGTTGTAGCGCAGAAGGCTTCTGACCTGATTTGTAGGGCTCATGTCAAAGGCAAGTAAGTGGTATCGAGCGTGTAGTGAAGATGAAGCATATGAGCAGTTCAGTAAAGACGATAGTGTATTGAAGATCTGCAGACCAGCCGAGGAAGATAGTATGAAGTAAGACACCAATTCCCTCCGCAATTCCTTTTTTTGTGTGGGTGGTAGAGAAAGTGAAGATGAGAGTGACGTGAAGATAGAGTTTAGTGAAGATGAGTGTTTCTTGAAGATAAAGTTTAATGAAGATGAGTGTGTCGTGAAGATAGAGTTGGTGAAGGTGAGTGTGTCGTGAGAATAGAATTTAGTGAAGATACAGTTTAGTGAGGAAGACTGTGACGTGAAGATTCATTTTAATGAAGATGAGTGTGTCGTGAAGATAGAGTTTAGTGAAGATGAGAGTGTCGTGAAGATAAAATTTAGGGAAGATGAGAGTGACGTGAAGATAGAGTTTAGTGAAGATAAATGTGTCGTTAAGATAGAGTTCAGTGAAAATTTGGATGAACTAATGGTTACAAAGTAATGCAAAGGAATTCAAACAGGAACAGCCCACTGGGTCCCTTCGAGAGTGTGTGAGTGTGAACTGGTGTATCTGCTTGGTGTACAAAGAAGTGCAGCCAAGATGAAGCAGTAGGGAAAAGGGGGAATTAGTGAAGATGGTTTTCGACCTGAACTGTGCAGTTCAAGTCAATGGCCACTTCAGTTCAGGGTTGTAGTAAAGACTGGAGCACGGGGAAGGTAAGGTTAAAGCGTAATGTATATGACTGTCGACTAACTGTCTGAGTTAAGGACAAAGATGTAGAAGATGTAATGAAAATAAGGAAATAGTGAATATGGACTTTGTTCAGACGTGGAATGTTCAAGTCAGGGCGAATGGCATCAATGATATAGTGAAGATGAGGTTGTAGCGCAGAAGGCCTCTGACCCGATTTGTAAGGTTCATGTCAAAGGCAAGCAGGTGGTTATGGAGCGTGTAGTGAAGATGAAGCATGTGAGCAGTTCAGTAAAGATGATAGTGTATTGAAGATATGCAGACCAGCCGAGGAAGATAGTATGAAGTAGGACACCAAATATGATAACAGGATTTCCCTCCACAATCATTTTTTCTGCGTATGTGTATGCGTGTGTGTGTGTGTGTGTGTGTGTGTGTGTGTGTGTGTGCGTGTGTGTGTGTGTGTGTGTGAGTGTGTTGGGGGGGGGGGGGGTGTTAGATGCCAGTCAGGAGGCTTTACAGCATGCATTTGAAAGGAACCTCGACAAGACACGGCAGGGCAGGAAGCAGTGATATAATATGAAGATGTGAGAAAGCAGGCCATGCCATTGAATCAGATAATGTTCAAGAATCTTCATTCTATGTGCTGGTGTAAGATTTGGGGTAATTTTCAAACGATTTTTACAAGCGACCGAAAGACAGAAGGAAGATGAGAAGCGACGTGAATACGCGACTATTCCAGGGAGTGGATCAGGCTCGGCTAGAGTAATAGAGAATGCTTTTAGGAGCGAAACCTGAGGATTATTGTTGGAAAGTTGAGGGTAGCCATGGAAACGCGTTTGGTGGGAGGATACACCAGCAGCTCAGGAAAGCAAATAGAGCGGCCAGAGGACAGGGATATGAGTCCTAAGGAGGCGCGTAAGTTCACGCGGACAAAGGAAGAAAAGCATGCAGGTATAAGACTACATGCTATTAGGGTAGCAATCTGGA
Organism: Panulirus ornatus; assembly: GCF_036320965.1. Lineage (NCBI taxonomy): Eukaryota > Metazoa > Arthropoda > Malacostraca > Decapoda > Palinuridae > Panulirus > Panulirus ornatus. Next base: position 61,577,889 of record NC_092225.1, on the reverse strand, counting down.
GGTCACCAGAGGTGACGAAAGGGTACTGCTGAGGAACATAATGGTTTTTGAGGGCACTCTAGGACACAGCTCATGACCATGTTAATCTCGAAAAGCAGTCCAATGTTTTTCCTCAAACCATCTTTCACCACCTCTTCCAACATACCCACTTCGTAGCTACCTCACGCCTCTTACTTATCCCGCACATGTAAGAATTGCTTTCCTGAACACATTTCATTCGTCACCCACTCGCCTACTGTTTGCTTACACTCACCATCTGCCATTCGTCTCCCAAACGCTCTTCGAATGGTACATGATGTAGTGGATATGACTTTTAAAAAGCTTTCATATTCAAGAACAATGGTACAGAGGATATAATGAAAATGAGGAAGTAGTGAAAATGGACTTTGTTCAGACCTGGAATGTTCAAGTTAAGGCGAGTGGCGTCAAGGATGTAGTGAAGATGTGTTTATAATGCAGAAGGACCTTGACCTGATTTGTCAGGTCCAGGTTAAAGGCAAGTAAGTGGTGTGGAGTGTATAGCGAAGTTGAAGCATATGAGTAGTTCAGTGAAGATGAGAGTGTGCTGAAGATTTGCAACCCAGCCAAGGAAGATAGTATGAAGTAGGACACCAAGCATGTAACAGGATTTCCCTCTACACTTACTTTTTCTTTGTGTGTGTGTGTGTGTGTGTGTGTGTGTGTGTGTGTGTGTGTGTGTTTCGAGGGTAAGGGGGAGGTGGAAGAGGCATTAACCGACATCACCCCTGAATGAGGTGATAGAGCGTTAGATGATGTGGGTGGTTACCCTTCAAGGGCCTTTACAGAATGGATTTAGAAGGAACTTTAAGAAGACAAGGCAGGGCAGGGAGGAGTGATGTAATCTGACGATATGGGGAAGTTTGCCTTGCTAGTGGATCAGAGGATAATGTCCAAGAATCTCCAGGTTATGGGCTGGTGTACGATACAGGGTAGTTTCTGGACAGGATTTTTGTTAGCGACCAACAAAGTGGAGGAGGAAAAGAGACGTGTATACACGACTATACCGAGGAGGGGATCAGGCCAGGCTAGAGTAATACAGAATGCTTTTCGGAGTGAAGACTGGCTATTAACACTAGAAAAGTCGAGAAGAGTCTCGGAAACGCTCAGGAAAGCATATAGAGTGGCCAGAGGACAGTGATATGAGTCCTGAGGAGCCGCCAAAGTTTATGCAGACAAGAGAAAAAGGATCTGAAAGTAGGGGACAGTACCTGCTGTTAGGGTAGTACTCTGTAGGTCACCAGAGGTGTCGTAAGAAGAGAAAGGCCATTGTTGAGGAACATAATATTTGTAAAAGCACTCTAAGACACTGTTCATGACCAGGTTAATCACGAAAAGCAGTCCTATGTTTTTCCTCACCCCACCTCCCACTATCTCCTTTAGCATGCCCACTTCTCAGTTTCCTCACGCCTCTTACTTCTCGTGCACATATAAGATTACTTTCCTGAATACCTCCTATTCGTCACCCCTTTTCCTACTTTTTGCTTACACTCACCTTCTGCCATTCTTCGCACAGACGCTCTTGGAATCTCCTCATAAGGCTCTTTTCCAAGGCCACACACATTCACCACCTTCTCACTCACCTTATATCCTCAATTTCTTTTGCCTCCACCTAGACATGATCAGACATCCCACCAGGTTCCCACCGTTCATCGTATTTTCGAGCAAATATCATTCCATTACACACCTATGAAGTACTACAAAATCCATCAGTTCCAGTTGACCCCCAATATCACTCTCCCAGAAAACATAAGAAATATCGGGTAGGGTTCCTGCGAAATATGAGAAATATCGGATAGGGGCAGCAAGAAATGTGAGAAACATCGGAGGGGGTTGCCGCAAATATGAGTAATGAATTTAGGCTGCCTGCAGTATAATAAGGTCGAAAACCACTGGTCTTAATCCTCCACGAACGTGAATACAAATAAACGAGTGGATTAAGGGAACGATCGTTGTCATATATATTGTTATATGAGTATGCCAGTAACTGATGAAGTGGTCATGATCAACCTACACACGAATAAACGCACATACAAAGCACAACAAATACCGTCACGAATATGCCTGCCTGAACACACAGAAGCACGCACACAAAACACAAAGGAAAATAAAACACAGAAGCTAAGGGAAATATATCATTATTCTACACAACAATGGTAATGAAATTGAAAAATATTTTCTTGAGTGCAACGATCAGGTCGGACCGGCAGAAGATACTAAACACTACAATAGGAACACATCTATAGTGTGTGGAAGTTTGGGGTTAATGGTATTTATATTTACTTTACTTTGTCGCTGTCTCCCGGGTTAGCGAGGTAGCGCAAGGAAACAGACGAAAGAATGGCCCAACCCACCCACATACACATGTATATACATACACGTCCACACACGCAAATGTACATGCCTATACATCTCAACGTATACATATATATATACACACACAGACATATACATATATATACACACACAGACATATACATTTTTACACATGTACATAATTCATACTGTCTGCCTTTATTCATTCCCATCGCAACCCCGCCACACATGAAATAACGAACCCCCTCCCCCTGCATGTGCACGAGGTAGCGCTAGGAAAAGACAACAAAGGCCACATTCGTTCACACTCAGTCTCTCTCTATCTCTCATGTATAATGCACCGAAACCAAAGCTCCCTTTCCACATCCAGGCCCCACAGAGCTTTCCATGGTTTACTCCAGACGCTTCACATGCCCTGGTTCAAGCCAATGACAGCACGTCGACCCCAGTATACCACATCGTTCCAATTCACTCTATTCCTTGCACGCCTTTCACCCTCCTGCATGATCAGGCCCCGATCACACAAAATCTTTTTCACTCTATCTTTCTACCTCCAATTTGGTCTCCCACTTCTCCTCGTTCCCTCCACCTCTGACATATCTTGGTCAATCTTTCCTCACTCATTCTCTCCATGTGGCCAAACTGTTTCAATACACCCTCTTCTACTCTCTCAACCACACTCTTTTTATTACCACACATTTTCTTACCCTTTCAGTACTTACTCGATCACACCGCCTCACACTGCATATTGTTTTCAAACATATCATTTCCAACACTTCTAGCCTTCCCCGCACAACCCTATCTATAGCCTACGTCTCGCATCAATTGTTGGAACCACAATTCCTTCAAACATACCCATTTTGCATTCCGAGATGATGTTCTCGCCTTCCACACATTTTTCAACGCTCCCAGAACTTTCGCTCCCTCTCCCACCCTATGACTCACTTCCGCTTCCATGGTTCCATTCCACTGCCAAATCCACTCCCAGATATATGAAACACTTCATATCCTCCAGTTTTTCTCCATTCAAACGTAACTTCCAATTGACTTGTCCCTCAACGTTACTGTACCTAATAACCTTGCTCTTATTCACATTTACTCTCAGCTTTCTTCTTTCACACACTTGACCAAACTAAGTCAACGAAACTAGTTTCTGCAGTTTCTCACCCGAATCAGCAACCAGCGCTGTATCATCAGAGAACAACAACTGACTCACTTCCCAAGCTCTCTAATCCACAACAGACTGCATACTTGTCCCTCTCTCCAAAACTCTTGCATTCACCTCCCTAACGTCTGTAAAGACGTTTAGACAGTAATATAAATGAAATACATGTCTATAAGATAATATCTACCTTCATTCATTCCCTGTCAGTGCAAGTCAATCATTGCAGTAATTACTTTATTAATTTTGTGGCTAATGATAACTTGTTGAACAAAGGGATGGTATCTTCATCCTTGTTCCCATACTGTGAGTTAGCAAATGTATAATTTCAATTCAGCAGTGCCTCTCAATAAGTTGGAAAATCATCATAGCTTTCTTACTGCTAGAATAGAGCCAGGAATATTAAAAGATTATTTGATTTTTGTAAACTCTCAGAAGTTTTCCTTGTACTCATCAATTCCCTTCCCGAGGAAGGTGGAAAACCACACGATTCAGATTAACAATGTAACTAACTCAGGTTTAATTTCCCATGACGAAGACAAAATGGCAACAGCTTTTCGATCTGCCATAACTTAATGCCTGAATGGAATTGGTGATTTAATCTATCATGAGTGGAATTTAGTGTCAGGATCAGATGTGTGGAGCGACTGCCCCTTTGAGAGGTATGAAGCTAACAATGTAAGAACAACAATGATGGGAGAGTTATATATCTATATATTCCTAAGGCAACACCTATAATTATTGCCTGTCCCTTTGAGCAGCCCAAAGGCATGAGAAAGATGGTTTATATGTGTATAACCCTTCTGTACCGTTTCATTGTCGCAATATGCTACATCATGGATGGCACTGGGTAAAGGAGGGACGATCTGTTTGAGTCCCAGCAAGTCACGATCTGTCAGGTTTTCTAAGGTCAAGTCTTCTACCATCGCCTCCAATTTGTCTAAGCAAATTTTTCCTACTGTCCCTCCGGAGCCAGCATATCCTATTTTTCCACAAATCACCGTCAGGTGATCACATCCTCTTTACCGGGATTTTCTCTAGTCGCTCTGATAATAGACCACCTTCTCATGCAGTTCAAGAAATACTAGGAAAAGTAGAAAAGTTCAACAAATCATTTTAAGAAAAATCAAAATAGACTTTACCATATACAGTAATTAACGGAATATCGTTCTCAAGGAAACAGAAATAATCAAGATGATATAAGGTGTTTCGTTTGCTTCTGCTTTGGGCTGGTTGTGTGGTGGGTAAAGCTATTTGTTCATTATGCTGCTGGCCTGGAGCAGGGGTGGTTCGGCTTGGAGCTGGTTCTGTTACTGTGTCGAGCTGACTAATTACCGGTGTTAATATCGTCGCAAAACAGGAGCTCCAGACACAACAGAGGACACTCCTAAAGCGATCGTAGACATTCCAGAAGATACTTCTGACGCTATTGTAGACACTCCAGAAGATACTCCTAACGCGATCGTAGACACTCCAGAAGATACACTCCTGACGCGATCGTAGACACTCTAGAATTATTTTCTGACGCGACCATAGACATTCCAGAAGATACACCTGACGCGACCATAGACATTCCAGAAGATACTCCAGACGCGATCGTAGACACTCCAGAAGATACTCCTGACGCGATCGTAGACATTACAGAAGATACTCCAGACGCGATCGTAGACATTACAGAAGATACGCCAGACGCGATCGTAGACATTCCAGAAGATACTCCTGACGCGATCGTAGACATTCCAGAAGATACTCCTGACGTGATTGCAGACGCTCCAGATATCCTTGATTTGATTGCAGCACTCTAGAAGAGACTTCTGGAGAGAAGAAGAAGAAGAAGAAGAAGAAGAAAGAGGAAGAAGAAGAAGAAGAAGAAGAACCTTCATCACTCTCATACTGAGTGTTCTCCGTGGACTTTACTGCGAGCGCGCTGCTACAGGCGGAACAAGAGAGGCTCTCGTCCCTCCTGCAGGAGCACCACCAGGAGGCCTACGCCATCAAGATCCCTTTTCTTGGCACGTTCAGCCCCAAACCCTTGCAGCTTTCGAGGTTGCATGACCCAGAGGTGAACGCTTTCTCCGTCCTCCCTCATACACTGAGGAACGTCCTCGCCTTACGATAAATGGTACACGAACCCGAGGTCCTCACCTACGTCAACTGTTTGAAGGTCCTCCTGTATCACTGCAGTCCTTCACTCTTGGTGTTGCCTGTAGTGGTGCTGACTGTGTGTGTGTATGCGTGCGTGTGTGTGTGTGTGTGCTTATGTCTTTTTCTTTGGGGGATGGGCGGATCTTTCGCGATGTACTGTGGACCCTGTGGACTAAGGTCTGCCGTCGCAGAACAGAAGCTCAGTTTAAGCGCAGGAACTTTCTGATGGGCCTCTGGAGGAGACCCCACGGGCTCTTACTCCGGGGACTGTGCATCCTGCGGGCCAAGACCATCATTCGCAGAGAAGGTCACTGAGAGCACAAGAACTTTCTGACTGGCTTTAGGAGACCACAACTTCCGTCCAAAACTTCAGACATGAGCTTGAAAACTCCAGAAGAGATTTCCGATGCGATCGTAGACATTCCAGAAGATACTCTTGACGCTATTGTAGTCACTAGAGGATACTCCTGTCACAACACATAATCTTATACCCGGCATGTTTCGACCAGATGGGCAGGAAAATACACGTGCTGGTGTATGTGTTGCTTCTCCACCATCAAGAAAACAGACCTGACCGGGACGAATACGTTGTCATTCATAAGGAGAAGAGGTTTCAACTAGTATTGTTATCCATAAAAAAATCTGTTTTCTTCAATAAAAAGAATTTGATCATTTTCTATGATTGTTCTTCTCAGTCCTCGGGTACACTTTTGGAAATTAATATTTTGGAAGGGGCTAGTGCTCTCTTATCTTAAACCTATACTATTTCAGTACTTGCAAAGTCATTAGATGGGATTTTGAGCTTTAGAGCTTTAGGTATATGATGCTTGCGAAACATTCATGTTAAAAGTCAACCATGATATTTTTTGTCGGTATGATGTATAACATGTATACTATGTTCATTCACTGGAGGGGAGGGTGGCAATATAAAATTCATCTGTTGTTGTTGTTGTTGTTTGCATTAAAACGACAGAAGAGTATGTCTGTCATTATGGACTAGCCGGTGCTTCTCGGAATTATTGTGAGGTGTTCCTTTATTCTTGTTACCCTTAACATCAAACTGATTAAGGTTCGTTTTAATTTACGATTCTTGGTACATTTTGACCTTCCTCTTCTGTAGCCGTAAACAAGTTAATCTAAGAAAATAGTTTTACATCTATTTGGAATTTACTTACTGCAAGACAGCCGTAGACACCTACTTTGGGTCCTTTCCTATACAAACATGTTTACTGCATTACAAAATACTGTACACCGGTTCGTTTTCATTCTCATGATTTCTAATGTGTATTTTGGCTAGAATTCAAAAGTTCACATTCATTTGACATCTGGCAACTATCACTGAACTCGCAAATAGGCTCTTTCATGAAAAAGAAGATTCTTTTTGATTGGAATTTTCTTCAGCACACTCTCATCTTCACTGAACTACTCATATGCTTCAACTTCGCTATACACTCCACACCACTTACTTGCCTTTGACCTGAACCTGACAAATCAGGTCAAGGTCCTTCTGCATTATAAACACATCTTCACTACATCCTTGACGCCACTCGCCTTAACTTGAACATTCCAGGTCTGGAAAAAGTCCATTTTCACTACTTCCTCATTTTCATTATATCCTCTGTACCATTGTTCTTGAATATGAAAGCTTTTTAAAAGTCATATCCACTACATCATGTACAATTCGAAGAGCGTTTGGGAGACGAATGGCAGATGGTGAGTGTAAGCAAACAGTAGGCGAGTGGGTGACGAATGAAATGTGTTCAGGAAAGCAATACTTACATGTGCGGGATAAGTAAGAGGCGTGAGGTAGCTACGAAGTGGGTATGTTGGAAGAGGTGGTGAAAGATGGTTTGAGGAAAAACATTGGACTGCTTTTCGAGATTAACATGGTCATGAGCTGTGTCCTAGAGTGCCCTCAAAAACCATTATGTTCCATTTGCTATGAAAATCGCTGCATCTCATGTAATCTCGGACACATTTGTCCAAGAGAATGGGATGCTGCAAGTCAGCGTTCTGAGCCCAACATTATTTAGTACTATGATTAATGATATTCTGTCCCCAGCTTCCGTCTCTCGAAACATTTAATACTCACTTTATACGGATGATTGTGCAATATGGCATCATTCCTCGCCTAATGCACAGTTTTCGGCTGAGCGGGTTCAAATTGCACTTGAGTCCGTTCATCGTTGGGTGCTACAGTAGGGATTTAAGCTTTCACCAGCCCATGAAAGTGAACTCACAAATTTGCAGCTACAAATAGACAACAAACCGATTCCCTTCTGCAATAGCGTAAGGTTTCTTGGGTTAAACTTTGATCGAAGATTAGGTTTGGAAAACATATAGATTCTTTGATGGTAAATTATAATAAAAAGTTCAATATCCTCAAGTATTTCTTGGGTTCATTTTTGGGAGCCGACAGGAAATCTTTATTAGTGTTGCACAAGACCCTTAATTAGATGTAAACTAGACTATGGCTCTCTGGTGTATGCTTCGGCGAGCGACTGTACCCTGAGAAGGTTGGATGTGTTGCAGAACAAATGCCTGCGAATGTGTCTTGGAGCTCTGTCATGTACTTGAGTTCCGCGATTAGAAGTTGAGGCAAATATTCCTCCTCGAGCAACAGTGTCATACATAGAGGGGTGTTGATGTGAGCGGCCGTTGCATTTCTTGACTGAAGCGTCGTATTATTACAGACCAGTACTAACTTAGATTCTAGGATTGTCGTAAGTAATACCTCCTCGTTGATTGTTACCTTGGTGTGACGATGAAAATGTTGCTACAGAGGTTAAGAGAAGGACATTTAGCGACGACGAGTCACAATTAGGATGAGAGTCGTTTGCCTGTGGTGCTTACCATTTACGTGGCGTGAGCTTTGCTTCGACACCTGAACGAACACTTGGTTTTGCTCTTGTTGTATTATAAACTTCGATGAAATGACCGTTGTAATGTGCAAAAGGAATCTCGAAAACATCTGATGGTCAGGCAAATTGTGTTGCTTTTGGACTAAACTACGCGGGTTGCGGGGGACGATTATTCCAACTCTCCCGAGCACACTTTATGAGGTAAGATTGTAATGTTCATATAGCTACAGCCTGGTCTGGTCCGGCTAACCAGGCAGATACAGATTCATTTTACAAAACTTTACTCTCAAGGGGAAAGGAAGGACCCAAAGAAACAATTACGGTGCAGTGCCTATATGTCAACACACTTGTTGGCATTATTTGACAATGTTCCGTACTCAATATCTAAAGATTTTCAAAACAACAGCATCACATTTTAAAATATGACACCACTATTGGTCATGTCATCTTTTAATCAAGCCTAGATAGTATCATACTCCTTCTGTTATACTATTTCTTTCCAATGGTTCCTTTTCTAGACACTTCCTTTTGATGATACACTTTAACTACTCCATGTGCTACGGTATACTGAAATCCTTCTCCTCTCTTGTACAGTCTTCTCCCATTGTATAAGCCATTTCATTGCCAGTGTCCAGCATCTACAGGCACCCAGAGGAATGAAACGCGACATCTCTGTCTTCAGTCAATCTTTGGACCTCCATTGTGTTTCGGTTTGCGTAACTGACCGTGACGCATTCACAGACCAGTTGGGGATTGAGGGTATGGGCTTGGGGATCCTGGTTACTGTAGTTGGTCCACGTCATCATCATCTATGAGACATCCTATCTTGATTTGTCAAGAGCACACTTACATCTCCTTACTACCAAGACATCACTTTCAGGATTCAACTCATTGTCTGGGAATGGAAGGCGTTTCTCTTATACCATGAGGAATTACGAAAGGGTATTGCCAGAGGCCCTCCTTAGTCAGGTTGATTTAGCTGCTACATAAGAACGGCTGCCTGGTCGTCTCCCGGCTGGATCCAAAATTATCTTCACCCCCTTATCAACCCTTCCAAAATACCATAACCAATAACATGAAACTAGGTATGATCCAGTAATTCCTGGAACTGGGAGCTTGATAGTGGTCACGAAATGAAGTTAATGGTCATACTGAAAGAATGGAACGTATAGGATGGAGAAGATGATTGCCATGAATCTAAGATATACGACAAAGATCAAAAGTGGTTGAAGTAGATGAAACCCATACATTAACAAGGCTCCAGGATGTGGATTTTCACCCTGAAACCTTAACGGAAGCGGAAAGGCTTTCGTCATTAGGCACACAAATACTGCTTTCGGTGGGTGACTTCTTGTTGCCGTGGGCCTCTTGAATATTTGTAGAACAGGAAGATGCACATGACAGCCGGTGGCGCATGGATGAGCGTCTTGGCGACCATGTCGACCCATAAATTCCGTTTTACGATGGAATAAATAGTCAATCTCAGACATATAGACATACACAAGAGTATGTTGTACAGAGTTGACTTAGCAGCAGCAATACTGTATCCGAGGGAGAGCATAGCCAGGATAGTGAAAGTTATCATGCAAGTGTCGTATGCAGGTGCCGTATGACATTTCTGTGTCATATACACCATGGAAGTCCACACGAAGTACAGGATCAAAGTTACAACTGTACAACATAGGCACACGACGATGCAAGACGAGGGAGCTTTGCTAGACCTGTATGAGGTTCTTAAGAGGCTATCAGTTTTCCCAGATTGAGAGATGGGGCTTCCCTTGGATAAGTTCACTGATTCCTGGAGACGCTTCGTACTACCTCGGTTATTTGTGAAAAGGTATAACTCCTGGAGTTCGCAAATGCCAGTTGGAGAAGCGCTGGGTTCCTCGATGAAAAGCTTGCACAGCCAGAGTATCGTTGCCACAACTCCCACGATAAAGAAACACACCCTATAGATGAACAGATCATCGGGGAGGAGCATAGCATTTAACTCTTTGATAACGACCAACGCGTATATCACAATCGTGCATATCCATACACACATGCAGATGTCCTTGAACAGCCTGAAATTATACATTAAAGCCAGGATCGAGGCGCATACACAAAGACTCCCTATGAAGTATAGTGTCGATCCGCCGCAATATATAACCAGCCATGTTGGCAGACATGTGCATAGATAGGCGAGCCAGACGCACATGCTGTAACAGCTTAAGGGAACAAAGTCGAATACTTCATCATTTTCCATACACTGCTGGACTCTCAACAGGAAGAACAGCATCGTCACGATACTTATACTTGCCTGAATAGATGCAGCATGGCTCCAGATAACTCTCATTAGATCTCCCCATCTGTGGAGGTTTAAGAAAGCTGCAATGCTTATAAACACGCACATAAAGCACACGGCATTGACAAACTTATCTAATGAAGAAAGTGAGGAAACAGACGGAGTCTGTAGATCTTGCATCACTATGGAGGACTTGTCGAGTGGCAGTTTATCGCCCTTAACGATGCTAGAATGATCCGTCCTTTGGTTGGGCTCGCTGACTGGCTGTTCCTTATCACTCTTAACGTCGTTAGAGAGATCCTGCGCTTGGTAGGGCTCGCGCAATGGCTGTTCCTTATCCCTCTTAACGTCGTTAGAGAGACCCTGCGCTTGGTAGGGCTCGCGCAATGGCTGTTCCTCATCGCTCTTAACGTCGTCAGAGAGACTCTTTACTAGGGAGGGCTCGTGGAATGACTGTCCCTTATTGATTTGGTATTATTTGGTATCTACTTACAGCAAGACAGCCGTAGACACCTATCATTTGTCCTTTTCTAAACAAACATGTATGCTAACATTACAAAATACTGTACACCGGTTCGTTTTCATTCTCATGATTTCTAATGTGTATTTTGGCTAGAATTCAAAAGCTCACATTCATTTGACATCTGGCAACTATCACTGAACTCGCAAATAGGCTCTTTCATGAAAAAAAAGATTCTTTTTGATTGGAATTTTCTTAAATTTGGAAAAAGCCTCTGACATGGCATGGCGAAAGGGAATCTTAAGCAAACCTCATGCTACTATGTTAAGGGTTCTTTACCTATTTTTGATCAAAACTCTTTACATGACAGAACATTTGCTATGAAAATCGCTGCATCTCATGTAATCTCGGACACATTCGTCCAAGAGAATAGGATGCTGCAAGGCAGCGTTCTGAGCCCAACATTATTTAGTACTATGATTAATGATATTCTGTCCCCAGCTTCCGTCTCTCGAAACATTTAATACTCACTTTATACGGATGATTGTGCAATATGGAATCATTCCTCGCCTAATGCACAGTTTTCGGCTGAGCGGGTTCAAATTGCACTTGAGTCCGTTCAACGTTGGGTGCTACAGTAGGGATTTAAGCTTTCACCAGCCCATAAAAGTGAACTCCCAAATTTGCAGCTACAATTAGACAACAAACCGATTCCCTTCTGCAATAGCGTAAGGTTTCTTGGGTTAAACTTTGATCGAAGATTAGGTTTGGAAAAACATATAGATTCTTTGATGGTAAATTATAATAAAAAGTTCAATATCCTCAAGTATTTCTTTGGTTCATTTTTGGGAGCCAACAGGAAATCTTTATTAGTGTTGCACAAGACCCTTAATTAGATGTAAACTAGACTATGGCTCTCTGGTGTATGCTTCGGCGAGCGACTGTACCCTGAGAAGGTTGGATGTGTTGCAGAACAAATGCCTGCGAATGTGTCTTGGAGCTCTGTCGTGTACTTGAGTTCCGCGATTAGAAGTTGAGGCAAATATTCGTCCTCGAGCAACAGTGTCATACATAGAGGGGTGTTGATGTGAGCGGCCGTTGCATTTCTTGACTGCAGCGTCGTATTATTACAGACCAGTAGTAACTTAGATTCTAGGATTGTCGTAAGTAATACCTCCTCGTTGATTGTTACCTTGGTGTGACGATGAATATGTTGCTACAGAGGTTAAGAGAAGGACGTTTAGCGACGACGAGGCACAATTAGGATGAGAGTCGTTTGTCTGTGGTGCTTACCATTTACGTGGCGTGAGCTTTGCTTCGACACCTGAACGAACACTTAGTTTTGCTCTTGTTGTATTATAACCTTCGAAGAAATGACCGTTGTAATGTGCAAAAGGAATCTCGAAAACATCTGATGGTCAGGCAAATTGTGTTGCTTTTGGACTAAACTACGCGGGTTGCGGGGGACGATTATTCTAACTCTCCCGAGCACACTTTATGAGGTAAGATTGTAATGTTCATATAGCTACGGCCTGGCCTGGTCCGGCTAACCAGACAGATACAGATTCATTTTACAAAACTTTACTCTCAAGGGGAAAGGAAGGACCCAAAGAAACAATTACGGTGCAGTGCCTATATGTCAACACACTTGTTGGCATTATTTGACAATGTTCCGTACTCAATATCTAAAGATTTTCAAAACAACAGCATTACATTTTAAAATCTAACACCACTATTGGTCATGTCATCTTTTAATCAAGCCTAGATAGTATCATATTCCTAATGTTATACTATTTCTTTCCAATGGTTCCTTTTCTAGACACTTCCTTTTGATAATCCGCTTTAACTACTCCATGTGTTTAGGTATACTGAAATCCTTCTCCTCTCTTGTACAGTCTTCTCCCATTGTATGAGCCATTTCATTGTCAGTGTCCAGCATCTACAGGAATGAAACGCGACATCTCTGTCTTCAGTCATTCTTTGGACCTCCATTGTGTTACGATTAGTGTAACTGACCGTGACGCATTCACAAACCAGTTGGGGATTGAGGATATGGGCTTGGGGATCCTGGTTACTGTAGTTGGTCCACATCATCATCATCTATGAGACATCCTCTCTTGTTTTGTCAAGAGCATACTTACATCTCCTTACTACCAAGACATCACTTTCAGGGTCCAACTCTGGAAGCGGAAGGCGTTTCTCTCATACCTATAGGAATTACGAAAGATATTGCTAGGGACCGTACTTGGTCAGGTTGCTTCAGCTGCTACGTACGAATGGCTGCCTGTAATTGAGGAGGGAAATCCTGTTATCATCCTTGGCTGGTCTGCTAATCTTCAGCACACTCTCATCTTCACTGAACTACTCATATGCTTTAACTTCCCTATATACTCCACACTACTCACTTGCCTTTGACCTGAACCTGACAAATCAGGTCTAAGTCTTTCCTTATTATATACTCATCTTCACTACATCCTTGACGAAACGCCTTAACCTGAACATCCAGGTGTGGACAAAGTCCATTGTTCACTACTTCCTCATTTTCATTACATCCTCCACAACGTTGTCCTTAAATTTGAAAGCTTGTCAAAAGTCACATTCACCTAATTATGTACTATTTGAAGAGCGTTTGGGAGAAGAAAGGCTGAAGATGAGTGTAAAGGAACAGTAGGCGAGTGGGTGACGAATGAAATGAGTTCAGGAAAACATTGCTTACATGTGCAGGCGAAGAGGCGTGAGGTAGCTACGAAGTGGGTATGTTGGAAGACGTGGTGAAAGGTGGTTTGAGGAAAAACATTGGACTGCTTTTCGAGATTAACATGGTCATGAGCAGTGTCCTAGAGTGCCCTCACAATCCATTATGTTCCTCAGCAGGTACCCTTTCTCCTCTTACGACACCTCTGGTGACCTCTAGAGCCCTACCCTAATAAAAGGTACCGTCTTCTACCTTCAAGCCCTTCTTCCTTTCTCTGCGTGAACTTACGCGCCTCCTTAGGACTCATATCGCTGTCCTCTGGCCACTCTATATGCTTTCCTGAGCTGCTGGTGTATCCTCCCACCAAACGCGTCTCCATGGCTACCCTCAACTTTCCAAACAATAATCCTCAGATTTCGCTCCTTAAAAGCATTCTCTGTTACTCTAGCCGAGCCTGATCCACTCCCTGGTATAGTTGTGTATACACGTCCCGCCTCCTCGTCTTCCTTCTGTCTGTCAGTCGGTAGTAAAAATCGTGTCGGGAAATTACCCTGAATTATACACCAGCACATAAGATAGATTGTTGAACATTAACTCATCCACCGGCATATCACTGCTCCCTGCCCTGCCTTCTCTTGTCAAGGTTCCTTTCAAATGCATGCTGTAAAGCCTCCTGAGGGACAACCACCAACATCTTCTAACGCTCGATCAAATCATTCACGGTGACGTAGGTTCTCTCTCTCTCTCTCTCTCTCTCTCTCTCTCTCTCTCTCTCTCTCTCTCTCTCTATTTGTCTATCTATCTATCGATCTTTCTCTCCCACCCACACAAAAATAGGAATTGTGGAGGGAATTGGTGTCTTACTTCATACTATCTTCCTCGGCTGGTCTGCAGATCTTCAATACACTATCATCTTTACTGAACTGCCCATATGCTTCATCTTCACTACACGCTCGATACCACCTACTTCCCTGTGACATGAACCCTACAAATCAGGTCAGAGGCCTTCTGCGCTACAACCTCATCTTCACTACATCCTTGACGCCACAATTTACACTGAACTCCATCTTCATGCCACACTCATCTTCACTAAACGCTATCTTCACGACACACTCATCTTCACTAAACTCTATTCTTACGACACACTCATCTTCAACAACTCTATCTTCACGTCACATCTTAACTAAACTATATCTTCACGACACACTCATCTTCAGTAAACTATATCTTCAATACACACTCATCTTCACTACACTCTATCTTCACGTCACTCTCATCTTCACTTTCTCTCCCACCCACACAAAAAAAGGAATTGTGGAGGAAATTGGTGTCTTACTTCATACTATCTTCCTCGGCTGGTCTGCAGATCTTCAATACACTATCATCTTTACTGAACTGCTCATATGCTTCATCTTCACTACACGCTCGATACCTCTTACTTGCCTTTGACATGAGCCCTACAAATCAGGTCAGAAGCCTTCTGTGCTACAACCTCATCTTCACTACATCTTTGACGCCACAATTTTCACTGAACTCCATCTTCACGCCACACTCATCTTCGCTAAATTCTATTTTCACGACACACTTATGTTCAGTAAACTCTACCTTCACGACACACTCATCTTCACTAAACTCTACCTTCACGACACACTCATCTTCACTAAACTCTACCTTCACGACACACTCATCTCCACTAAATTCTATCTTCACGTCACACTCATCTTCACTAAACTCTACCTTCACGACACACTCATCTTCACTAAACTCTATCTTCACGTCACACTCATCTTCACTAAACTCTACCTTCACGACACACTCATCTTCACTAAACTCTATCGTCACGTCACACTCATCTTCACTAAACTCTACCTTCACGACACACTCATCTTCACAAAACTCTATCGTCACGTCACACTCATCTTCACTAAAGTATAAGTCAAAGGCGAATGGTGTCAGAGGTGCTCTGAACATGAAAGTTTAGTGAAGATGGATCTTGACCTGTTTCCCCCCAACACACACACACACACACACACACACACACACACACACACACAAAATATAAAATCAAGTCAGTCGAATTCTAGTTCCACCTGAAAACCCCATTTAGTTTTCGTTTCTAAAATAAATGAATAGGTATTGTGATTAACATAATAAAATAAAAATGCCTTTACACAAAAAAATTCAGAAGTTCTTCAGGCGCCTAGTTCTTGAGGTGAAGCCTCACAAGAGACCGTACGACGGTGACAGCAGCTTGGACCCGAACGTTAACCGCACCGACCAGCAGTGTGACCCTAGCACTCAGCCCCCTGTTGACGCCAGCATTCACCACACTGTTGACGCCAACACTCACCACACTGTCGATGCCAACGCTCACCAACCTGTTCCTGTTGACGCCCCGCTGACATGCAGCGAAGAGGACAAAAGCAAGCGCACAGCGAGCAGTGGCTTCTGCAAGAAGTTTAGAAAGTTTTGTCGACGTGTGTTTAAATGTCAGCGGAGAGCGAAGGTGGACCGAAACGATGTTAAGAGAGATAAGGATCAGCTATTGCGCGAGCCCTATCAAATGGAGGGTTTCTCTAACGACGTTAAGGAAGAGCCAATCAGCGGGTCCTACATCAGGTTTCAGTTACACTTTCCCTACGAAGTGAAGAATCTCAGTCGTGACAGTAAGACCGTTGAGGAATTCGTCGAATAGCTACTCCGTGAGCTTTCCCAAGCGCAAGGTGTCTATAACGATGTTAAGCGCGATAAGGAAGAACCGATCAGTGAGCCCTACCAAGCGCACGGTCTCTCTAACGATGTTAAGAGCGATAAGGAAGAGCCCATCAGTGAGCCCTACCAAGCGCAGAGTCTCTCTAACGATGTTAAGAGCGATAAGGAAGAGCCCATCAGTGAGCCCTACCAAGCGCAGGGTCTCTCTAACGACGTTAAGAGCGATGAGGAACAGCCATTGCAGGAACCCTACCAAGCGCAGGGTCTCTGTAACGACGTTAAGAGGGATAAGGAACAGCCAATCAGTGAGCCCTACCAAGCGCAGAGTCTCTCTAACGATGTTAGGAGGGACAAGGAACAGCCATTCCGCGAGCCCTACATCGACTACTTATACTTTCCCCACGAAGTGAAGAATCTCAGTCGTGACAGTAAGACCGTTGAGGAACTCGCCGAATGGCTATTCCGCGAGCCTTACCAAGCTCAGGATCTCTCTAACGATGTTAAGTGCGATAAGGAAGAACCGATCAGTGAGCCCTACCAAGCGCACGGTCTCTCTAACGATGTTAAGAGAGATAAGGAGGAGCCCATCAGTGAGCCCTACCAAGCGCAGGGTCTCTCTAACGACGTTAAGAGCGATGAGGAACAGCCATTGCAGGAACCCTACCAAGCGCAGGTTCTCTCTAACGACGTTAAGAGGAATAAGGAACAGCCAATCAGTGAGCCCTACCAAGCCCAGAGTCTCTCTAACGATGTTAGGAGGGACAAGGAACAGCCATTCCGCGAGCCCTACATCGACTACTTTCACTTATACTTTCCCCACGAAGTGAAGAATCTCAGTCGTGACAGTAAGACCGTTGAGGAACTCGCCGAATGGCTATTCCGCGAGCCTTACCAAGCTCAGGATCTCTCTAACGATGTTAAGTGCGATAAGGAAGAACCGATCAGTGAGCCCTACCAAGCGCACGGTCTCTCTAACGATGTTAAGAGAGATAAGGAGGAGCCCATCAGTGAGCCCTACCAAGCGCAGAGTCTCTCAAACGATGTTAAGTGCGATAAGGAAGAGCCCATCAGTGAGCCCTACCAAGTGAAGGACGTTAAGCGTGGTAAGGAGCAGCCATTCAGCGAGACCTGCCAAGTCGAAAAGGGTCTCTCTGTCGAATTCAAGAGCTGTACGAAACAAATATTCACCTCGTTCTTTGTAGGGAATATCCCTAGGGTATTCGACAATTACCCACTTTCTCCATTTGGGACGTTTGGCAATGAGATGTGCTTCATATGCCTGTTTCTATGCGTGGTAATGTTCTTATACAACCACAGATGGGAAAGTATAATGATATTCATCCGGAGCCAAGGTTGCGCTGCAACATCTATTCAGGCAAGTACAAGTATCGTGACGATGCTGTTCTTCCTATTGATAGTCCAGCAGTGTATGGAAAATGATGAAGTATTCGACTTTGTTCCCTTAAGCTGCTACAGCATGTGCGTCTGGCTCGCCTATCTATGCACATGTCTTCCAACATGGCTGGTTATATATTGCGGCGGATCGACACTATACTTCATAGGGAGTCTTTGTGTATGCGCCTCGATCCTGGCTTTAATGTATAATTTCAGGCTGTTCAAGGACATCTGCATGTGTGTATGGATATGCACGATTGTGATATACGCGTTGGTCGTTATCAAAGAGTTAAATGCTATGCTCCTCCCCGATGATCTGTTCATCTATAGGGTGTGTTTCTTTATCGTGGGAGTTGTGGCAACGATACTCTGGCTGTGCAAGCTTTTCATCGAGGAACCCAGCGCTTCTCCAACTGACTCTTGCGCACTCCAGGGGTTATTCCTTCCAATATATAACCGAGAGAGTACGCAGCGTCTCCAGAAATTAGTGACCTTATCTAAAGGAAGCCCCATCTCTCAAGCTGAGGAGGCTGATCGACTCTTAAGAACCCCATACAAGTATATCACACCTCCCTCATCTTGCATCGTCGTCTGGCAATGTTGTGCAGTTGTAACCTTGCTACTGTACTTCGTGTGGTTTTCCATGGTGCATATGACACAGAATTGTCATACGGCACCTGCATACGATACTTGGATGATAACTTTCATAATCCTGGCTATGCTCTCCCTCGGATACAGTATAGCTGTTGATCAGTCAACTCGGTACAACATAACCTCGATTATGTGTGTATGTCTGAGTTTGACTGTGTATGCGGTCGTAGAACGAAATTTGTGGATCGACATGGTCGCCGAGACCCTCCTCCATGCACCACCCGCTGTCATGTGCATCTTCCTATTCTACATATATTCAACAGGCGGACGGAAAGAAGACAACGGAGTGTGGAGAGAGGATTTACCCACGAAAATCCACATCTCGGATCCATGCTGTTGGAGACGTACTTGAGCCTTTATCTTAACCACTTGAGCATTTATCTTAACCACTTTTACTCTGACTTATATCTCAGATTCATGGCAATCATCTTCTCCATCCTATACGTTTCATTCTTTCAGTATGACCATCAACTTCATTTCGTGACCAC
This sequence comes from Panulirus ornatus, assembly GCF_036320965.1. Taxonomy (NCBI): domain Eukaryota; kingdom Metazoa; phylum Arthropoda; class Malacostraca; order Decapoda; family Palinuridae; genus Panulirus; species Panulirus ornatus. The sequence continues at coordinate 61,558,702 of NC_092225.1, read as the reverse complement.
TATCAAGCTCCCAGTTCCAGGAATTACTGGATCATACCTAGTTTCATGTTAGTGGTTATGGTATTTTGGAAGGGTTGATAAGAGTGGTGAAGATAATTTTGGATCCAGCCGGGAGGCGACCAGGCAGCCGTTCTTATGTAGCAGCTAAATCAACCTGACTAAGGAGGGCCTCTGGCAATACCCTTTCGTAATTCCTCATGGTATAAGAGAAACGCCTTCCATTCCCAGACAATGAGTTGAATCCTGAAAGTGATGTCTTCGTAGTAAATGGGATGTAAGTGTGCTCTTGACAAAACAAAGGCTTTTCCCGAATCTAAGAAAATTCCGATCAAAAGAATCTTTTTTTTTTCATGAAAGAGCCTATTTGCGAGTTCAGTGATAGTTGCCAGATGTCAAATGAATGTAAACTTTTGAAATCTAGCCAAAATACACATTAGAAATCATGAGAATGAAAACGAACCTGTGTACAGTATTTTGTAATGTTAGCATACATGTTTGTTTAGAAAAGGACCAATAATAGGTGTCTACGGCTGTCTTGCTGTAAGTAGATACCAAATAATGTAAAAAAATTGTTCTTAAATTGGCTTGTTTACGGCTGCTGAAGAGGAAGGTCAAAATTTACCAAGAACCGTAAAGTAAAACGAACCTTAATCGGTTTGACGTTAAGGGTAACTCACCATAATCCTGAGAAGTACTGGCTAGTCCATAATGACAGACATACTCTTTCTGTCGGTTTAAATGCAACTAACAACAACAACAACTACAGATGAATTTTCTATTGAGACCTATGAGAGGGGACATGAGACCTTGCAGTAGCACTGCCCACCTTCCGAATTGCAAAAGTCTTTCCAGCTACCAACAATATCAGTGACACAGAGTAATCGCCTTAGAACCAATGTTGGGGAATCATTATACCCCGCTTTCGCTTTACTCATCAACCATTCTCAAGAGAAGAGGATACTTGACCTGCATGAAGATGATTCATCCTTGGAAAGAAAGAGAATAGTGAATGGAATAGAATAGAATAGTAAATAGAGAATAGAATTCACATAGTGATTCATAACTTCTAAAATTTGCTATAACTCATGGGTCGGCAGTGAACCTTCTTCCCAGGTAGTTCACCTCTTCCATGCCATTTCAGTCTGTAATGGCACTCTCCGGGCGTCGCCGTCAAAGTCCTTCTCGCCTTCATACGTGGTCCATATGGGACTCTCATTATGAAGGTAACTTGATGTGGGAGGACCCGGTTCCCTTGCACCGTCACATTCTTCCACCTCCTTTACAAAGCTCTCCAAGACGAAGTTATGATTTACAGCCTAGATGGTCAGTACATATTCTTGCACGCAGTTGTAGTTCATATTTCATACGGTATCAGGCACAACGCGCCTTACAGCCTAAGCACCACCGCCCTGGGAGTCAGTACATTAGCTGCAGGCAGTAAGTCCACACACCTCCGCCTGAAGACGTCTTGTTTATGTGACTTCGGCCAGGTCTCGCACCTCTTGCAGTAGAAGCACCACGGAGCCTCGATAACGCCTTCTCCCTCCTGAGGCATAATCATGAGACGTCAGCAACTTCTCCCTTATGCAGCACCTGCAGGACAGCCATGGGTCCTCGGCAATACCTGTTACCTCCTACACATATGAGAGCAGGCAATGACTCGCCTCTTCTGCAGCAGCACCTCGCCTCTTTGCCTGGTCGGTCCTACAGCAGAAGTAGCGGCTCGCTCATGAGCTTCACTTCCACGGTGAGCGGAGTAAGGGAAAGTCTTCTTTGGCGAGAATGAGGTAAAAAAATGAAAAGACTGTATCATCAGGCCAATCCTCACGTCGTTGTACGTGGCAATTCGTTCTACCCTGTGAGGGCAATAATATAGAGGCCTATAACAAAATGGTCAAAAAATATACTAGGCAATAACATTAAGGAGAGGCCCAGAGAAGACGTTTAAAGAAGCTCACTGGAAAGAAGAGGGTCTCAGATTTAAACAAATGACTCCTTAAGACGGATATAACATTGCTAAGTCGTCAGGGATGATGATAGGTTAAAAGAATGGTATAAGTATTAGAGAAGATGGTGTGGTGAGAGAATGTAGGAGAACGGGGCCAGGGCCGTTAACTAGAGGAACCGAACGCACGGAAAGGAATGCGATGCGACACCTAACGAGGTGAGGTGTGGCCCATGGATATATAATCTTGTCTTATTATACAACCGACTCTTTGTAGAGAGCTCTTGGGCATGCAAGAAGAGCATACCTCCGGAGTTCTGACCTTTCTGAATACGGGAAAAACCCTCTTTCCCTGGAAAGGTTATGGATTCATTCCAGTCGCCGAAGAGAGTTGCCCTGGCCTATAGTGTGTTTAAGCTGAGACACTACGTTACATAAAACGCTCGTGTGGCTCAGATCAAATTACAGCTGAATTCTACGGAATTAAGTACCCTATGCTCAGACAAAGCAAGTAGAGCAAGATGGGTGGTAGTCAAGACACAATCCCGTAGCCGACCCTCAAGAATAAACAATACTTCAAGCCCCACGACTGGCATGACTTGAGTTCCCTGAGTCTTGGGTCAGACAGACAATACATATTGTAGCTGACAACTTATGTTTCACGCAGGGTATTACGTGAAGACAGCTTTTCTCAGATAAGAAATAATAAACGCCGTGATGTTTGAGTTGGAGAAATATCAAGAAAAATTTACATGGCTTGAAGACAACCAGTGACATCAGCTACTTTGCATTATTCAGACGGGCAACTCAGTTCTGAGCATGAGTTCTCTGAAATCTTTAAGAAACGTCTGTTGATCATGGTGCCTTAACTAATTGGTTAGGGAAGGTAGTGTACAAGATGAAGTGTAAGTCACTCGTGACGGATATTGCCTGTGGAAGTCTGCAGAAGAATAAGCATATCATTGCTCAAACAAAAGAGGCCTCAGGGCAATATAGTGGGCGTTTATTCACTTAAAAATAGGTAGAGAGAGGCACGGCTGGTGGGAGAGGAAAAAGCATTCGGCTTGGAAGAGATGCAGCACTTGCTGTAAGAAACAGAAACGAGCGAAGCTTCTCTGGGTCGTGGAGTGGAGAAGTGTGGTGGAAATCAATGCAGTAACTTGCTTTCTCAATATCCCTTGGGTGGATGATTCGAACCCATTACCAAAAAAAAGAAAAAAAAATTCTAATAAGGATGCGTTTTGAGAAAATGAACTGCCTAACAGTTTGTTCAACTCGAGTGTTAGACAGAAACTATAAAATCACTGAAAGGTGGTTTGGTATGCCTTACGGTATCTAGCGGCAATGGCCCCAGGATGCATCATGCCTGCAGATTACGGATCAATTCATGTCGGGCCGGAGTCATGGGCGTCGCTCAGCGGAGGGACCTCGTGCGCCGTGGTTCAGACCCATGCTCGAGGAGGAGGTGCCGCCCATCACGACCACCGGAGAACTGGCCAACCCTGGCATCCAGAGAGTTCTGCACCCACTCACCCTTCCTCTGTATGCTAGGCTGTCTCAGGAGCTTCCCTTTATCTCATTTTGCTCCATAAAACCGTTAGAATTCTCAGCTACTCTTTTGCATACCAATGACATACGTGCATGGCATATTGCCACTTTCTAAGTCATCAGACTCACTCTCTTCTTTGCAAATCCTAAAAGAAAATTATATACTCTGTCTCAGCCGCTGATGTGCGAACGAACTGCCAAAGCTTGTGTTCCGGGAGTGACGCCACAACATGGCGTTTTATTTGTATTCCAGATACCGCCTGAACAGAAGCCGGAAAGAGCATTAAAGGCCAATTTAAGACTATACACAGGTCAGTATATGGAATTCAATTTTTTTACCCATATATATATGTGTGTGTGTGTGTGTGTGTGTGTGTGTGTGAGGAAAGATTGACAAAGAGGATATATGTGTCAGAGGTGGAGGGAACGAGGAGAACGACAGACCAAATTGGAGGTGGGAGGATGGAGTGAAAAAGCTATTGAGTGATCACGGCCTGAACATGCTGAAGGGTGAAAGGCGTGCAAGGAATAGAGCGAATTGGAATGATGTGGTGTACCGGGGTCCACTTGTTGTCAATGGATTGAATCAGGGCATGTGAAGCGTGTGGGGTAAACCTTGGAAAGTTTTGTGGGGCCTTGATGTGGAGAGGGAGCTGTGGTTTCGGTGTATTACACATGAGTGTGAACGAATGTGGCCTTTGTTTTCTTTTCTTAGCGTTTCCTAGTGCGCGCCCGAGGGGAGGGGAGTGCCATTTCGTGTGGCAGGGTGGCGACGAAAATGGATGAAGGCAGCAAGTATGAATATGTGCATGTGTATATACGGATATGTATATACATATGTATGTACGGATATGTGTATGTATATGTATATATACGTTGAAATGTATAGTTATGTATATGTGCGTGTGTGGGCGTTTATGTATATACATGTAAATGTGGATGAGTTCGGCCATTCTTTCGTCTGTTTCCTTGCGCTATCTCGCTAACGCGGGAGACAGCGTCTAATTATGATAATGAAAATAAATACACTTATTCCTTCCTGTAAACAACTAAAGATCTAATTTCATCAACGTAACATCATGTTCGACTCATTCTGTTTTCGGAGAGTCAAAACACTACCCCAAAAAAAAAAGAATTATCAGGGACGTCTAATCTATCGGTTCAGTGTGTCATATGTAACAGTATCAGTGCACTATACACCGATTACGTTTAGCATCTTTTACATCAAGCCTGACACTTCTTTCTGCCGTATAGACGATCTTTGCTAAAAGCATTACATCCATGTATCACTAATCCTTCTATCAAATGATTACTCTTACTATGTATCTAGATCTCTGTCACTGCAATGATATCTATTATCAGGGGTTTCTGTGATATAGCGAATGATGCGTGTTCGTCACCTTTTAAATCAACACCTCCGACGTTGGTGGAAATACATGAAAAAGGTGTATGTTTCGCAAGTCTCTGTGGTCAGACCTCATTACTCAGGTCTATCATGAGGAGGTCCCGTGGGACTTACCCCTGATCCCTCAGGCGCCAACACACCTGACCTGTCGTCTGACAGCTGACCTCTTACGTTGGTATGAATTGTTCCAGCCTTTCTCTTGGCAGATATTATATTCTTTTTCGTCAAGAATCTTACCTAAGCATTCGCTCCGAACCACATTCAAATGCATGTCATCATTATCTAACAAGCTTCTGTCACCACGAAAGCTATCCCTTAAATCTTTTGTTATTAACCACCTTGGATGTACTAAGAAGGCGTAAAAATCTACCTCAAAATCACATATTCCCTATCATACCTAGGAAATGGTTCCACTTCCACAACCTTCCTATGGCTTTCAGTAGATTTTCTAACGAGTGATGTATATTTTCCTAGGACGTACCTCCTCTGATCTACCCCATACCACGTAAGATGATCCGTCCTGGACAACAAGCTACACAGTCTCCTGCAGTGGAACTATAATATCCACCACCGGTTTGTGTTCAGTCTTCCAGCATTTTCCTCCAGGAGTAACACAACCTCCCCTTCTTTTCGTTCGTATAAAACTCGTGTCTAAATGTCCAACCAAGAATCGCCACAAGTGAGAAGATATACTCATCTTTCATTTCATCTTTCGACACTAATCCTATCGTTAGTTCTACTATTTTTTTTTTCTTTTTTCTTACTATTTTAGGCTTCCTACCGTTCCTAAACAACTGGAAATCACTACATCTGTTTAAAATCGTCTCCACTTGACCATTCCAGATTCTACAGTGTAGACAACCTATTCTATTAGTAATATCTTTACCCTTTACTACGAAAATCCGGGCCCATGCTACGAAAGGCCTGAATTCCTCTCAAGCATACTACTAAGTCTACAGGTACGCTTCAACAACAATCGTTATATTACTGATCACTTTCGACGACCTCAGCAAAGAACATATTCACCCTCGTCTCTTACGATAAATTGCTTTTGAGAATTCCCTATCATGATGTGAACAGGCTATATGAGACCATAAGGCACCTAAGCATATATTCTGAGCCTCACTAACATAGATTCGCTCAGAGCAGAGTATGTGCTTGTTAAAGCAAGGTAGGCAGCACTACATAACACTGGTCTCAGCTGCCACGGGAGTTTGAGGTTTACACACATACAAATAATACAAAAGGAATTCAAACGGCAACAGGCCAGCGGGTAAAGAGGTAGAAGGCATGCACATAATAGTCACCGTGATTAAAAGGCAAACTATGGAAGTCGTGGACGTGAAGTAAAGCATTCATCAAGTGTATTGCATTTAATTTAAGACGATTAAAGTCCTATGGTGATACACATAAAGATGTCAGTGGTGTGAATCTTAACCATAGAAGAGAGCTCCTTTAGATATCATAGAATCCCAGCGATTTATTTTCTGTGAAGTAAACACATATATTAGTTTTCTCTATACGATATTAAGGGGCAACCCTAATAGAATACTAAACCCTGGGGGGGAGATATATATATATATATATATATATATATATATATATATATATATATATATATATATATATATATATATATATATATATATATATATTTTTTTTTTTTTTTCCAAAAGAAGGAACAGAGAATGGGGCCAGGTGAGGATATTCCCTCAGAGGCCCAGTCCTCTGTTCTTAACGCTACCTTGCTAACGCGGGAAATGGCGAATAGTTTGAAAGAAAGAAAAGATATATATATATATATATATATATATATATATATATATATATATATATATATATTTTTTTTTTTTTTCATACTATTCGCCATTTCCCGCATTAGCGAGGTAGCGCTAAGAACAGAGGACTGGGCCTTTGAGGGAATATCCTCACCTGGCCCCCTTCTCTGTTCCTTCTTTTGGAAAAAAAAAAAAAAAAAAAAAAAAAAAACGAGAGGGGAGGATTTCCAGCCCCCCGCTCCCTTCCCTTTTAGTCGCCTTCTACGACACGCAGGGAATACGTGGGAAGTATTCTTTCTCCCCTATCCCCAGGGATAATATATATATATATATATATATATATATATATATATATATATATATATATATATATATATATATATATATATATATATAAATATATATATATATATATATATATATATATATATATATATATATATATATTTTTTTTTTTTTTTTCACACTATTCGCCATTTCCCGCGTTAGCAAGATAGCGTTAAGAACAGAGGACTGGACCTTTGAGGGAATACCCTCACCTGGCCCCCTTCTCTGTTCCTTCTTTTGGAAAATAAAAAAAAAAAAAAAAAAAAACGAGAGGGGAGGATTTCCAGCCCCCCGCTCCCTTCCCTTTTAGTCGCCTTCTACGACACGCAGGGAATACGTGGGAAGTATTCTTTCTCCCCTATCCCCAGGGATAATATATATATATATATATATATATATATATATATATATATATATATATATATATATATATATATATATATATATATATATAAATATATATATATATATATATATATATATATATATATATATATATATATATATATTTTTTTTTTCACACTATTCGCCATTTCCCGCGTTAGCAAGATAGCGTTAAGAACAGAGGACTGGACCTTTGAGGGAATACCCTCACCTGGCCCCCTTCTCTGTTCTTTCTTTTGGAAAATTAAAAAAAAAGAAAAAAAAAAAAACAGAGTGGAGGATTTCCAGCCCCCCGCTCCCTTCCCTTTTAGTCGCCTTCTACGACACGCAGGGAATACGTGGGAAGTATTCTTTCTCCCCTATCCCCAAGGATATATATATATATATATATATATATATATATATATATATATATATATATATATATTTTTTTTTTTTTTTTCTTTTTTTTTGGGGGGGAGGGGAGGTAGAAAGTTTATTCTATCTCGCCAGTTGCACATGTTGGATTCTGTCACTAATATCAGTACGTTACGAGAGAGAGAGAGAGAGAGAGAGAGAGAGAGAGAGAGAGAGAGAGAGAGAGAGAGAGAGAGAGAGAGAGAGAGAGAGAGAGAGAGAGAGGTAATTTCCTAAGCCGTAAAGAGTCTCTGAATAGCTTAGAGAATACTTATATGTTGTAGGATTTAATGCTTTCAAAGAGTAAAAGATAAGCCAGAAACGGTATGATACTTCAAAACAGGCAGAAGTATACATATCTATCATTTTCTTTCCTTTAAACCTAACAGCTAGAGAATGAATATAAGCGAATGAGGACTTTCCTTCGTTTGCCCCTGGCGCTACTTTTCTAACACGGGAAATGGTGAACAAGTGTTCCTCCCACACAAGTCCCAAAGGAGGAGAAACCGGTGAAAAATAACTCGCGAGGCGGAGCAACACATGGGGGGTATCAAACAGCTCGAGTCTCGTTGTGCACTGAGTTTATTTACTTCGCTGAGTAAACATGATCTCTTCCGGGCAGTAAACAACAATGGGATCTTATACATTCAATAAGGCATCTTACAGACTGACAATGGGATCTTATACATTCAATAAGGCATCTTACAGACTGACGTGTCCACAATGGATTCAATGCGTCACTCCATTATTTTCGCAGTCAACTTTCATACGTCTGGCGCCAACATCTCCCCACCATAGGAGTACCTTTATTAACTCCTATCTTTACTCTCAACAACATGATCATATGGCATCAGGATGTATAAATACAAATGTCTCACTAACAGTCAACTCAACCCTCCCCCTGGGAAGCAAATGACAATAAAACAATAAACTCTACCCAAAGGGACTATACTGATCATCAACCTAAATCTACAATACATCTCAAACCCTCCACTCTCACATATTCAGTCTCTGAGGAGGCTTAACAGTTCGTCCTGTTCTAGACACATAAGTTGACGACGGTGTCATGGAGTGAGCCTCATCAAAACCTTGAGCATATGCTGGGAAGGCATCTATTGGTGGTAAGGGACTATGAGCTTCATCTGTTGTAGCATCCTCCCCTGCAGATGAAAGCTCCAAGTTATGCAGTTTTTGCACTGGCCTACTAATTACTCCCTTTGCAGTCTTAGCTTTGACACTACGAATTATTCCATCCTTCCCAGGGAATAGCTCAACAATCACTCCAAGGGGCCATTGCAAACGAGGAGAATTATCTTCCCTAACCAGCACGACAGATCCCTTCTCCAGTTTACATCTGGGTATGAAACCTGTAATGATAGGAGGTAAATTCAGTAAATAGTCAGATACCCACACACTTCAAAACTTATCAAGTTGTTGATGTCTCAGGCTTTCTCGCTCACATAGGTCCTTATGTGACATTTCAGGAACCTGGCAATCACCTTTAAGCTCTCTATGAAATCCAGCAGTGCGCCCAATTAAAGAATGAGAAGGTGTTAAAGGGTTTACAGAATTAGGATCATCTGTGGCAAAAGTTAAGGGTCTAGGATTTACACATGCCTCAATTTCATGTAAGGTAGTCTCTAGCTCACATCTTGTAAAACATTTTATACCAAGAGTCTTTCTCAGAGCTAATTCAACAGATCGGACTAATCTTTTCCACCAACCTCCCCACCATGGAGCATGAGGTACAACAAACTTCCACTGGGGAGCAAGGGTGCCAAAGAACTGATGCATTTGTTTAGACATACTAATAAAAGTCTTGGCATTGTCAGAGTAAATAACTGATGGAAGGCCTCTTCTGGCAGAAAACCTACGAAAGGCAAGTAAGCAATCATCATAAGACATAGAGTTAGTCAACTCTAAGTGTACTGCACGGACAACTCCACAAGTGAATAACAAAATGTACAACTTCTTGCATGGAAAATCAACACAAAACAGTGGTCCAGCATAATCTACACCTGTCACAGTGAAAGGAGGAGCAGAGTTAATTCTTAGTCCTGGGAGAGGAGCTACAGGCTGACGGCAAGCTTGTGAGTGATGTCTACGACAAATCATACACTCTCTACACACTACCTTAGCAAGCTTTCTTAATCCGACAATTAAGTAACAAGATCTTAATGTTGAAATTAAAGTGGAAACACCAGCGTGTTTCAGAAATATATGTTGGAAACTAACTAACAGCTTGGCAATGTGACCTGCTGGAATAATCATAGGATACTTGCAATCATAACTTAATTCAGCTTAGTCCAGCCGACTCTTACTTCTCAAAAGACCATTTTCATCCATAAAGGGATTGAATTTCCTAATGTCAGAACTCTTAGGGAATGACTTTCCAAGCATTAAGGCATTGATCTCTAGGCTGTACCTTTCTCTCTGAACACAAATTATTAACTTTGTCTTAGCTTGATCTAACTCTGTATAAGACAAGGGCCCAAAACATTTAACAGCATGAGGTTTACAATTGTTCACAAACCTTATTACCCAAACTACACACTTAATAGCTTTTGTAAAATGACCTCAGCGGGCGTAGTCAATCCCTACTGATGGATGCTCGGACACTAAGCATGTCACTGGGCTGTCTGGGAATACCTCCTCTACAATGGGCAGTGCTGCTGGTACCTCATCCTGTTGCATGGGAGTAAAGTGTTCAGAGAGCCAAGCAGGACCATTCAGCCACGAGGTACAGGAAATTAAGTCTTCAGCAAAGGCACCTCTGGAAATAAGGTCTGCTGGATTATCTTTACCAGGAATATGCTTCCACTGAACTGGGGGCATTAAACTCTGAATCTCAGTTACTCTATTCGCTACAAAAGTCTTCCATCTATTAGGGTCTCCCTTTATCCATGACAATGCTACTTTAGAATCAGTCCAGCAGTACATTTGTACATCAATTAAGTGTAGGGAAGTCTTCACAAATACAGATAGTCTAGCACACAGAAGAGCACCCATTAATTCCAACCTCTGCACCAACAATTTCTTGATAGGTGCTACCCTTCCTTTGGCTAGAACTAAGATTACCTTAAATGACCCGTCATTATCAGGAACTCTCAAGTATACACAGGCACCATACCCCTTCTCGGAAGCATCTCCAAAGGCATGCAGTTCTACATTTTGTAGCTTGTTCCATACAAGTTCTGGAAAGTAACAACGATTAACTTGCCATGTGTTAAGAACTTTTATATTTTCAACCCACTTCTGAAACCGGTGTTGCAATTCTGTAGGCAAGATCTCATCCCAAGAAAGTCCAAGTCTCCAAATATCTTGGAACATAATTTTTGCCTTCATGATTACTGGGCATAGAAGGCCGAGAGGATCAAATAATTTACTGATGACACTGAGAACTGCTCTCTTTGTGGATGCTACCTCAAGATCCTTCAATTCTAAACAATCAAATGAAAAACTATCTCTAGTCAAACACCAATGTAAACCAAGAATCTTTGTCTCTGCATGCTTGCTGGGCTCTAAGTAGTCATTAAATCTGTCTTTTAAGGCATTGCAGTTCGAGCTCCACTTTGAAAGTGTCATACTGGCCTTGGATAGAACTGACCGTGCCTCATCAAACTTAGCAAAGGCTTCCTCTGCACTGTCAGCTCCTGACAACCAGTCATCCACATATAGGTTATCCTTTAGCTCTGCAATAACTTCAGAATCAGGAAAGCCTTTAAGATGATGTTTAACAGTTGCGTTCAACAGAAATGGACTACTTTTATTACCAAATGGAACTCTAGTAAATCTCATGATCCGAATGTTACCATTATAGTTCCAAAGAAATCTATGCACGTCCCTGTCTTCTTTCCTTACATTAATCTGGAGGAAAGCTTTAGTGATATCACCAGTTAAGGCAACCTTCCACCTTCTGAACCTCATAAGTACCTCTACCAACTGTGGGTTAAGAGGGGGACCCACCTCAAGACAGTGATTTAATGAGACTCCATTATAGCTCACAGCAGATGCGTCAAAGACTGGTCTTACCAGAGCGAACAACAAGGTAGCTTCACTGTACTTGCCATGCCTTCCATACACTTTAACTTTTGCTGTCGGCAAGACACAACACCTTTGTTTATACTGTGAAGAATGAGAAACACCAACTAGATCACCAGGCATAACATTGGTATCTCCCGTTTCCCCTTCACTCTCCTTGGCCGGCTGCCTAACAGCCCTGCCCTTAGATGAAACATTATCCTTTGAGCAGAGAAGGACATTATGGTTGCCTTTACACTTAGAGCACTTTGCCTTGCAACCTCTAGCTACGTGCCCCCATTTTAAGCACTTAAAACACAGCTCAGCAGAACGAATATTTTCCAGTCGTTCTGCACGTGGAAGTTTGATAACTTTAAAGCAATTTTCACTGGAATGGGACTTATTACAAAATCCACACCCACCTGAATATGTCTCTGAGACTGTCTGAAGAGCAAATGCAGAACTAGGAGACTTCTTTCTTCTCTCAGACTCCCTCACACTGCGGCCGTCTGTCCCTGCAGCAGTAGTCACGTCCTTAAAGGAGTCTGAGCGTTCACGGAGCTCAATCTCCTTCCTAAGAAAATCCAGCAGGCATGCGAGATCCCTTTCGTGGCCCGATCCTTCCCTCGACCACTCCAAACGGATGTCGCTCGACAGACGAGACAAAATCACTGGGGTGAGGAAGAGGCCAAACTCACTGCCACTTACCCCCAGTGCCTCCAAACTCCTGATGTGGATCAGGAGGTCATCCTGCAGCTTCCTCAAGGCGGACACATAAGTCGTAGATCCTTGAGGCTTGAACGGCAGGCTCAAGCCAAGAAGAGCTTGAATGTGGGCGAAGATAATCCTCTCTGGCTTCCCATACCGCTCCTTCAACCGATTACAGGCCACAGCATAATTAACTGCAGTAAGTGACAAGCCTTGGATGACAGACTTGGCCTCACCTTCCAATAAGGCCTGCAGACAGGTGAACTTGCTGATGGCTGTTAGAGTAGAGTCGTCTACCATGGCCACGAACAAATCCAAGAATGACTGCCACTGGGTAAGTTCACCACTAAACTTCGGCAAGTCGAGCCGTGGAAGGTTCACACTGCGCTTGCACTAGCAGACTTATCTTCACTACTTCCCGACCCTTCATGGACGGCAGTCTTATCCAGTGTCGCCAACAGTTCGCCAGCCTGCACCCGAACAGCTCTAACACCACTGCGTAAACTATCTGCTTTGTCCAGGTCTGCTTCCAACAACTCAGGGTCACTTATTGTCAGTTCATATTGCGCTTGAACTCGGTCCAAGGTGTCTAGACGCTTACCTAAATTCGCTATAGCGTCTTCCAGCTGCACCCTGGACACAGTTGGCAGTTCAAGCAAAGTCAGCAAAGCCTTGGAGGCTCTCGTACACCATCCTCGAGCAGCCGCCCGTCCTCTTTCAAGTCGCTCCTTCTCCGCCATCACGAGTAATCACCACAGCTTGCTGCACGTATACAGAAGTTCAGTTCGCTTGAGCTCGTAAAGTCTGCTCCCGGGTCTGGGCACCACTTGTTCCTCCCACACAAGTCCCATAGGAGGAGAAACCGGTGAAAAATAACTCGCGAGGCGGAGCAACACATGGGGGGTATCAAACAGCTCGAGTCTCGTGGTGCACTGAGTTCATTTACTTCGCTGAGTAAACATGATCTCTTCCGGCCAGTAAACAACAATGGGATCTTATACATTCAATAAGGCATCTTACAGACTGACAATGGGATCTTATACATTCAATAAGGCATCTTACAGACTGACGTGTCCACAATGGATTAAATGCGTCAATCCATTATTTTCGCAGTCAACTTTCATACGTCTGGGGCCAACATCTCCCCACCATAGGAGTACCTTTATTAACTCCTATCTTTACTCTCAACAACATGATCATATGGCATCAGGATGTATAAATACAAATGTCTCACTAACAGTCAACTCAACCCTCCCCCTGGGAAGCAAATGACAATAAAACAATAAACTCTACCCAAAGGGACTATACTGATCATCAACCTAAATCTACAATACATCTCAAACCCTCCACTCTCACATATTCAGTCTCTGAGGAGGCTTAACAGTTCGTCCTGTTCTAGACACATAAGTTGACGACGGTGTCATGGAGTGAGCCTCATCAAAACCTTGAGCATATGCTGGGAAGGCATCTATTGGTGGTAAGGGACTATGAGCTTCATCTGTTGTAGCATCCTCCCCTGCAGATGAAAGCTCCAAGTTATGCAGTTTTTGCACTGGCCTACTAATTACTCCCTTTGCAGTCTTAGCTTTGACACTACGAATTATTCCATCCTTCCCAGGGAATAGCTCAACAATCACTCCAAGGGGCCATTGCAAACGAGGAGAATTATCTTCCCTAACCAGCACAACAGATCCCTTCTCCAGTTTACATCTGGGTATGAAACCTGTAATGATAGGAGGTAAATTCAGTAAATAGTCAGATACCCACACACTTCAAAACTTATCAAGTTGTTGATGTCTCAGGCTTTCTCGCTCACATAGGTCCTTATGTGACATTTCAGGAACCTGGCAATCACCTTTAAGCTCTCTATGAAATCCAGCAGTGCGCCCAATTAAAGAATGAGAAGGTGTTAAAGGGTTTACAGAATTAGGATCATCTGTGGCAAAAGTTAAGGGTCTAGGATTTACACATGCCTCAATTTCATGTAAGGTAGTCTCTAGCTCACATCTTGTAAAACATTTTATACCAAGAGTCTTTCTCAGAGCTAATTCAACAGATCGGACTAATCTTTTCCACCAACCTCCCCACCATGGAGCATGGGGTACAACAAACTTCCACTGGGGAGCAAGGGTGCCAAAGAACTGATGCATTTGTTTAGACATACTAATAAAAGTCTTGGCATTGTCAGAGTAAATAACTGATGGAAGGCCTCTTCTGGCAGAAAACCTACGAAAGGCAAGTAAGCAATCATCATAAGACATAGAGTTAGTCAACTCTAAGTGTACTGCACGGACAACTCCACAAGTGAATAACAAAATGTACAACTTCTTGCATGGAAAATCAACACAAAACAGTGGTCCAGCATAATCTACACCTGTCACAGTGAAAGGAGGAGCAGAGTTAATTCTTAGTCCTGGGAGAGGAGCTACAGGCTGACGGCAAGCTTGTGAGTGATGTCTACGACAAATCATACACTCTCTACACACTACCTTAGCAAGCTTTCTTAATCCGACAATTAAGTAACAAGATCTTAATGTTGAAATTAAAGTGGAAACACCAGCGTGTTTCAGAAATATATGTTGGAAACTAACTAACAGCTTGGCAATGTGACCTGCTGGAATAATCATAGGATACTTGCAATCATAACTTAATTCAGCTTAGTCCAGCCGACTCTTACTTCTCAAAAGACCATTTTCATCCATAAAGGGATTGAATTTCCTAATGTCAGAACTCTTAGGGAATGACTTTCCAAGCATTAAGGCATTGATCTCTAGGCTGTACCTTTCTCTCTGAACACAAATTATTAACTTTGTCTTAGCTTGATCTAACTCTGTATAAGACAAGGGCCCAAAACATTTAACAGCATGAGGTTTACAATTGTTCACAAACCTTATTACCCAAACTACACACTTAATAGCTTTTGTAAAATGACCTCAGCGGGCGTAGTCAATCCCTACTGATGGATGCTCGGACACTAAGCATGTCACTGGGCTGTCTGGGAATACCTCCTCTACAATGGGCAGTGCTGCTGGTACCTCATCCTGTTGCATGGGAGTAAAGTGTTCAGAGAGCCAAGCAGGACCATTCAGCCACGAGGTACAGGAAATTAAGTCTTCAGCAAAGGCACCTCTGGAAATAAGGTCTGCTGGATTATCTTTACCAGGAATATGCTTCCACTGAACTGGGGGCATTAAACTCTGAATCTCAGTTACTCTATTCGCTACAAAAGTCTTCCATCTATTAGGGTCTCCCTTTATCCATGACAATGCTACTTTAGAATCAGTCCAGCAGTACATTTGTACATCAATTAAGTGTAGGGAAGTCTTCACAAATACAGATAGTCTAGCACACAGAAGAGCACCCATTAATTCCAACCTCTGCACCAACAATTTCTTGATAGGTGCTACCCTTCCTTTGGCTAGAACTAAGATTACCTTAAATGACCCGTCATTATCAGGAACTCTCAAGTATACACAGGCACCATACCCCTTCTCGGAAGCATCTCCAAAGGCATGCAGTTCTACATTTTGTAGCTTGTTCCATACAAGTTCTGGAAAGTAACAACGATTAACTTGCCATGTGTTAAGAACTTTTATATTTTCAACCCACTTCTGAAACCGGTGTTGCAATTCTGTAGGCAAGATCTCATCCCAAGAAAGTCCAAGTCTCCAAATATCTTGGAACATAATTTTTGCCTTCATGATTACTGGGCATAGAAGGCCGAGAGGATCAAATAATTTACTGATGACACTGAGAACTGCTCTCTTTGTGGATGCTACCTCAAGATCCTTCAATTCTAAACAATCAAATGAAAAACTATCTCTAGTCAAACACCAATGTAAACCAAGAATCTTTGTCCCTGCATGCTTGCTGGGCTCTAAGTAGTCATTAAATCTGTCTTTTAAGGCATTGCAGTTCGAGCTCCACTTTGAAAGTGTCATACTGGCCTTGGATAGAACTGACCGTGACTCATCAAACTTAGCAAAGGCTTCCTCTGCACTGTCACCTCCTGACAACCAGTCATCCACATATAGGTTATCTTTTAGCTCTGCAATAACTTCAGAATCAGGAAAGCCTTTAAGATGATGTTTAACAGTTGCGTTCAACAGAAATGGACTACTTTTATTACCAAATGGAACTCTAGTAAATCTCATTATCCGAATGTTACCATTATAGTTCCAAAGAAATCTATGCACGTCCCTGTCTTCTTTCCTTACATTAATCTGGAGGAAAGCTTTAGTGATATCACCAGTTAAGGCAACCTTCCACCTTCTGAACCTCATAAGTACCTCTACCAACTGTGGGTTAAGAGGGGGACCCACCTTAAGACAGTGATTTAATGAGACTCCATTATAGCTCACAGCAGATGCGTCAAAGACTGGTCTTACCAGAGCGAACAACAAGGTAGCTTCACTGTACTTGCCATGCCTTCCATACACTTTAACTTTTGCTGTCGGCAAGACACAACACCTTTGTTTATACTGTGAAGAATGAGAAACACCAACTAGATCACCAGGCATAACATTGGTATCTCCCGTTTCCCCTTCACTCTCCTTGGCCGGCTGCCTAACAGCCCTGCCCTTAGATGAAACATTATCCTTTGAGCAGAGAAGGACATTATGGTTGCCTTTACACTTAGAGCACTTTGCCTTGCAACCTCTAGCTACGTGCCCCCATTTTAAGCACTTAAAACACAGCTCAGCAGAACGAATATTTTCCAGTCGTTCTGCACGTGGAAGTTTGATAACTTTAAAGCAATTTTCACTGGAATGGGACTTATTACAAAATCCACACCCACCTGAATATGTCTCTGAGACTGTCTGAAGAGCAAATGCAGAACTAGGAGACTTCTTTCTTCTCTCAGACTCCCTCACACTGCGGCCGTCTGTCCCTGCAGCAGTAGTCACGTCCTTAAAGGAGTCTGAGCGTTCACGGCGCTCAATCTCCTTCCTAAGAAAATCCAGCAGGCATGCGAGATCCCTTTCGTGGCCCGATCCTTCCCTCGACCACTCCAAACGGATGTCGCTCGACAGACGAGACAAAATCACTGGGGTGAGGAAGAGGCCAAACTCACTGCCACTTACCGCCAGTGCCTCCAAACTCCTGATGTGGATCAGGAGGTCATCCCGCAGCTTCCTCAAGGCGGACACATAAGTCGTAGATCCTTGAGGCTTGAACGGCAGGCTCAAGCCAGGAAGAGCTTGAATGTGGGCGAAGATAATACTCTCTGGCTTCCCATACCGCTCCTTCAACCGATTACAGGCCACAGCATAATTAACTGCAGTAAGTGACAAGCCTTGGATGACAGACTTGGCCTCACCTTCCAATAAGGCCTGCAGATAGGTGAACTTGCTGATGGCTGTTAGAGTAGAGTCGTCTACCATGGCCACGAACAAATCCAAGAATGACTGCCACTGGGTAAGTTCACCACTAAACTTCGGCAAGTCGAGCCGTGGAAGGTTCACACTGGCACTAGTACACACTGCGCTTGCACTAGCAGACTTATCTTCACTACTTCCCGACCCTTCATGGACGGCAGTCTTATCCAGTGTCGCCAACAGTTCGCCAGCCTGCACCCGAACAGCTCTAACACCACTGCGTAAACTATCTGCTTTGTCCAGGTCTGCTTCCAACAACTCAGGGTCACTTATTGTCAGTTCATATTCCGCTTGAACTCGGTCCAAGGTGTCTAGACGCTTACCTAAATTCGCTATAGCGTCTTCCAGCTGCACCCTGGACACAGTTGGCAGTTCAAGCAAAGTCAGCAAAGCCTTGGAGGCTCTCGTACACCATCCTCGAGCAGCCGCCCGTCCTCTTTCAAGTCGCTCCTTCTCCGCCATCACGAGTAATCACCACAGCTTGCTACACGTATACAGAAGTTCAGTTCGCTTGAGCTCGTAAAGTCTGCTCCCGGGTCTGGGCACCACTTGTTCCTCCCACACAAGTCCCATAGGAGGAGAAACCGGTGAAAAATAACTCGCGAGGCGGAGCAACACATGGGGGGTATCAAACAGCTCGAGTCTCGTGGTGCACTGAGTTCATTTACTTCGCTGAGTAAACATGATCTCTTCCGGCCAGTAAACAACAATGGGATCTTATACATTCAATAAGGCATCTTACAGACTGACAATGGGATCTTATACATTCAATAAGGCATCTTACAGACTGACGTGTCCACAATGGATTAAATGCGTCAATCCATTATTTTCGCAGTCAACTTTCATACGTCTGGCGCCAACAATAAGCATAACAGAAGAGGAAAATAAGCATTAAAGAATTTTGGTATCACTACACATCAAAGATAGACAGATACACTGATGTATTTTTGATAGATAGTGCTGGCTTTAATGTCCCTGGCAGACAGCCAATCAACTTTGATGTACAGGCAAAAAGATACGCATTTTCCAGACGTTAAGACTGAAATACAAAAATAAAGGACCTGCTATTGTTCTGTTCTCGATATTCACCAGACAACAGCTTATAATCTACATAAGGCAAGCGATGAATATCAATCACTTTTTACATGTCCGCTGGAATTTAGCTCAGTTAAGATACGAAGTGGATGATACAACGCTTCCATAGTTCTTATCATTAGTCCAAACAATGTTTACATCAATAAGTTGTACTACATCTTGATTTCTTTCTCCATCTACTGAACACTTAAACGTAATCCTACACAAAAATTTGTTTTGTTGGGTTTAACGGCCAGCGACCTATATAAGTAAGGTCATTAAGCGAGCAAAACCTGTTTGATTTTTGACTGTGTAAAGTCCCTACATAATAATCATATCAATACCTATAAGTCCCATCTAGTCCTATAGGGAATTAGAAAAATATGTGAAGAGAAGTTGGTAAGTGGGTATTGTGTCAACGTAGCAGCAAACACCACCCAGTCGGCACAACATCCACTGGAACAGCTGCCAGGACTGCATAAAGAAATAGGACAGATTAGAGATAGTCCTTCACCCTAGCTTACAAAAATTATCAAATGCTGTGTTCTACCCTTGTTAAGTGACTTACATGTTTGATTACAGCTTTGCTCTGTACATCTGGGTTAACGAGGAAATTCAAGGAGTTTGAAAACACACAGGGAAGCATTGTATGTAATTTCTGTAATTCATGTATTCAACAACGTTAGAAGATCTAAGAAAGTGTTTGAGTGTTCCTTACAGCAAGAATATTAGTCTGAACTCCCGTGGTCGCCCCTTCAACTGACTTACAATGAATTTTAATTGACATTTATTCGTAAAACACCGCATACACAAAGTATGACGTAGATAGATAAAAAAGTGACATAAAAGGATTTAGCTTATTGCCAAGACAAAGTCCAAATATTCTCTTACATTCTGGTTATAGAATAAGGTGTCATACATTAGTTACAATGGTTTGATATCCTGTTGTTAAACAATTAAGATACATTTCTGTCACAGTGACTTGATATACTGTTGTTAAACAATTAAAATACATACTGTTACAGAGGTTTGATATACTGTTGTTAAACAATTGAAATACATTTCTGTTACAGTGGTTTGGTATTCTGTTGTTAAACAATTCCCAGAAAGTCTTATTTATGTAATCAGCCGAAATCGGGTCATGCCTTCTTTGGTTCACAGTCAGCTGAGTTGCTGAGCACAGTCGTATATCCATGTGAGATACGAGATGTCTCGTCATTTATGAAGTATTTCGCCTTGAGAAATACTTCCTCTGATTTGAGTTTTGAACCTGACTTCTGCATACTGTAAGCCCATCCGTTATCGAAGGAAGGTTTCTTAAAGTTCCGAATGCAACTCCTGATATCACCTTGATATAGTTCACGAAGGAGAATCGAGTGATTTTATCGTGTCACAAATAATTTGTACGAATAAAGAAGTATAATGACGTTCGTTCTTGTCTTATGAGGAGCTTTGACAAGCTACTGTGGCAAGTGTTCGATTGGTCTCTTCACCACCTCTGCCTACCGAGCATTCGTTTGTAGTTAGTAGCAAGTCTGGAAACACAACCTTGGATTTAAGAGTCTTATTATAGAGGGAAACAAGAAACTATTTGCAACTAATGGAGTGTTTTTCGTATATGATAATGAATGTTTTGATTAGGGTACTTATAGTTTTTTACCATGATATTTCAGCTCCGACTAATACGTATGGATGAAATGAAGAATGAGTGAGGTAAAACTCCACCGACACCATGGTTAGTGTCTCCAGGAGTTCTTTATTGGCACGAAAAGGGTTCGTAAATCTGGATGCGACAGAGCCAATACCAAATGACGTTTCCTTTGTAATTACTGTGACGTAATTTTCATCATAGAGTTTGGAACGATGACTTGTAACGTGATGTACCTCATCCCCACCGACACGACATATCTGCCCTGAAGCCTCTTCGCCTATCCTCACCCGCCCTGTGGCCTTCCCTTCCGTTACCACCTACGCTTTAGCCTCCCCACTTGCCTCCACCCACCCTGTAGCCATCTCTTCTGCGACCACCTACACTGTAAACTTCCTCCTGTTCCTACCTACCCTATGGCCTCCCTCCTTTCCTCACCTAACATGCAATCTCCCCGTCTCCACCTCCCATATAGACTGTCCCC